>NC_138373.1:8871888-8879828 GCF_054177405.1 Leptonychotes weddellii | reverse complement strand
AATTGGAGGGAGAGATGAACCATGAGAGACTATGGACTCTGAGAAACAAACAGGGTTTTAGAGGGGAGGGGGAGGGGGGATTGGTTAGCCCTGTGATGGGTATTAAGGAGGGCACGTACTGCATGGAGCACTGGGTATTATATGAAAACAATGGATCGTGGATCACCACATCAAAAACCAATGATGTATTGTATGGTGACTAACATAACATAATAAAATTTAAAAAAAAAAAGCATCTTATCCTGCACCTGTGATTATTTCTAAATGGAATCATGTTTCAACATAGAGTTACACAGGAGTCCTAAGAATTCTCCTTCTATGCCATAGCCCAGTTTTACCGTCTTTCAGCCTACTTTTCAACTTCCTTATCACCTTCATGTATCACAATGATGTCCTTACTTAGTTTTTTATTCCTATGTGCTCCTATGTGGGACCGTATCTTACACATTCTTTATCTCCTGTAGGGCCTTGTATAACAGGGCTTTATAAATATCAGTGGAATTGAATAAATTTTTGAAAAATAAAGAAGTAATGCCAGGTAGATACCTGAGTGTGAAAATGTGCTAGTACTCAATATGGGTGTAGTCTGGGAGGTAAAAAGAGCTTTGGTACACTGGGAAAAGGCAAGTTTCAGAGCCAAAGGAATTTGATAGAGAAGTCTTTCTGGAAGGGATGATTTTGCAAGGTAAGGTATAGGTATAATTGGATGGGAAGTAAGTTTAGAAGGCATTTAAGATTGAAGGAGCTTGGGGCACGTGGCTGGCTCAGTTGGAAGAGCATGTGACTCTTGATGTCTGGGTTGTGTGTTTGAGCCCCATGTTGGGTGTAGAGATGACTGAAATTAAATAAACTTAAATTAAAAAATTTTTTAAGAGATTGAAGGAATGATCGATCTGCTGAGAAGTAGAAAATCACATTATGAACAAAAAATGTTTCATTATTTTCGGTTTTAAGAAATGTCTTTCTTTCAGGGAGAAAAAGTGGGTGACCGTGGGTGACACGTCCCTTAGGATATTTAAATGGGTTCCTGTGACAGATAGCAAGGAGGTAAGTGTGGAAGAAAATCAAAACAACAAAAAGGTACTGTTTACTTCCTTTTGTTCTTTCCTTGATTGTCTTTTAATTATAAAGGAATTTATTTCCCAAAATTGAGTTGAAAGTACTTAAAGGCACCCTGTGTGGTTGATCCATGCAAAGCCTCTCTTACTTTATTATTTCTCCCCTTTATTCCCTTTTCTTAACCCATTCCTTTTTTCTAAGGCTTGGTGAACCACAGCCTAGGGCTGCTCCTTGTGATTGTCAATATGGTTTTATTGGAACACAGCTATGCCCGTTGGTTTCCTTATTGTCTGTGTCTACTTCTGAGTTATAATGGCAGAGTTGAGTAGTTGCCATAAGACCTACACGCCTGCAAAGCCTAAAATATTTCTTAGCTGGCCCTGTAAGAAGAAGCTTGCTAACTCCTGCTCTTATCTGATTAGCTAGCCACTATAGTGTATTCTATGTGTTTTATATGTATATATACTTTCCTGATTCCTCTTCCATGCGTTTATGTGGATAGCTGTGTATTCTTGAAAAATACATAACATTGGAGCACAGGGCGGGGTTCAGTCAGTTGAGCGTCCAACTCTTGGTTTCGGCTTGGGTCGTGGTCTCAGGGTTGTGAGATCGAGCCCTACATCGGGCTCTGCACTCTCTGTACAGTCTGCTTCAGATTCTTCCTCCCTTTCCCTCTGCCCCTCGAGCTCGTGCTTGCACGCTCTCGCTCGCTCTCTCTAAAATAAATAAAGAAATCTTTAAAAAAGAGAAGGAAAGAAAAATACGTGGCATTGTATCATGTTTGTATTTTATTTTATTTATTTTTATTTATTTATTTTTTAAAGATTTTATTTATTTATTTGACAGAGAGAGTCACAGCGAGAGAGGGAACACAAGCAGGGGGAGAGGCAGAGGGAGAAGCAGGCTTCCCGCGGAGCAGGGAGCCCGATGCGGGGCTCGATCCCAGGACCCTGGGATCATGACCTGAGCCGAAGGCAGACGCTTAACGACTGAGCCACCCAGGCGCCCCTATATTTTAAAATTTATAGAGCATTGTGCTAAAAACTTCTGTTTCTTTTCTTTTGTTCAACTTTGTTTTTGAGAACTGTCCACACTTCTGTAATTGTAAGTAGAGTTACTACCTTTGAATCTTGCATTTCATTCTCTTATATGCAGTGGCCACATTTATCTACACCTTCCCTGAGCGATAAACACCCAGATTGTCTCCAACTTTTTTTCCCTAATTGTTTTCAAAAAGCTCAAATATAAAACACATACAGAAAAGTATAAAAAACATAAATGTATGGTATAATGAAGAAACATAAAACTAGCACCCTTGTAAAAACCACCCAGGTCAAAAAACAGAGCATTGCCAACTTCCTGAGACCTCTGTTTGACTTTTCCCAGCTTCCCCTCCCTCGCCAGAGGAAATCTCTCTCCTACTTTTGCTTCTCTTATCACTTCTCTACTCATTTATAAACACTTTTAACTTTATATAAACAGCATCATCTATCTATTTTTGTGTGTCTTCCTTTTTTTGCTCAGTATTATGTTTGTAAAATTCATCCATGTTTTCTTTGGAGCCATTTGTCCCTTTTCATTGCTGTATGGAATTTTATTATAGGCCTGTACCATGATTTACCTCTCTAATTCTCCTGTAGATGGATATTTGGATTATTCCCAGTTTAGGGTAGTAGGAACAATGTTCCTGTGAACGTTCTTATTCAGTATATGGGTCAGCAAATGCGTGGGTTTTCCTAGGATATATTCTTAGGAGTGGAATTGCTGGGTCTTAAGAGTATGCGTATGTTGACCTATAGTAGCTAATGCTAAACTGTTTCTCAAAGTGATTGTACCAATCTGTATTCCCACCAGAAATAGGAGAGTTCTCATAGCTTCGAATCCTCATCAACATTGGTATTGTTACTTATATGTAAAAATATCTTGTGATTTTAATTTGCTGACTAAGTATGTAGTTACCAACAAGTTTGAGCACCTTTTCAATGTTTAGGATTGAACCTTTGGGATTTCCTGTTTCAGGAAATGCCTCTTTAATCCATTTGATTATTTTTTCCTTATGACTTAGTAGGAATTCTCTGTGTTCTAAATACAAACCCTTTATTGATTATATACTATCCCAATCTTTTTCCATTCCACGGCTTGCCTTTGCACTTTCTGTAAGCTGCCTTGAGTCACAGTTGTTAATTTTATTATTATTATTTTTTTAAAGATTGTATTTATTCATTCGAGACACAGAGATACAGAGAGAGAGAGCATGAGCAGGGGGAGAGGCAGAGGGAGAAGCAGGCTCCCCGCTGAGCCAGGAGCAGGACGTGGGGCTCGATCCCAGGACTCTGGGATCACAACCAGAGCCAAAGGCAGATGCTCAACCATCTGAGCCACCCAGGTGCCCCACAGTTGTTAATTTTAATGTAGACAAAATAATCTTTTCCTTTATAGTTAGTACTTCTAAATATCTTAAAATCTTTTCCTTCTTCAAGGCCACAAAGATAATCTTCCATGTAGTCTTCTACAAGTTCATTATTCAGTCCCCATTTGTAACATACCTGGCATTGATTTTTGTGTATTTTGAAGTAGGGGCCCGATTTCATTTTTTTCCACCTGGATGTGCATTTGTCCCGGCGCCATTTATTGAAAAGACTGTTTTTTTTCCTCCCGCTCTGTAGAGCCACCTTTGTCATATTTCAAGTGTCTGAATATGGGTCTGTTTCTGTGTGTTGCCTCCAGGTTTTTTGGGAGCACAGATGACTGCAGTGGACATCCCTTACACCATTGTTCTGGATGACTTGTGGGGCAAATACCCAGGAGTGGGATTGCTATTAAGGGTGTACATACCAATTGTTTTTTGTTTTGTTTTGTTTTAATTTTTATTTATTTATTTATTTTTAAAAGATTTTATTTATTTATTTGACAGAGACACAGCGAGAGAGGGAACACAAGCAGGGGGAGTGGGAGAGGGAGAAGCAGGCTTCCCGCTGAGTAGGGAGCCCAATGTGGGGCTCTATCCCAGGACCCTGGGCCCATGACCCGAGCCGAAGGCAGACGCTTAACGACTGAGCCATCCAGGCGCCCCACCAATTGTTTTTAATAACTGCTGCCTGAGAGACGCCTGGGTGGCTCAGTCATTAAGCGTCTGCCTTCCGTGTGGGTCATGATCCTGGAGTCCTGGGATCGAGCCCCATGTCGGGCTCCCTGCTCAGTGGGGAGCCTGCTTCTCCCTCTCCCTCTGCTGCTCCCCTACTTGTGCGCTCGCTCTGTCAAATAAATAAATAAAATCTTAAAAAAAAAAAAAAGCAACTGCTGCCCACTCTCTCCCCAGAAGGGCTGCACCAGTGTAGTTAGTACTTCCCTGGGAGTGCCAGGGGCTTCCCATTTCTACAACTTCACCAGCATTTGATACTATCAGTCCTGCCAGGCTGCTAGATCTCTTTGTTTATTTTACATTTCCCTGATTACTTATGAGGTGGATGATTTCATCTCTTCAGGTTTCCATTCAGATTTCCTTTTTGAATTCATTTGAATATCCTCTTCTCTGATTTCTTTTGCGTATTTTTGTTTTGGGTTTCCTGTCTTTACCTTTCTGATTTGCATGGATTCGTTGATATCCTAGACACAGAAAACTCCGGTCAGATTTGTACCTTGCAGATATCTCTGTCTGACATGTTGCCTGTCTGATAACTTTGTCAGTAACAGGCCTTTAATTTTTTTGTGTCGAATTAATCAACTTTTTCTTAAGGTTTTTGCTTTTTGAGTCTTGTTTCAGAATTATTCTCCACTGCATGGTCATAAAGAATGTCTCCATCTCCTGCTACGTTTTGTGTATATTTTTTAATGATGGAGATATGAATCTAATTTTAATTTTCCATCATACAGAGAGCTATTTGCCCTAATACTGTTACTAAATAAACTATCCTTTCTCTCTTGATTTGTGATGTCATCTCTGTTGTGTGCCATATTCATATCTAGATGTTTTTGAGTTCTCCATTCTGTTTTGTTGTTGTTTATTTCTTCCTGGAAAGTGTATTAACTCCTGGGCTAGTGTGACTTTTATTTATAATATTATATTAAATTATACTTAATTATATTAATTTATATATAATTTATCTAAATTATAAATTTAGTATTTATTAAGTAGGACGAATTTTCTGCCTTGCTGTAGGTTTTTGGGAAGATAGCCTTTATAAAATAAAAATTCTCTTCTCTTTTTAGTTTTGTAAGATTCGTTAAAAATTATGAATAGATGGGTGCCTGGGTGGCTCAGTTGTTAAGTGTTTGCCTTTGGCTCAGGTCATGATCCCAGGGTCCTGGGATTGAGCCCTGCGTGGAGCCCCGCATCGGGCTCCCTGCTCCACGGGAAGCCTGCTTTTCCCTCTCCCACTCCCCCTGCTTGTGTTCCTTTTCTCGCTGTGTCTCTCTCTGTCAAATAAATAAATAAAATCTTAAAAAAATTATGAATAGATGTTGGGCTTTATCCAGCATGCAATTTTCCTCCTCTAATCTGTAATGTATTAGTATGGTGAGTTATATTAATAAAGCATCTGATGTTGAAACTTTTACGTTCTTATATGCCTAAGAGAAATTCTACTTGGATATGCTTTCTTTTCCCCCCATAGAATGTGGTGTTTAATTCACAGATATTTCATTTAAGATACTTGCATCTGATTCATAAGTGAAATTGGTCTACAGTTTTCTTTTATTATGCTGTCTTTACCTTGTTATGGTATTAAGATTACATTCGCCTCCTAAAACAAATTAGGCAATTTCCCCTCTTTTGATTTCTAGAACAATTGGTATAAAATGAGAAAGTTTGGTAGAAGTCACCTTTAGTACTTTCTGGGCCTTTGGTGGAGGGATGTTAACTATCATCATGGTAGCTTTAATGGTGATTGATGCATTTAGGTTTTCTCTTTTTTTTGGTACTTATTTTGCATTTTATATATTTCCTAGAAATTTATCCAATGCAAATAGGCCATTGGTTCTTTAATAGGGTTCAGTGCTAGGTCCTCCCCTTTCTTCTTCATTTCCCCAGTTGTGTTTAGAAATGAGGCAGGGCATGGGTGGCTCAGTTGGTTAAGCGACTGCCTTCGGCTCAGGTCATGATCCTGGAGTCCCAGGATCGAGTCCCACATCGGGCTCCCTGCTCGGCAGGGAGTCTGCTTCTCCCTCTGACCCTCCCCCCTCTCATGTGCTCTCTCTCATTCTCTCTCAAATAGATAAATAAAATCTTTAAAAAAAAAAAAAAAAGAAATGAGGCAGGGCACTTTTCGGTTGGCCAGTAATGCTAACTCTGGCAGTGCATGACTCAGTCTTGTATAATGAGGAATTAATTGGCCTGTTCAGATGCCAGCAATACCCTGAACACTGATCAGAGTTTTCACATGTGTTGGTATGTAGTTATTTGTGCTTTTCTTACGTACTTTAAAGTCTTTGTTATATTGGTAATTATTTTACCTCTTTCACATGTCATTTGTGTTTTTTCCATAATATGATCTGGTTTACTGTCTCTCGTAAAGTCTATTTAAAAAATGTTTTGGGCGCCTGGGTGGCTCAGTCGGTTAAGTGTCTGCCTTGGGCTCAGGTCATGATCCCAGGGTGCTGGGATCGAGTCCCACATTGGGCTCCCTGCTTCTCCCTCTCCCTCTGCCTGCTTCTCCCTCTGCTTGTGTGTGTGCATGCCATCTCTCTCTCTCTCTCTCTGTGTCAGATACATAAATAAAATCTTTAAAATAAAAATAAAAAATGTAATTTTTGTTGATCTTTTTTTTGTTTGCTTTGTTCTCTATTTCATTAGTTTTTGCCATTGTATCCTGTTTTGTTTTATTGGGTTTACTTTGTTGTTCTTTTTCTAGCTCCTTGTTTTGAACTTAGCTCTTTTTTTCTAAGTTTTTTGTTTTTGTTTGTTTTTTTTACTTTCCTTCCTTCCTTCCTTTCTAAGATTTTA
The DNA here is from genome assembly GCF_054177405.1 of Leptonychotes weddellii. NCBI lineage: Eukaryota > Metazoa > Chordata > Mammalia > Carnivora > Phocidae > Leptonychotes > Leptonychotes weddellii. The sequence goes on along the minus strand of NC_138373.1, from coordinate 8,872,828 downwards.
CTTATTTGACAGAGAGAAAGAACACAAGCAGGGGGAGTGGTAGGCAGAGGAAGAGGGAGAAGCAGGCTCCTCGCTGAGCAAGGAGCCCAATGTGGGACTCGATCCCAGGATCCTGGGATCGTGACCTGAGCTGAAGGCAGAAACTTAACCCACTGAGCCACCCAGGCGCCCCTTTTTATACTTTTTTAATGTTTTATTTATTTAAGTAATCTCTGTGCCCAACGTGGGCCTTGAACTCCCAACCCCAAGGTCAAGACTCACTCGCTCCTCCGACTGAGCCAGGTGGGCACCCCTTCTTTTTTAAAAAATATATTTCGCTTTTGGGGTGCCCAGCTGGCTCACTCCTTAGAGCATGCGACTCTTGATCTCAGGGTCGTGAGTTGAGGCCCACATTGGGCATAGAGATTAGTTAAAAATAAAATACATTTCACTTTAGTCTTCTTCCAAATTTTGACATATATGAATGTCAAAATGTCATTGATAGTGTAATTAAGTTTTAAGTTTTTTTTTTTTTTTTTAAAGATTTTATTTATTTATTTGAGAGAGAATGAGAGCGAGCACATGAGAGGGGGGAGGGTCAGAGGGAGAAGCAGACTCCCTGCCGAGCAGGGAGCCCGATGCGGGACTCGATCCAGGGACTCCAGGATCATGACCTGAGCCGAAGACAGTCGCTTAACCAACTGAGCCACCCAGGCGCCCAAGTTTTAAGTTTTTCATAAGTTCCTCTTTGGTTTCCTCTTTAATCCAAAGTTTATTTAATAGAATGTTTCTTTTTTTTTTTTTTAAGTATATGTGCTGCCGAAGCAAGCACTAATAGAATGAGTATTAATTTCTAGATATGTGAGATTGTTCTTTAACTATCTTTTTAAAATTGGTGTACTGGGGAACCTGGGTGGCTCAGTCATTAAGCGTCTGCCTTCGGCTCAGGTCATGATCCCAG
>NC_138373.1:8736175-8871788 GCF_054177405.1 Leptonychotes weddellii | reverse complement strand
ATTTCTAGATATGTGAGATTGTTCTTTAACTATCTTTTTAAAATTGGTGTACTGGGGAACCTGGGTGGCTCAGTCATTAAGCGTCTGCCTTCGGCTCAGGTCATGATCCCAGGGTCCTGGGATCGAGTCCCACATCGGGCTCCTTGCTCACCGGGGAGCCTGCTTCTCCCTCTACTGCTCTGCCTGCCGCTCCCCCTCCTTGTGCTCTCTCTCTCTGACAAATAAATAAATAAAAAATCTTTAAAAAAAAATATTGGTGTACTGATTTTATTGAATTGGTAGGATATTAGTTCTTTGGGATTATTGGGACTTTTTTGTGATCTTGTCTGGTACACGATTGATTTTCGGACCATTCACTTGTGATTAAAACAAATATACTCTCTAGGTATGAAATTAAACAATTGAAGCATTTATTATGTTAACCCAAATCTTCTGTATCTTTGCTTATTTTTTGTATGTTTGTCCTATTATGTTTCTGAGAAGGGTGTGTGAAATTGATGATATGTTTGCTTCTTCATGGCTGATGAGTCACTTGTCATGTTATGTTTGAAGCTCTGTTTTTGATATATTTATATGATTATGCCATTATTATGATGTCATCTTGTCTTGTCATTCATTTTACTAGTATATAAGGTCCTTCTTTGTCCCTTATATCCAAAACTTTTTCCTCAAATTCGATTTTATTTGATATTACAATTCCTACCCTGTCTTCTTTTGATTTATGTTGGATTAGTGTGTCGTGAAATTCTTTTTTGTCACCTGTTTCATGTTTTTTGTTTATTGGGTGTATTAGCATTAAGTTTCGCTGTGGGTGACAGAAAACTCAAAATAGCAGTAGTTTAAGAAGTTTATTTTACTCTTTTTCTTAATCCTCTAAGGCTAGTGCTTAGAAGCATGTAGTCCAGGGCTGGTGTGGTTCTGCTCCAGAAGTCCCCAGGGCCCAGGTTTCTTCCAACCTTTCTGATCCTTTTTTTTTAACTTTTTTAGAGAGTAATGACTCTTAATTTTTGTTTAGCATACCATAAAATTTACCATCTTAGCCATTTTTAGGTGTACAGTGTATTTTTTTATTTTTGTGTTTTAAGTGTACAGTTTAGTGGTATTAAGTACATTCACCTTGTGCAGTCAATCTCTAGGCTTCTTCATCTTGCAAAACTAAACTCTATACCCGTTAAGTAAGTAACTCCCCATTCCTCTGCTCTAGTTTTGACCTTGTATTCCAAGGTCAAGATCCAGCCATTCATTCTACACATTTAGGCTCTAAGTAGCAGAGGAGTGGAAGGATGGGCCGATAGAATTTTCATGAATGTTAGTAGGAGTCTCCTAGAAATTGCCTCGGGACATATGTATTTACTATGTGTGTTTGTAATAGCTTATATGACATCTAGTGGCCAGGAAGGCTGGGGAAGTGTGACCAGATAAAAATTCTGTTAATATGGACAAGGATTTTTACCGTAATACACTTTTTTTCTCTCTTTGCTTCATGATGGCTAGACAAATTTTTCTTTGCTGATTTGAAAGTTCTGCATTCTGTTTTCGTTTTTCTATTGCCTACCTCTAACTTAATAAGACTTATACTTACTATTCTTCCATGTCAATGTATGAAGCTTATCAAAATCTGCGTTTAGGGGTGCCTGGGTGGCTCAGTTGGTTAAGCATCTGACTTTGGCTCAGGTCATGATCCCAGGGTCCTGGGATGGAGCCCCACGTCGGGCTCCCTGCTCAGCGGAGAGCCTGCTTCTCCCTCTCCCACTCCCACTGCTTGTATTCCTTCTCTTGCTGTCTCTCTCTGTGTCAAATAAATAAATAAAATCTTAAAAAAAAAAAAATCTGCTTTTACCCTTGGAACTTGGTAACACCCATAACACATTTTCAACCGCTTCTCCTTCACCCCTCCCCCACTTCCATCCCTAACCTGTCCTTAGTTTTGACTGGAATTTCAGATCAGATATTCAGATATTTCAGTTTTTTTTTTTTTTTTTTTTAAAGATTTTATTTATTTATTTGACAGGGAGAGACACAGTGAGAGAGGGAACACAAGTAGGGGGAGTGGGAGAGGGAGAAGCAGGCTTCCCGCCGAGCAGGGAGCCCGATGCGGGGCTCGATCCCAGGACCCTGGGACCATGACCTGAGCCGAAGGCAGACGCTTAACGACTGAGCCACCCAGGCGCCCCCAGATATTTCAGTTTTTACAGATGTTTCTTATTTTAGTCAATGCTTAGTTAGACAAAGTAAATGTTACAGATTATATACTCTTTGCACCTATTTATTATTGCTTTCTTCTAGATTCATTTCTTGTTGCAACGTATCTTTCAAGAGTTTTGTCGAAGAGAGCTTTTGTGGAGAAAACTTTCTGAAAATGTCTTTTTACTCTTGAAAATATTCTTGTTTCATTTTTTATGTTTAACTGATTATTTTACCTACGTCTGAAATTCTGGGTTTTCTTTCAGCATTTTGAAACTATTACTCAGTTGTTGTGCTTCTGGTGTTGCTATTGACCAATCTAGTGTCGGTCTAATTCTTCTTGATTCTTCCTAGGTGGTCCTCTTGTATTCCTGGAAACTTAGAATTTCTTCCCTGTCTTTGCTCTCCTAGGACTTCTGTAAGAATATCCTGTGATGTTCATATCTAGCTTTGTTTTTCCCTTTCTTCTCATTTGTTTCATCTCTTCATTCTTTTCTCATGTATTCTGATTTCTCAACCCAGTGTTTGCTCATTTTCAGCTGTATCTGTTTCTCCTACTAGACTCATTCACTTAATTTTTATTTTCAACAATTACATTATTCATACCAAATTTCCTCAGTTGGTGGTTCTTCAAAACAACTTTCCAGTATCCTTATCTTTCTGAGGAGACGTACTATTTAAAAATTTTTTTTTCTTTTCTTCTTTTTTTTGGAAGAGAGAGTGCCACACACCAGTTGAGGGGGAGGGGAGAAGGAGAGAGGGAGAGAAAGTATCCTAAACAGACTCCATGCTCAGCCCCAAGCCCAATGCGGGGGCTCAGTCTCATCACCCAGAGGGTCATGACCTGAGCCGAAATCAAGAGTCGGACACTCAACCAACTGAGCCACCCAGGTACCCCGAGACTTACTGTTTTATTTAAATTCTTGTGTCCTCTTAGTCTCCTTCTTCTGGTACAGCTTGTTCTATTTATTGTCTTTAATGGTGCTTGTTTCTTCCAGTGTCTGGCTATTTTTTTCTGTGCACTCATTTTTTGTTCCCTGGGGACTCTGAGCTGCCTTGGCTAGCAATATGTAACTGAGGGAGGATGTAAACCCAGGCTGTGGTTTTCCTTCCTCTCAGTGAATTTAGGTCATTGGGTGAGCTTCAGGATTCAGCCTTTCCCTCGCCCCCAGTCCTTCTTACCCTCCCTCAGGGAACTCCCTAGTACCAGTCTTGAGGTGCTACCTTTATCTGGGAGCCACCATCCTTCCTTGTCATTGCCAGCCCCAGGGAGCTGGTGGGTGAAAGTTAGGGCAGCTCTGGAGCCACCCTTGATTTTTCATCTAGCCCTGGCTCTAGTGGTGCCATTATCCACAAGGGCCAAAGGTCAGGCAGTTAAATCTCTTGGGTATGTGAATGGGGAGTGGGAGGCACTGGTAGAAGGCCTTTCTCCACTCCAACCCATTTCTCACATGTAAGTTCCTGGCCCTTTCCTAATTGAAATTCTCCCTGCCCAGGATCCAGCTCCCTTTGTGTCTCCCAAGGGCTTCTCATAGTGTTTGCTGAGGCCCCTCAGTTTATCTGCCCTCCAGTGGTCCATGGTAGAGTGCCATCTTCTAAGGTACTAGTATAGACCTGCTAGATTAGGAAAATGGGAAATTATGATCAAATTGGTGAAGAAGTGGGGAGGGGGGTGGGAGGATGGGTTAGCCTGGTGGTGGGTATTGAGGAGGGCACATTCTGCATGGAGCACTGGGTGTTATGCACAAACAATGAATCATGGAACACTTCATCTAAAACTAATGATGTAATGTATGGGGATTAGCATAAGAATAAAAAAAAATTTAAACCTGAGCTCAAAAAAAAAAAAAAAAATTTGGTGAAGAAGTGGGAAGGATCCAAGGGAGTGGTACATCACTGACGAGAGAGTAGATTGACACAAACTCTGTGCAGTGTACATTTAAAAGTTTTTGGTTGGGGGCCCCTGGGTGGCTCGGTTGGGTGTCCAACTCTTGATTTCAGCTTGGGTCATGATCGCAGTGTTGTAGGATCGAGCCCCACATTGGGCTCTGCTGCTCAGCATGGAGTCTGTTTGGGATTCTCTCTCTCTCTCCCACTGCCCCCCTGCCGCCGCTCAAGCGTGTGCTCTCTCTAAATAAATAAACAAATTTTTAAAAACTGTGTTTATGTAGCTTCTTTGGTTAAATGTGAAGTGTAATTGCATTAAAATCATGTCTGCATATGAAACAAATGAAGGGAAAGCGGTACATGAATGTGTGCAGTTGATTCGTTGCAGAGAGGATTGAGAGTTATTAACAAGTTAAATGCATGTATAATAAATAGACGTGTTTAAAAAGTATAAATTAGTAAATTTGAGATTACCCAGATTTAAACTTTTGGCTGTTGGGATGCTCTCATTTGGAAATGTTTGGATGGATTTATTTCTTTTCCTTTGGGCTCATTTCTTACAAGCTTGTGCTTACCTTCACACTGTTTCCCCACATGTGTAACCTACATCCTGCTTGAAGTAAATGATGTTATAGGCAGAGGTAGACATGGGATGGTCATTCTGAATGGATGGCTTGATTGGTCAGTAATCAGGCTAGCAGGGCCCCGTTGTCCTGTCACTGCTTGCGTTACATATAAAGCGACTCCTTCCTGGGTCCAATCAGAGGCCCGTTTTTTCCCTTTTTCCTGCTGTGCTACCAAAACAGGAATCCTTCTCAAATGAGTACTCTGTATTTCTCTTCCATCCACATAGGGAAGGGTGGGATAGAGCATTCTGCTCAGGGCAGACAGCAGAAGAGAACCACAGGGAGCTCTAGTGGAAGCCTGTGTATCTGCCTCTCACTTCTGAGTCATGATATTAGTGCCGGCAGGATCCATTTTACAAGATAGAGAAGAGACACTGAGGCTTGGGGACACCTTGTCCAGGATTCTGTTATTCCTTGGGTCCTGGATTCTCACACTGTTGTCGTTGTTCCTGTTCAGTCCTAATCCAGACTTCTGTGGTGTCTCACATAGCACCCTTCTCCCTCTCTGTGGGTCTCCTGCTTGGCTCTGTCATATTCCTCTTTTTTTCCTTTTCTAGAAAGAAAAGTCAAAATCGAACAGTTCAGCAGCCCGGGAACCTAATGGCTTTCCCTCTGATGCCTCAGCCAATTCCTCTCTTCTTCTTGAATTCCAGGGTGAGTTGCATCCATGTGTCTTCCTTGCAGGAAAAGCAGCACTTAGATGAACCCATTAATAACGAAAAGAATAGTTCCATGTGTCACTTCAGTGCTTGCTGTTCTGCTGGTATCTTGCTGGCACTTTACATCACGGCTTTTCATCTAAACCTCACGGCAACCCTGCAAGGTAGATGATTGGAGCTTCATTTGCCATTTAGGGAAACCGAGGCTTAGAGAGCTGAAGTTCTGTATCTCAAGGTACATAACCAGTAAGTGACAGACCCCATGTTAGGTCCTGGCTTTCTGGATCAGAAGCTCTTTTCTTTAGATGGTATGTTTTACGATGATAGTGCCTTAGAGTGGGCTGCCCAAAGCCAGGACCTCTCCTGTCCACTTTTAGCCAAGTTCCACCTCCTGAACCAACTGGTCTTCGGTAAATGTCCCACCTGTGTTGGCACTGCAGTCCCAGAGAACCCTTCACACCTGCATGGCAGCTGCTGTGCAGAAGGGCTTGCACTTGAGCTTCTTGTTTTGCCTGTGACATAAAGCAGGCAGTTATCATCAGCCCTATCGAAGGAAGCCGATGCTCAGAGAAGAAGTGTTTGCCTAAGCTCAATAGTGACAGAGCTTTATTCTTTTTATAGTAAAATGCTGCTTCCGTTTTAGCGTAGAAGATCCTGGTCTTTGTAGGAGTAAAGACTAGAAAAGGCTTATGATTTTCCCTTGGGAACAAGACTGGGAGCATGCAGGTATCCCCCCTCGACCTCTCCCCCAGCGCCCCCCCCAAGGTCAGCGAGTATGATAGAAGAAGGGGAATACAAGGGAATAGTTTTCTAGCTGTGTGTGGGGTGTCCAATAATCACAAAGCTCTGGGAGACATATGAGGCTCCATTTCCTCAATCTGGCCACCATCCCATCCCTTTTGTTCAGTGAACATGTCATGAACTCCTGTGTGCCAGGTACCGTGTACCGCACTGGAAATCCCGGGGCAAGTAAGCCACAAAGCCTGCCTGCAGAGTGTAATGGAAGGAAATTGGTGTGTAAAATAATGAGTGTAGGTGTGCGTAGGATACAACAGGAGCATAATAGAGAAGCTGGTCATTTCCACCCAAGGGAGCCTGGGACCCGGGGCTCACAGAGGAGGTGATGCTTGAGCTGAGTAGTGGTCTGTATCGGGGCTTTCCAGGAAGACTGGAAAGAGCAGTCCTACTGGACACCTGTGTGTGAAGCGGGGCCTCAGTGAGTCCGCGTGGCTGGAGTCGAGGCTTGAGTGTGGGAGGTCAGCGGCAGTGAGCCTGGAGATCAGGAAAGATTTTGTAGGTTCTGATAGGGCCATCTGTGCCTGCCCCAGGGAAGCCCTGGAGTTTGAATTATATCCTTTGGGCAGCAGAGAGCCCCGGAAGGATTTAGAATAACTCCGGCGATGGTGTGAAGTACAGGTGGGAGGACAGGAGATTGAAGGAAGTGCAGTCGGGGGGCTGTTGCAGGAGGCCAGGCCAGAGAGGAGGTGGCCTGCCCTCAGGTGGCAGGAGAGGAAGAGATGTCAGAGCAGTCAGGCTGATCAGACTGGGTGACCGGCTGCCGTAGGTCAGGGGGAGGAAGGAGGTTTTGCCTCCTGAGTGTTTAACCCAGGTGGTGACTTGCAGCCTTCAGACAGACCTTCCCCGGTGGGAATTTCTTGGTCCTTGAGGTGGTCAGGTGGAGCCTGGGCCGCTGAAGGGCCTATGTGGCCACCTCCAGATACCACCACCCTCCTTGAGATAGCCAGGAAGGCCGGGCAGAGTTGAGCATTTTCTCCACAGCCTGTGTTGTGGGAGAGGCTGAGAGGCACCGCTGCGTCACCGCATTCCCCTGGGTAGTGAGAAGATACCAGGTCCGGTTATAACTGGTGGGTGTACAGAAGGGGTTACCAGGCCTGTCCTGACCTTCCTGAAATATCAATGTGGCATAAACTGAAAGATTTTGGCTGCATCTGGTGCTTAGAATATATGTTGTGAAATAGAAAATGTTTAATCAACTTAGACTGTTGATCATTTGCTCTACCTTTGTTTGTTTGCCTTTGGCTCAGGGGGCATCTGAGCAGTGATCATTGCATTTGTTTGTGCCCATGGCTGCCTGAGGAGATACCAGGCCCTTGGCTCTGTACCGAGTTACTCTCAAGAAACATTACTACTCTCAGCTGTTGCCTTTGTCATGTTTGGTTTTCAGATGAAAATAGCAACCAGAGTTCTGTATCCGATGTCTATCAACTCAAGGTGGACAGCAGCACCAACTCAAGCCCCAGCCCCCAGCAGAGTGAGTCCCTGAGCCCAGCACACACCTCTGACTTCCGCACAGATGACTCCCAGCCCCCTACTCTGGGCCAGGAGATCCTCGAGGGTGAGTCACCGTCGACCCAGGACGAGCAGCTTGGAGGGGCCTGTACTCTTGAAGTTTCTTTTCTTTAGAGGAAGAGGCTAGAGAAGGTGCCCCGGCCTCACAGGCTTGAACCATCTGTTAACAGTTTGGGCTTTTTTGGGGAAGGGTTGATTTTCCCTTCTCACAGAATGAAAGAAGAAAACAACATAATCGAGCGCCAGGCTCTGTGTAAGGCACTTGTCATATTCGATGCCTGGTATAATTCTCTCAAAAACCCTGTGAAATAGGTGTTATTCTATTGTACAGACGAGGAAGTGGGGTCTTACAAAGGTTAAATTGCTTCTCTAAGATCGCACAGCTAGTAACTGGTGGAACCAGATGTCTCCAGTTTCATGCCTTCTGACTTCAGAAATTATGCTCTTTGCATTGTGTCTTGCACATTTTTTCTGATAACATATATTGCCTCTCCAGCCAGTGTTGCCCTCCACCAGCGAGCCACCACATAACTCTTAGGGAAGCTCCCCCAGCTTGAGGCAGGAGGCTATGCAGTTGTACTGATCTTGCTGTTTTTTGTTTTTTTGGGTTTTTTTTAGAGGGGCGGGGAGAGGGAGAGGGACACAGAGAATCTTAAGCAGGCTCCACGTGGAGCTTGACGTGGGGCTCAGTCTCACGACCCTGAGGTCATAACCTGAGCCAAAATCAAGAGTCGGACGCTTAACCGACTGAGCCACCCAGGCGCCCCTGACCTTGCTGCTTTTTCAGAGCCCTCCTTGCCTGCCTCAGAAGTTGCTGATGAACCTCCCACCCTCACAAAGGAAGAACCAGTTCCACTAGAGACACAGGTAAGGAACCACTCTGGGTTTTCCAGTTTCTAAAAAAAAAAAGGACTCTGTTGATATGAATTGGACCTTATAGCATCGAATATAGGTTGGGGAGGCAGCAAGGGACGCTGGTGTCTCCAGGTTATAAGGTAGGGGAAGAAGTTTGTTTATCTGCAAGAAGATTGCAGATATAAGCTGCTTCTGGGCTGTAATCAGGGTGGGTGGGAGGTTCTAGTAGAGAGGGGTGGCCCTATTATAATTCCATGCTCTGACTGCTCCTAGGTTATTGAGGAAGAGGAAGACTCCAGTGCCCCACCCCTGAAACGCTTCTGTGTGGACCAGCCCCCGGTGCCGCAGACAGCATCAGAAAGCTAGCACCGTCCTGGCACCCTTCGCCTCCTGGCCCCCTGCCTCTATTTATTGCATTCTGGTTCTGGCCGTGCTTTGTTGCTGGGGTAAGGGCAAGCACTGGGGTCCAGAGCCCGCACATAGGAGCCTCCTGGGCTGGAAGGTTGGACATAGGACTTGGGGTTGTAGCATCATCTTCCCGTCCCTGGCACCTGTGTCTGCTTGCTCCTGAGAAGAGGAGCACTCATGTCTTTTTTGCACCCTAAATAGGCTGGAGCATCAGCCATCCCAAGGTTCATCTGTCACCTCCAGGTAGCAAGCAGTCTTTGCTCCAGAACCTCTGGACTGAGCTGCTGGCGCTTCTACAGGAGGAAAGAGATGTGGAAGGCACCCTCTAGAGAAGAGAGTGCCTAGGTTACTTGAACTTGAATGGAGACTGTAGATTCATGAATTTTCCCATCCGGCTAGGGACCTGTGAGCTGCTGTTGAAGGCCTGGTAGACTTTGGAGGGAAGGGAAGGGCTCTTCTCTACACGGGGGCAGAAAAGTCTGGATAGGTTTCCTGCTGTCCTGGCACTTCTGCCCATTCCTGAGGTTATCGTGCCTCTCATGGGCTCTCCAGCTGCTGACAGTCCTTTGTCCCCTGCTATAACTATCCTCTTCCCCCAACACACACACACACCCCCCCACACACACACCCACACCCCTTTCCCTGTTCTCACCTGTACATTTCATTCCAGCATCCCCTGCTCCTGCTACGGTCCCCTGCCTCCTGCCACAGACTCTGCCCCAGCAAGGATTTGAGGTTCTGACAGCAGTACCCACCCCCCCACAGTACTCCTTCAGCTCAGACTTTCTAGAAAATTCCCTCTTCTTTGAAATCTGCATGTTTAATTGAACTTTGTGATTTTATTTTTTGTTCAAAAAAGTTTAAGAAAATGGAAATGGGCAACAGTGAGTGAAGACATATTTTAGCACTGAATAGCATATTTTTAAAATTAAACTATTTGAAATACGTCTTGTTGGTATTTGAGTGCTTCGTTCTTGAAGGTCATGGGGGCAAGGGCTGAGTGCCTGCCAATTGTCTTACTCCCACAAAGGGATTTTCTGATAGAAATGATTTGGAGACCCCCTTTGAAATTGTCATGTAGTCTGATTTATATTTCTGTCCCTGTGTACAGTGAATTCAGCCAATGTGTGTTTGCCATGCATCCAGGTCCTTGGGAGGCATTCCTGAATGTTTTTACTTTTTTATATTGTGGTAAAATGCACATAACATAAAATTTACCATTTTATAATTTTTTTTGTTTTATTTATTTGTCAGAGAGTGCACAAGCAGGGGGAGCTGTAGGCAGGGGAGAAGCAGGCTCCCCACTGAGCAAGGAGCCCGATGTGGGACTCGATCCCAGGACCCTGAGATCATGACCTGAGTTGAAGGCAGAGGCTTAACCGACTGAGCCACCCAGGTGCCCCAAAATCTACCATTTTAACCACTTAAAAGTATACAGCTCAGTGGCACTAAGTACATTCGCGATATTGTGCAGTCGTTACACAGAGGCCAGGAATCCTGTCCGTCAGGAGACAGGCTGGCAAGGGAGTAGACCTCTACATAGAACCTCCTAGAGTGTAGTGTAGTGTAGGGAAGTGCTGGAGTGGAGCCCACAAAGGAGCATGTGGGATGATGAAAAAGATGTAGTAGAAACCATCCTCTTCTCTTGTTGACTGCCACTTCAGCACCACTTCTCATTGATATTCTAAGAATCCAGGCTAGCCATCTCCAGCAGCATCCCAGAATCTTGATGGGGTAAGGGTTAGAGAAGAAAAAGACAAGAGGAAGCATCAAGCAATGCAAGTTACAAATAATTCAGAAAACTGCCTCTGGGTATCAGTAGGCCCAATGCATATGCACATTTGAATTATTAAGAAAAATAGATATGAGCCCGCTAACTAAATTCATTGAATATGAATAAGCACCATAGCAGATAGAATGTTTTTTGGTTAGAATACTACAGAGGTGATATGTATTTTTCATTGCCTGTATCAAGAGAAACGTTGTTGTCTTGTCTCATTTTTGGTAATGCCGAGATCATTTGGCTAAGGTGTCTGCCAGACCTTCGCACCTTCAGGGCGCTTTTACATAAATAATCTGTTGGGGGCTGATAATCTTAGACCATTCACTTAGACCAGTGATTTTTAGTATCCATTGATGATCTATTTCTGAATCAGTTACTTCACTGGAGTTTGCAAAAATGATGAGTTTTCTAAATCTTTGTACATTCATTCATTGGCAGCCTTCTGTAGATAACATTTCCCTTCTCTCCACTTCTCTTTCTCCCTCCCTCCCTCCCTCCCTCCCTTCCTTTCTCTCTGAATATTACTACAGGCTCATGGTTTCCCTTTACATTCAATGTGTTAACAATCTGTTGCTGTCATTTTTTTAAATGTTCAAATTGTCCTAGATTCAGCCAGTTAGAATCCCTTCCTGCTGGCTCCTGTGTCCTTTTGACATGTCCCCATCACTATTTGAGCACCTCCTTACTTTCAGGCACAATATTCCTGACTCACTTTGAACTTTGCCAGCCCCAGTCCTTTTTCCCAGGAACCCTGGATCTTTTTAGTGGAGAATGTATTTAGAAATCTAGATAAACCTGGGCGCCTGGGTGGCTCAGTTGGTTAGAAACCTTGATAAACCTAGTTTACTGGAGTAGGGGGTTCAAGGGAAGTTAAGACTGAGGACAGATCCCGGAGGGCCTTGAAGTCTAGGCCGAAGAGTTTGGTTTTACTCTGTTGGCTTTAGGGAGCCAACCATTGAAAGCCGAGAGCAGGGGGGTGATTGTAGTGTGCAAAATGCCATGGAGAGGAAAGAGCAGGTGGGGGACATACTGGAACACTAAAGGTTTGCACGTATTGAGAGGAGACTATAGTTCTGTTAGTTTAGGGATAGTGGTGATAGGTACATAGAAAATGAACTGAAAGCCTGAAGCAAACCAGCAAAGACAAAAGAAGAAAGGAAATGTGATCAGACCACCACGTGGATCATCTGAATAATACATAATCATAAGTTATACAGTGAATAGTGATTTAACGAATTGCAATATTTATTTTGGGAATATGATTGTGTGTGTGGTGTTTGTGGGGGATGTAAGAGGGTTAAGTCCTCAACTTCCATTCAAGAAAAGTCAACAGCTAATACTAAAACTGAGAAGCTAAAAAATAGCAACATGTATGTTTAGAAATATGGAAGTAAATATTAAAGAGGGCACCTTCTGCATGGAGCACTGGGTGTTATACGCAAACAATGAAATATGGAACACTACATCAAAAACTAATGATGTAATGTATGGTGATTAACATAACATAATAAAAAAAGAAAAACAAAAAAATATGGAAGTAAATATTAGCGGAAATAGCTGTTAACCTTAAAAATAAAACTGTTCTTTATTTTACCAGCAAAAATGGGTTTATTCAGGAATAGAAAATTGCGATTCAGAATACACAGGTTACAGCAACACCATAGGCAGGTCTACAGAACAAAGCAGAGGAAACCTGTATAGAGAAAAGAGAGAAGTTGGGAAGGCTGTTATAAACAAGTCCATTGGTGGAAACTGGGAGTTGGAAGTGTAGTGGCTTCTCATTGGCTGAGTGCTGACTGACTCATTGGCTGGGCTGTTACTGGGGGAGGAGGAAAGCTTTCTTCCTGTTGCTGGGGTAGTAAAGTAGGGGCTTCTTTCTGTTGGGTGTGCAATTTACCAGTCATAAGTTGTGAGAGCTCCCCTTCTGGCCTCCTGATTCCATTTTAAATGAAATTACTAATTTTAACACAGTTTAACAATTTGAAAATGGATGCTTACGGGAGCCAGAAGTGCATGGGGGAGAGTGCCCCACAGCTGCTTTTTGTAGAACTATTTGTTGTTGTTTAAAGTACACTTATATGTTTCCTTTTGGGAACTACGTTCATTTTACCACTATAAAGATATAATTTTGATGTAGTTTAAAACATTTTAAAAGAAGAAAGTCATTATAGTAGTAGTTTTGGCCAGAAAAAATAAAGGCCTGAAGTAGGATGTCATGGGGATGGCAGGAAAGTGATAGATTTCAGGCAGGTAGAATTGCCATTATCTGGTTGACCCCGTGGCTGTGGAGCTCAAGAGAGGTCAAGCTTGAGCCTTTGACGTTGTGAGTGGGGCACTAATAGAAATGAAAACCATCCAGATAAAGCAGATGATGGAGGGAAGGAAGATGGTGAGACTGTGGGTTTGGGATATTTTGAGTTTGAAGATCCAACAGGACAGGGAGGAAAAGACTAGCTGGAACTGTCTGAGCAAGGGTTTGTGTCTGCATCAATGAAGGAGGGGTATGTGGCAGGGCACAGCTCCACATGACACAGACCACAGAAACAGATCTTGCTGACTGAGCTCATGTCCTAAAACTACCCAGTGGAGATCCGCATAGGGAAATGTGCTATGCTCCTCCAGTCTTATTACTGCAGCTAGGCACCCATAGCTGACTTGGAGCAATAGAAGCTTTGGTGCAGATACCTGGAAACTACACATTTTAATCTCTGCCCTTTTTTATTAACTTGTTTATTCAAATGTTGGGAAAGAAAACATACTGAACAACAAATTTTGCTACAGTTATGATTAAAAAAAACCTCGAGAGTTTAGTGAAAGCGGATGTGGGTTGGAACAATCCGGAAAAGGCATTAGGAAGGAAGTGTGGGATTTAGATGCCCAGAGGAGAAAAAAGTACATTTCCGACAGTGGGTAGGAATAAAGCTAAGGAATTCTGGGAATTAGAAGGAAGTAGTCCACTTGGGGCTTGCTGGGTCAAGAGCTTGAAGACTGAACAGGAAGAGTAAACTTGGAAGAGTTTTGTCTGCAACTGGAGTCAACAAAAATATTAGAGCAGGAAACTGATAGTTATGTTAACTTAGTCTGTTACACTTTTTTCTTTCTTTTTAAATTTATTATTTTTTTAAGTAAGCTCTAGGCCCAATGTGGGGCTTGAACTTATGACCCCGAGATCAAGAGTCGCATGCTCTACCAACTGAGCCAGTTGGTACCCCCAGTTCTCCAATTTTAGATCTCTGCTTTAGCAATACTGGGGCTGGGTTCTAACCTACAGCGGCCGCAAGCGCTGAAATGATTATGGTCCCTATTCTCATGTACAATTAGCTTTCTTTGAAATATCAAATTTTTCCAAAATGTGTTTCTTAATGTTTTTGGAGTCCTTACTCTGTGTGTAGTCTGCTGTTAGGTACCTGGTCCTGCAAATGTCCATCCCATTAGTCACCTAATCTGTGCCTCTCAAATCTGTCTCCCTTGATCTTATTACATTTGGGTCCCTTGGTATCCCTGCCACAAACTACTACAGCTCCTTCTAAGTGGTCACTCCAAGCATCACAGCTGTGACCAGGATGATCCCTTCCTTTGCCACTCTCATCTCTTGATACTTTCCACCTCAACACCCCCGAAGTTTTAGGTATGTTGTCTTGAATTTACCAAGTCGGCCCTGCTGTTCCTTCTTACTAGAACGTTCGTCTGTCATTTCTCTGCCTAGTGAAGTGCTACTTACCTTTTCACAATCAACTCAAATGCCCTGTCCTGAGGTTGCTCTTAACCCTCCTAGAAGAAATGGCTACTGAAGGAGGATGCCCTCCCATCTCTGCTAGGGGATCAGGGGAGGCTCCGTAGCAAAAGAACTTACGTCTTACTCGGGGGGATACTTCTCACCTCAAGATGAGAAGAAAAGAAGAAAAGGGCCTGGCATTGGCATTTGCCATGGCTTTCAGGGACACCTCGCAGTCTAACCCCTAAGAACAGGCTGGGAAGCTATGTTCTGAGGTCAGTGAAGATCTTTGGACCAAGGGAGACGATTTAATAGGGAGAGAATTATGAATGAGTGTGTTTCGGGTTGTACTCGATAGCCAAACACATTGCGGACTATGTGGGTGTAGTCTGCTTGGAGAAGTAGCTGGAATGTCCTCACTCTCCAGGCCGTTAGTGCTGTCTTCCTACTGTGCACTTGGTACAGCACTCATCACAGGACTGTCTTTACTTGGGCCTTATTTTTTTCAGGGCAGGCTCTTGTATTTTTTCCCTCCTTAGCTCGCAGTACGGGCCCTGAACACTGGAGGTGCTAGTAAGGCTACCTGAATTAATGGATGTATCTTTAATAGGTACGCCATTTAATATATTTTTCCAAAGAAGCTTCTCTATTATCTTTTCCATCAAGCGCCTAAAAACAAGCATCATACTAACATCCAGGTCTCAACCACACCCTCTTCCAGAAGAAGTTAACTTTGGGGTGAGCAATGCTGAGGCTCCAGCTGTCCTTCAGTAGAACCTCCGCGTGGATAAGGTCTTGGGTTTCTTCCCGCCAACCCCTCCTCCCTTCCGCCCCACCCGCGCATCCCCGGGCGTGGCCGAGCGCGGCGCCTTTAAGGAGGGGGCGGAGCACAAGTGGAAAGACAAAGCCCCTGGCCGCGCGCTCCCCCTCCCCCTCCGGCGCACCACACGGACAGTGGTGCCCGGATGTCGGTGTCGCCGTCGGTGACAGATGGCGCAGTGTCTGTATATGTTAAGGGGCTTCTCTGGCCTGACCTCTTTGAATTCCAGGCCTTTCGGTCCCCCGCTGTCCCCCATTTTCAACTCCGCTGCTGGAGGCCCGCAGGCCTGTCACCAGCGCTTACATAACGTGACCTTTCACCTCTTCATACTGCCCTCTAGTGCGCTGCAACCCAACTACGCGGCCGGGAAAGGGGGTGGGACCCAAGCGCAGAGCGGCAGCTCCCCGGAGCCAATAGACTGTGAGCGCTGATCAGCTCTCCGCCTATTGGAGCATTCGCCACCGGCGCCACAGGGGAGCAAGTTAGTGTGTGCGCTGGCCGGGCGGGGGGGAGGAGGGGAATCTCCCGCCATTTTTCAATAATTTCCTCCGGTGCAGCTGAGGAGGAGTCGTGACTGCCGAACGCGGGGACCCGTAGCGAAGGTTGGGCCGGAGGCTGCCGGGCGGTGCGGCGGTGTGCGTGGGAGTTCCGTGTCCTTGCGTCCCGTTGCATGGCCCTCGCGCGGCCGCGCCAGCACTGAGGGAGCCGACTTCGCGCCGCCCTCTCACCCCTCCCCTCCCCCACCCCACCCCCGGGAGCCAGGCGCTCGCTCCGGGCCGCGGGGCCTAGTGTTGCGCCGCGGGCTCTCCGAGGAGCTGCCACCTTCCGGGCCGCTGCCACCTCCGCGATGGCGCCGCTGCTGGGCCGCAAGCCCTTCCCGCTGGTAAAGCCGCTTCCCGGCGAGGAGCCGCTCTTCACCATCGCGCACACTCAGGAGGCCTTCCGCACCCGGGAGTATCCTTTCCAGCCTGGCCGCCAGGCCGCCCGCGGGGTGGGGCGGGGTGGGCCGGGGGGCTCGTCGGGGCCCGGAGGGCCGCGCAGCCGGCGCCTGTGGCAGCTGTCAGCGCGCCGGCCGCCGGCGGGCCTGCATCTCGAGCCGGAGCTCGAGCCCGCCGTTCCGCGGGGTGGGGGCGCGGGCCGGCCCGGAGCCCCGCGCTCTCCATCCTTTCCCCGGCTCCGCACTTTGTCCCCGGGCCTCGCTTTCGAGGAGCGGCCCCCCCTGCCCCGGGGTGGCTTTAGGCCTGGAGTACGGACGGGAGAGGGCTTTCTCTTTGCTGCTTTTTCTTTCTTCTTAAATTAAACCTTCAACTTAAGTTTTTGAAATTGTACCCACGCGGCCTCGTGATCCGGCTTGTGCAAGATTTTTTGTGCGTTTTACCCGGATCTCCGCGGGGGCTCTTGTGTTTTTCTCCTCCGGAGTGGAGACTTGAGGCTGGTGATGAACTGACAAGATTGTGAGGCACGTAACCAAGAACGAATTTCCAGACGTAGGGGAAGGGGAAGAAAAAGTTATCTTGGAGGAGCTGATGCCTGCCTTCCCCGGCACGCACAGGTTTGAAATGCTGACGATTTAGAAGGAGATCGGTATTTGTTTTTAAATAAACATTTAAAAAATACGAAGGTATACTTAAAGTTTTTATGTTGTATCTTAGGAATAGGAGACTGATGTTTTAAAGAAGACGCGTTCTCTTTTCTAATCGTTGAAGGTTCCTTGCACAAGCTCAGAGTCTTTTAGTTGTATGACTTATTTACTTTTTTCTTTTATGGATGCCAGATGAGTCCTTTTTGAAGCTTCATTGTAAAAAAGAAGTAGATTTCTGAATCACGCTTTCTTTAGTGTATGGAAAGCTTCAAGACTGAAGGCCACTATATTACTGAGTTTCATCAGCCCTTTTCCTTTGGAAGGACTGGATTTCTTAGTTTCTCTTTGCTTGCTTGCTTCCGTATGGGAGGAAGTGCCCAGGTGAGCGATGTCATTTGATTTCATTTCTCTTTAATCCTCTCTTTAATACAATCTTTTGCAAGATAACCTAATTCTTGTTCTGATGCAGTTTGTGGAGTTGGGTGTTTACATACAAAAGGACCTGGAAAATGAGCCTGTGCCATAGGAAGGCTCTTGGAGAATTATAGCTGTAGCATCTTGTAGCTGAAATGGATCTTGGGGATGGTCAGGTTCTCCTGCCTCCTTTACCAAGTGGGCCGAGAGGGTTGAGGTTGACTTGTTAAAGGTCAAACACTGAAATGGTGAAAGTCAGGGGTAGAATGCAGTACTTTTCTAACTTATCCCTGTAAGTAAATCCAGAAAAGAAGGCAACTTCGATGTCAGTTTGTGGTCTGAGGTAAGGTGCATTTCAGGGAGGGGTTCAGGTGGTAATCTGGTTCTTTTTCTTGTCCTGTTAGGACTTCTGGAAAGCTTTGGAGAAGTACTCCAGCTACACTGAATACAGCATTATTCGAACGGAGTCCTACTTTTTTATTTTTATTTTTTGAGATATTTAAAAACATCGGTGGGGTAAAAAATTTACTGTGGGAATCTGCCATATCCTTTTCATATGTTATTTAAATACCATTTTTTGAGCACTTGATGGGTACTCACTAATATTATCAGATGTTTATTTTTCACGTCTGGTTCTAATGTAGTATAAGAAACACCCAATAGAGACAAGCGCAAAGTCTGTGATAGGTATTGAGCCATGTAAAAAATGGCTATATATAGTTAATTTAGAACTGGCAGCCCAGGCCTTTTTGTATCGTTTACTGAAATCATTGAAATGTAATGATCTATATGAAGAGATTCTGTTAATGATGACAGTTGAAAATTGAAACCTGAAACTTTTTAAGTGTTAGGTATTTTTAAAAAATTCATTTAAAAAATTTCCTATACTGGTATTTAGAACGCTTTTTAACAAAGGAGTTCTTAAATTGCGTTGCACATTGAGGGGGAAATTGCTTCCTTGGGAATTTCTACAAGTGGAAGCACTTCGAGGATGGTTTTAAACAATTGTACTGTGTGGTTGGCAGGTTGGCATATTTATTAGGCTCTTAGTGTTTTCGTAGAGAACAAGTATGTGGTTGGTTAACAGCTGCATTTGAAGTATGTTGTTTCCGCTTCTTAATTTACATTTACAATTCTGTTTTTAATAGAATTTGATACTTGAATTTTCTAACATCTGCCTTTTGATTGCATGTATATGCAATAGCACATCAGTGAGATATTTTATTAACTTAAAGCTGTGAGTGTTGGTATGTTCTTGAAGGCATTATTGTACCTCCTCATTAAGCTTATAGTGGTAGTTGGGAATGATGCACACCTTTAATGACCGTGTTCTATATATTGATGATTATGTTTATTGTATTATAGCTTTGAATCTATGGTACATTACTTCCTAGGTTAGTACTAATGCAGTACATTAGATCTTCCTTGGAAAGATTAACTTCATCAGAATCAATTCTTGATGTGATTATCTGGCAATAGGATAATCACAGTGGCCAAGTCAAGATGGGTTTTGAGGAGGAACTGAAGCTACAAGCAACCTGCTGTGGGCTAATGTTTTTGTTGTATTGCTTTAACTATCCTTCTCTGTAAAGCTTAGAAACAAGTATTTCATAACCTTTGTAGCCTCGATATATGAGAGCTTTTAAATAGTGTGATGAGGAGGGGCTGTTAGAACACAGTTAATCTGGCACTAGGCAAGAGTGACTAGAGCATGTTTTAAGAGTTGGACTTAAATTGTAGTTGCAAGCCAGGATTTTATTGGACATTGGAATAGTGAGTTCTTATGTTGATTTTTATAATGTAATTTCTTTAAAGAAGTTACACTAAATGAGAATTGCTTTTAACTTGATGACAGACTGTTCCAAAGACAGAAAAGAGAATAAAAAGCAAATCTTGAGTTGGTGCTTTGTCATTTCACGTAGAACTCTTAGGGTTATAGTTATTCTTATTTAACCTCCATACTTTTCTGGGCCACTTCCTTTCAGGCTATCAAGTACTTTATTGAAAGAAACAATCCTTACAAGGCTAAAGAGAACAAAGAAACAGCATACTGTGGTAAGGAGGTAGCTCTTGAAATCACAAAAAAGTAGATGGTAGTGAGATATATAGGATTTGAGAATATCTTGTCATTTATAACTTACACAGTCTTTGGAGAATTGCTTTGACATTTTGTCTGCAATTATATGTGCAACAGTGGCTGGAACATAAAAACCTCAATTGGCATTTGCTCTGAGTAGTTATTTGAGTGTAAGTGACTTATTTTGGTAACCTAAAATCTGAAATAGGCTTTGGAGGCAGCTGACCGAATATCCTTGTAATAGGCTTTTTTTTTTCTTGATTTTGACTCTTTTCGCTCTTTCTCTTAACATAAGTCAAAGTAATAACAAGAACAGAGTTACATAAATTTAAAAATACCCAATGTTGGGGTTGTAGGAATTTTAGTTTTGAATTTTTGAGATTAATCTTAGGTGACTAGTCAGTTTTTTTTTCTTTTTAAGATTTCATTTATTTATTTGAGAGAGAGAGAGACACAGCGAGAGAGGGAACACAAGCAGGGGAAGTGGGAGAGGGAGAAGCAAAGCAGGCCTCCTGCTGAGCAGGGAGCCTGATGTGGGGCTCGATCCCAGGACCCTGGGATCATGACCTGAGCCAAAGGCAGACTCTTAACGACTGAGCCACCCAGGCGCCCCCATGACTAGTCCGTTAAAGTTGTCATGTATTGTTAGAGGGCATTCATTCATTCCTAGATGTAAACCTTACTAGGTAGATAGTGCTGTCTAATAGACATATAATGTGCCAAATAAATAAAATCTTTTTTTTAATAAAGATTTTATTTATATATTTGTTAGAGATAGAGCGAGAGCACAAGCAGGGGGAGCTGCAGAGGCAGAGGGAGAAGCAGGCTCCCCGCTGAGCAAGGAGCCCGATGCGGGCCTAGATCCCAGGACCCTGGGATCATGACCTGAGCTGAAGGCAGACGGTTAACCAACTGAGCCACCCAGGCGTCCCAATAAAATCTTTTTTTTTTAAAAAAAGGATGCCTGGGTAGCTTAGTTGGTTAACCGTCTGCCTTCAGCTCAGGTCATGATCCCAGGGTCCTGGGATCTAGGCCCGCATCGGGCTCCTTGCTCAGCGGGGAGCCTGCTTCTCCCCCTGCTTGTGCATGCACTCTCTCTCTCTGAAAAATAAAATCTTTAAAGAAAGAAATATAATGTGAGCCACATGGGATTAAGGGTTTTCTAGTGGCCACATTTGAAAAAAAGGAAGACAGGTGAAAAAAAAGGACAGATATATTTTTCTTATTTCAGGACCCAGGCTGAAGGGAGCAGTCCTTGTCTCTAACATGCTTTTCTAGTGGCCAAAAGACCTGGAGGATACCATGATGGCTTTTTAAGCCTCTTGGTGGTGGCATCTATCCTATCTGGTCACATCAGTTTGTCAAAGCAAGTCACATGGCCAAGCCTAACATCAGTGGGGAGGGGAGGGGCATTACTCTTCTCTGAGACACTGCAAGCCACAGGGCAGAGGGTGGAGAATTAGAATCCTTTTATGGAAAGGAGGTGACTATATGGAAAGAAGAATGCAATCTACCATATTTCGGGGTTCAGGGAATGTGTCCTGGGGAAAGTTACTTCTAAGTTGAGATCTGAAGTATAATCAGAATGTAGTTAGATGAAGAGTAGAGGACTATGCTTTTTGAAAAGTTTGTGAATTTGAAGGTTCTTGAATTTTATTTATTTATGATTTTATTTATTTATTTGACAGAGATATAGCGAGAGAGGAAGCACAAGTAGGGGGAGTGGGAGAGGGAGAAGCAGGCTTCCTGCTGAGCAGGGAGCCCGACGCAGGGCTCCATCCCAGTACCCCGGGATCACGACCTGAGCCGAAGGCAGACGCCCAACGACTGACCACCCAGGTGCCCCAGCTTCTTGGATTTTAAAACTTAAAAAAAAAAAAAAAATTTTTTTTTTAAAGATTTTATTTATTTATTTGAGAGAGAGAGAATGAGAGACAGAGAGCATGAGAAGGAGGGGGGTCAGCGAGAAGCAGACTCCCTGCTGAGCAGGGAGCCCGATGCAGGATTCAATCCAGGACTCGATCCCGGGACTCCAGGATCATGACCTGAGCCGAAGGCAGTTGCTTAACCAACTGAGCCACCCAGGCGCCCCGGATTTTAAAACTTGAAAGAAGTTTTCTACAGCTGGAGTAAAGAAGTGGGAATGGAGATTGAGCTGCTTAGTGGGGCTGGACCACATAGGTCCTTGGGAGATAGGTTGAGAAGTTTGGACTTTACCTTGAGTTTATGGGAGGCTGTTTACAGATTCGAACAGGATAGAAGCAGGTTCTTGGGAAGCTCACTGTGGCTGCAGTGTTGAGAATGGATCTGCAGCCTAGAGACTAGTGGCAGCTAAACTAGTGAGGCCATTATTAAGTAAACTAGGCAACAGGTATGGGGGCTGAACAAATTTACTAGCCCTCGAGGAGAGAAGTATATAGATTTCAAAATAAATTAGGTAGATTTGACGGGATTTGGTGATTGGCAAGAAATCAAGGATAATGTTTTGGTTGTCATTTGGTTAGTGGGTCATTCTCAGATAATAGAGAATGCTGGAAGAGGATCTAGTGTTTTTGTTTTTTTTTCTTTTTGTTTTGACTGGGAATGGGTGGGGAGGGTAGGAAGTGAGTGTTTAGTTTGGATGTTCTTCTGTTGAGTTGCTTTGGATATCCAAATGGAGGTGTCTGTATTGCTAGTGTATTACAGGGGCCTGGAGTTCAGAGAGGAGACTGAGCTGGTGATAGAAATTACTAGCATATAGATAGTCATTGAAGTTATGGGAATTGATGCGGTCACCCTGAATGAGAATGCTGGACTGATAGTGATTTTTCAAAGGAGGGTGAGAAAGATACGCATCAGAGTAGGAGAGACTTTTATTGTTTGCAAAAAAGCATAATCAGTAAAAAATATTTGATATTTAAATATGTATTGTTTGGGCGCCTGGGTGGCTCAGTTGGTTAAGTGACTGCCTTTGGCTCAGGTCATGATCCTGGAGTCCCTGGATCGAGTCCCGCATCGGGCTCTCTGCTCGGCGGGGAGCCTGCTTCTCCCTCTGACCCTCCCCCCTCTCATGCTCTCTCTCCCATTCTCTCTCTCAAATGAATGAATAAAATCTTAAAAAACAAAAAAAATAAAAATAAATATGTATTGTTTGAGGAAAATAAAGTTTCTCCCTTTCTTCTTCTTCTTCTTTTTTTTTTTAAAGATTTTATTTATTTGAGAGAGAGAGAGCACATGAGAGGGGTGAGGTCAGAGGGAGAAGCAGACTCCCTGCCGAGCAGGGAGCCCGATGCGGGACTCGATCCTGAGACTCCAGGATCATGACCTGAGCCAAAGGCAGTCGCTTAACCAACTGAGCCACCCAGGCGCCCTCCCTTTTTTCTTCTTAAAAGAATAAAAATCATGGAACTTGCTCAACAAAGTCTTGATTGGTGGAGTGATTTTCAGTACTGTGGGAGCCAGAGAATTGCTTCCCAGTGTGAACATATTTGCATTTCAGGGGCCTGAGAGCAAATGAGATTTTAAAGTAAGAAGAAGAACTGGGTTTAAAAACAAGTAAGATTGAGAAGAAGGATGTTTGGGTGAGAAGCATAAAAGACCAGAGAAGGATTACCAGTGAGGCCAATTAAAATGTTTTAAAATATTTTGGCTAGCTGAGAAATGAGGATCAGAGGCTGAATTTGAATAATGGCTCTGTTGTGGAGGAGGAAGGACTGAACTGAGCCATAGATATGTGATTGCAATTAGGGACTGAAGAGCTGAGGATGATTCCTTGGTTTCTGACTGGGACACTAGGGCCTTTCAGTGGCATTGGGAATAACTGTTAAGGAGCAAGCTTAGGAGGGAGGGAAGAGGTAATAAGAGTTTAGTTTAGAAAAAGTTGGATTGGAGGTATCATTGAGGCATCCAGGTGATACCAGCTGGCCCTGTAGGTCTAGATCACAGGAGGATGACTGGGCACATCATTCCTACTTTTAAAAATAGCAGCTAATAACAAAAACTAAAATTCTTTCTTTAGGACATGTTTGTTTATCTCACATTCTCTCTGATTACACAGTGAATTTCTTCAATGTAAGTAAATACTGTGTTAGAATGTTATCAAGCTTTTTGAATGTTTAAATCTATTTACTGATTCTTTCTGTCATTATTTTACCTCTCCTTCCCCAGTGCAAACAGATAAAACCAGAAAACAAATTTATCTTGTTGATTAGTTATGGTAATGTCACTTTGGAAGCCATGCTGTTTCCTTTTCTCTGTAAGTTTTTATAAATTTTCAGTGAGATTGAATTTATGTAGTTTTTTTTTTTTTTTTTAAGATTTTATTTATTTATTTGACAGAGAGAGACACAGCGAGAGAGGGAACACAAGCAGGGGGAGTGGGAGAGGGAAAAGCAGGCTTCCCGTTGAGCAGGGAGCCCGATGCGGGGCTCGATCCCAGGACCCTGGGATCATGACCTGAGCCGAAGGCAGACGCCTAACGACTGAGCCACCCAGGCGCCCCCCAGAATTTACATAGTTTTATATGGAAGCTTGCCTCCTGGTTTTTGCTGGTACTTCTTTTTTGTTTAGTCATTTAAATATATTAGCACCATTCCCCCCCCCACCCCAGGAAAAAAGATTTACTGTTTTGTGTTTGGCAGATCCTGAGAAAGATACAGTAAGGGAAGACGCTTACACTGTTGGCTAAAACTACTCTTTTTGGATTACCTCTGGATTTGTCCCTGTCGTCTGTCTTTTCACTGATTATTAACCCAGGAAAACAAAGAATCTCCATATATTAAAAATGAATTACTTGTTTAATTGTAAGGTAATATTATGGATGAGCTGTTTAAATACTTCTATTTCAACTACTATAAAAAGTGTCACTTGGAAAGTACAGAGATTGGCAGCTAATTCTCTAGGTGTGTCAATTTATTTTCTCGGGTAGCATCTGTTGCTGTGCGTAAAGTAAATTAGTTAGTTGTCATTTGAATTTGAATGTGGCTGTCTGGTAGTGAATTCTAGTTGAGATGGTGTGGAAAGTTACCATTTATATGGCACTAATAGGATGTTCTCTTCCTTCATCTGCCTTACAAGGATTGAACAGTGGTAAATGACTTGTGAGTGTAGTATTATTGGAGACAACATAAAGCTTGGGTAAATATGGTATCAAAATTATTTTTAGGGCTTTATGGAATTTATTTTTTAAACTCTAAGGATCAACAGGTGTTTCCGAGGTAGACTGGAAGGCTTTCTAGGAAATGGATCATTAGCATATGCACAGGGTTATTCCAAACTGCCTATGAGACTGGGGTAGTTCTCTCATCTTTCCATGGAGCAGATTCTTAAGCTTGCTGACCATCTGAGTTGTGTAACAATTCCACATACCTTAAATTCTTATCCCTTATGATTTGTGTTTAATTTACCTTTATTTTTTCTTATAAATTTCCAGTGCCGTGGGAATTTTCTTCAAATGAAACAGGTGATTTGAAGAAATCACATTTATAACAAAATATTAATTAAAAAAAATTTATTTTAGGGCGCCTGGGTGGCTCAGTTGGTTGAGCGACTGCCTTCGGCTCAGGTCATGATCCTGGAGTCCCGGGATCGAGTCCTGTGTTGGGCTCCCTGCTCGTGGTGGGCTCCCTGCTCGGCGGGGAGTCTGCTTCTCCCTCTCCCACTCCCCCCCTCTTGTGCGCTCTCTCTCTCTCTCATTCTCTCATTCAAATAAATAAAATCTTTAAAAAAATTTTATTTTAAAGTAATTTCTACACCTGGTGTGGGGCTCAAACCAACAACCCCAAGGTCAGGAGTTGCATGCTCCACCGACTGAGCCATCCAGGTGCCCCTAAAATACTAGTATTTTATCTGTTAAAACAAAAATATGACAAACCATTTAAGTCATTCTTTAGCTTTAATCATTTTATTTGGATTTGCCACTTGAAAACTCTAATTTCAATTTTAGCTTTTTATGCTGTACATTATAGAAAGGATGCTTTAGTTTTTTTTTATGTTATGAAGTATTTTATGGATATGGATAAGTTGTCTCTGTTGCTTGAATATTGTTTTCCTGAGCCATGGCTAACAGAGAGTACGAGGCCCGCCTGGAAAGGTACAGTGAGCGCATTTGGACATGTAAGAGTACTGGAAGCAGTCAACTAACACACAAGGAGGCCTGGGAGGAGGAACAGGAAGTTGCTGAACTGTAAGTAATAGAACCATTGCCCTTTTAGCACCATCTTCATATTATTAGGAAAGGGGGGATATTAACAGTAAAGCAGTATTTATATTTAAGTGTATGCGCATACATTGGAATACATTACATTAGTGTAATGTGTTGGTGTCTGAGTGTCCTTGTCTAGTGGCATTTTGCTGGTAACAAAGTATGTGGAATATATAGTTGTGTAGACTTATTTAGGTATTTGCCAGGCTTTTGAGTATTCTTGCTCTATTCTTCTACCTTGAAAATACTCTGGAAATGTGGTTTTTGTTTTGTTTTGTTTATTGTTTTAAAAGATTTTTTATTTATTCATTTGAGAAGGAGAGAGTGTGAGCATGAGTGGGGGCGGGCAGAGGGAGAGGGAGAAGCCGACTCTCTGCTGAGCAGGGAGCCCGATGTGGGGCCTGATCCCAGGATCCTGAGATCATGACCCGAGCCGAAGGCAGATGCCTAACCGACTGAGCCACCCAGGTGCCCCTTTTTTATTTTTTTAAATATTTATTTATTTATTTATTTGACAGAGAGACACAGAGAGAGACAGGGAACACAAGCAGGGGGAGTGGGAGAGGGAGAAGCAGGCTTCCTGCGGAGCAGGGAACCCGATGCGGGGCTCGATCCCAGGACTCTGGGATCATGACCTGAGCCGAAGGCAGACGCTTAACGACTGAGCCACCCAGGCGCCCCTTGTTTTGCTTTTAGAGAGAGCAAGCACATGCTTGAGGGGTGTGGAGGGGCAGAGGGAGGAGAGAATCTTAAGCAGGCTCCATGCTCAATGCAGAGCCCAATGTGAGGCTGGTGGGGCTCAATCTCAACAACCCTGAGATCATGACCTGAGCCGAAATCAAGAGTCAGATACTTAACCAACTGAGCCACCCAGGCACCCCTGGAAATGTGATCTGAGCAAAGGAAGTTGATAATAATCTAGAAGTAATATGGAGGCAGCAAATTAGAAAGTTTTCTTTATTTTGTGGTCTTTTGAAATTTAGGACAGTCTTTACAGTAGTTATCAAAAATAAACACACGGTTTGAAGACTGTTTATCTAAGTAGGGTGGTTGAATGAGGTGTCTTTAAAAATCCTGTCTATGTTCAAGTACCTACCCATCTGGGTATTCTCTCAGAGAAAACAATTTGGTCAGAAGAAACATGCAAAAGATGCATGGAAACCAGGGATGACAATAAAACGGAACTCAATTTTAGGAATTGGGCAAAGAAGCTTTTTCTGTGCATTTTTCATTGACTTCTCTTGATAGCAGATAAACAGAGGGCATACAGTTGAGTAATCTGATACTGTTCTGCTTTTTTGCTGGTGTGACGGCACTAGGTTCAGTTGAGATTTGGTTCTAGTAATGGCTCCATCACTAATAATTGTTGAGTCTGTTAACCTGGTGCCTGTTTCTTCTTTGCTTGATCACTTACAATGTTCCATTTTGGATTAGTGCAATTTACATATAAGTTTCGTTTAGTGTACTAGACCAGGCGTTAGCTAGCCTTTTCTGTAAAGTGCCAGTTAGTAAATACTTTAGGGTTTGTGGGCCACATGATTTCTGTCTCAGCTATTCATCTCTGACATTGTACAGTGAAAACAGCCATAGGTAAAAGTGTAAATGAATGTGAATGACTGTAAATAAAAGAAAATATTATTTACAAAAACTAGTGGTAGGCTGAATTTGGCCCATGGGCTGTTGCCGACCCTCATAGTAGCTTGTAGACTTCCTGCGGGCAGGTCTCATATTTGACTTATTCTGGAATTGGTTACAGTGGCTAGGCACTATCCTCTGCACTACATAAGCACTTACTGCTTGCTCTTTGCAAATAGAGATAATGCTACCTTTTCTGGGTGTCTTTTTGGGACAAAAGATATGTGTGTGAAAATTCATTGTAAATAAAAAGATGGTAACCATTAATCTATAATAAAGAGTATGAAGAGTACTCAGGAGGAAGTCAGTTATTGTTACTGGTAATATGATTATGTACCAGAAAAACCCAAAGAGAATCAAGTGAAAAACTGTTAGGAATAAATAAGAGAATTCAGTTTCAAAATGTAAATAAATTGCTTTCCTACGTACAGAGAGACAGTGGGTATTTAGAGGCTAGAGACTAACCTGGAGTTGTTAGGGAAAACTTCATGGGTCTTATTGAGGAAGGTGACACTTGAAAGGGTAGTTTGTACCAAATTATAGAAGACAAGAGGAGACGTTTGTATTTAATTCAGTGAACAGTAGGAGGACAGCAATAATTTTTGAACAGGAGAGAGACATGGGATTGGAGTTAGGCTTTGAGATTAATCTGGAAGCGGTGTGTAGGATGAATTAGAGAAGGAAGAGCAGGTGGGAAGTTGATGTAGGCTTGCTAGGATAGTATTCAGGTAGAGAGTCATGGCATTTTTGGGAATAGAAATAATAAAAGGGATTCTCTAATCCTTCCTGAAAAGAGGGGTTTTGGCCTTAACTTTGGAAAAGCTCTATAAACTTTCTTCTTGGAAAGTCATAATATACATTAGCATATTAAGGATTTTCAGAAGACTTCCACTAACCTTGTGGGTTTCAAACTTATTTGACCTTAGAAGCCATTACAGCAGAGGTTCTGAAAAACACAGTTGGGGCATGTTTTATGTGATTTGATAGTGAACAGAATATAGGGCGTGATGGGAGGGATTACTGAAAAAGTATGGTTTTACAATTTCTATTCAAAGCAGAAATCACTTTTTTCCATTTATAAAAGTAATGCATACTTGTTATAAGAATGTAAGCAATACAGAGTTAATATAAGGATCTGAACATCACTGTCCAACCTCACTCCCCAGAAGTAACCATGGACAGTGAAGTTTTAAGCCTATTGACTGGGAGGCTTGATGGACAGCGTGCATTCTTAGGGGCCGGGAAAGGCCTCATGGAGTTCAGGAAGTCTGAGGACATCTTGGGACGATGATTGAGCTGGGAGGGAGGATGGTAGGAAGAGGAAAAAGGTAACAGCCTTCACAAAGGCAGAGAGACTGGAAGCTTATTGATGGACTGGGGAATAGCAGATAACTCCATAGGTAAATTGTAAGGCAGTATACTAAGACTTGAAGGCTAGCAGTCAGTTGGAGGAACGTTTTTAGTTACAAACCGCACAGAGTGACTGGGAATATTATGATAGTAAGCCTAATAGGC
Organism: Leptonychotes weddellii; assembly: GCF_054177405.1. Taxonomy (NCBI): domain Eukaryota; kingdom Metazoa; phylum Chordata; class Mammalia; order Carnivora; family Phocidae; genus Leptonychotes; species Leptonychotes weddellii. The sequence continues at coordinate 8,843,137 of NC_138373.1, read as the reverse complement.
TGTCAGCCTTGCATGAGTGCCACGTTGCACTCTTCATTTGTTCATGTTGGGTATGTTAATTAAAATTCTTTTTTGCTAGTTTAATAAGTGAAAAGTAGTACTTCATTGTTTTACTTTTGCAAGGGCTTTGGGGTTCAAGTTATGGTTCCAACATGTTAACCCTTCCTGATTTATTTCCCTTATTCATAAAGTGAAAATTCTAGACACGTCACAAGGTATTGTGAGACCTAAACGAATGAATGCATAGGAAAGAATTTTATTGACTGAAACCTAACACAAATAGAATCAAGTTATGGGCTTCTAAGAAACAAAAAAAAAAGGGTAAAGGATATGAATAAATAATTCACACCTAAAAAGGGAAGTCTGCTATACAAACAAATGGGAAAATGTTCAGCCTTACTGATGGTGTGCCTATTAATTTTATTTTCCAAAGGAGAAAATTAACCTGGATAAGCCCATCTGACAGAGCTTTTTACAGTTCCTTCTTTGTCCTGCATGCCACATGGTTTTTAAGCTTTCTGTTCCCCAGTGCCTGCTTATATTTGCTAAAGAAAGGTTTGCACTAACTTGAATTAATTCTCTAGATAGGTTTTTGTGCATTTTCTTGGTAACTAATAACATGTTTGTTTAGTTTGAAGGAGGAGTTCCCTGCCTGGTACGAGAAACTTGTTCTGGAAATGGTTCACCATAACACAGCCTCTTTAGAGAAATTAGTAGATACTGCTTGGTTGGAGATTATGACCAAATACGCTGTGGGAGAAGAGTGTGATTTTGAGGTAAGCCCCTATTTTTTTTGGTACGATTTGACTCACTAACCATACATTGAGATTAGAGCTTCCAGCATAGATTACAGAGTGTAGTTCTGTGTGTAAAATTGTGTTATATTTGAAGTCTGCTTTACTTAGTATCAGATACTGTAAGGACCAAATTTTAGAACTATATTCATTGCTGGGAATGTTTAATATTATGTTAGTATTACGGTAATTATTGGGACGCCTGGATGGCTCAGTCAGTTAAACATCTGCCTTTGGCTCAGGTCATGATCCCAGGATCCTGGGATCAAGCCTCGAGTCCAGCTCCCTTCTCAGTGGGGAGTCTGCTTGTCCCCCTCCCTTTGCCGCTTTGCCCCTCCACCCCTCCCCCCTGCTTGTGCACTCTCTCTCGCTTGCGTGCTCTCTCTCTCTCTCTCTCACAAATAAATCTTTAAAAAAATATTATGGTAATTGTTATACTATGTACCATTGCATCCTTGTTTGCCCTGTTTTAACCCTTTTTGATAACTGCTACCTTGGCTTTTTTTGGTTGTGTAATTTTTTCAAAGATTTTCAGATAATGTTTAATCCAAATCTATGGTACCAATAAGCAAAGAATGTCATTTCAGTACAATAGTGAGTGAGTTGACTTTTTTCTTTCTTTTTTTTTTTTTTACTAAATTTGTTTTTTTAATTTTCTAGTCCAGATAGCACAAGGATAACTATGACTAAAGTAAAAACCTAACACTAAAGCAATCCCTATATAATCCTTTGAAAGCTTAAAGTAAGATTCAGGAAGAAGGGAACTAACATTTGTTAAATATCTGTATGTACTGGATACTGGGCTGATTGCTTTGCCATAACATCTTGCAGAATCTGCACAGAAAATGGTGAGGTGGTAAACAGGCTTAGATATTTATCTATTTTTTAATTTATTTTTTCTTTTTTATTTAAATTTAATTAACATATAGTGTATTATTAGTTTCAGAGGTAATTTAGTGACTCATCAGTTGTGTATAACACCCAGTGCTCATTACATCACGTGCCCTCCTCAATGCTCATCACCCAGTTACCCCATCCTCCCACCCTCCTTCCCTGCAGCAACCTTCAGTTTGTTTCCTATAGTTAAGAGTCTCTTATGGTTTGTCTCCCTCTCTGCTTTTGTCTTATTTTTCTTTCCCTTCCCCTGTGTTCATCTGTTTTGTTTATTAAATTCCACATGAGTGAAATCATTTGATATTTATCTTTCTCTGACAGACTCATTTCACTTAGCATAATATCCTCTAGTTCTATCCACATCATTGCAGATGGCAAGATTTCATTCTTTTTTGATGGCTGAGTAATATTTCATCATGTGTGCGCACGCATGCTTGCTTGTGTGTGTGTACCACATCTTCTTTATCCATTCATCTGTCGATGGACATCTGGGCTCTTTCCATCATTTGGCTGTTGTGGATGTTGTTGCTATAAACATTGGGTGCATGTCAGGCTCAAGTATTTAAATAACTTGTTTAGGGGCTCCTGGCTGGCTCAGTTGGCAGAGCATGTGACTCTTGATCTTGGGGCTATGAGCTCAAGCCCCACACTGGGTGTAGAGATAGCTCAAAAAAAAAAAAATCTTAAAAAAAAATAGCTTTCAGATTGATGTTTTTTTTTAAAGATTTTATTTATTTGTCAGAGGGAGAGAGAGAGCGAGCACAAACAGGGGGAGCGGCAGGCAGAGGGAGAAGCAGACTCCCCGCTGAGCAGGGAGCCCGATGCGGGACTCGATCCTAGGACCCTGGGATCATGACCTGAGCCGAAGGCAGCCGCTTAACCAACTGAGCCACCCAGGCGTCCTCAGATTGATATGTTTTAGTTAAGAGTAGTTTCAGCTGTATGTAATGAAATAGCTGACTAGCAGTGTCCAGTACTTCTCAGACTTTAGCCTAAATAAAATCACTTGGAGGACTTCTGAATATACATTCTTGGGCACCATCCCCGAGGGTAGGGCCTAAAAGTATGCAGTTCTGACCAGCTCCGGGGTGTGATGATGACACTCTGGGGACAACACTTTGAGTAGTATTGGCTTAAGCAATGAAGACATTTGATTATCTCACATAGTAAGTCTTAGAGGCAGGTGGTACCAGATTTGGCATAGAGGCTGGATAATATTGTCGAGGACCTATACTTTGTTATCTTTCTGCCTTTCTGCTCTTCTCTTCTCAGGGTGTTGGGTTTTGTCCTTAGCTTTGTTGCCTCTTGGTTGTGAACTTGTGACTGTACTCAGAGTGAGAAAATGCTTACCTAAGCATTGTAAGAAAATGTTTACTAGAAGTGTGTACTCCCTCCTCTCCACCCCGACCCTTGTCTTTACCTGTTATTGGCTAGACTATGTCTATATAACCATCCTTAGCTGCAAGGGGGCTGAGAAAGTGAATATTGCCTTTTTTTTTTTTTTCTAAGATTGATTGATTTATTTGAGAGAGAGCTCAAGAGAGAGCATGAGCTGTGGCGAGGGGCAGAGGGAGAGGGAAAAGCAGGCTCCCTGTCAAGCAGGGAGTCTGATGTGGGGCTCAGTCCTAGGACCCCGAGATCATGACCTGAGCTGAATTGAAGGCAGACGCTTAACCAACTGAGCCACCGCCCCCCCCTTTTTTTTAAAACCTCAGAAAAAGCAGCCTGGCAAGAGAAAAGAGGGAGGGGAATGGCTTAGGTAGCCCAACGGTAGCCAGTAAGTGATGGGACAAGGATTCAAACTTTTGTCTTTTTGTGTGGTTCCAAAGTTCTTGTTCTTTTCCCTAATTTACTTTGACTCCCTGGAGCTCCTAGCTAGTTCTTTTTGTTATATTTGTAATGTCTGTGGGTTTTAATCACATACTTTACATTAGTCAGAGTCCTGGCAGGAAACAGATGGCATATTCAAATAGTGTAATTGAATTGAATTTAATAAAGGGACTATAGATAAGAGACAACAGTGTGATCTAGATTAAGGAAAACTAACAAGGAAAGGTTAAGTACCTGATTGCTATCAACAGTAGAGAGACTACCACTTCAAAACCCCGAAGAAACAAGGGAGGGAGTACTGGAATTAGAAAAGAGTAATGTAGTTGTAGAAGAGTACTTTGATAGTAAGATGTAACCAATTTCCTAGGGAGGTAGTCAATGGAATAAATACCCCAACATCACTTTTCTTCCACCATCTGATTTTCTGCTCTTGCTTCCTATGGGTTGAACTCACCAAAATCTAGACAAGGGAGCCCTTTGGTGTATGCCACAAAGATCAGCCTTATAATACAGGACAGAGTAAGGTAGAGAAGAATGGAGACCGATTTGGAGTGGCAAAAGGAAAATATGCTGTACACATCTGCAAGGTGAAAGAGGAAAAGTTTGACGAAGGGGGAAAGAGAAATTAGGGAGATAAGTATGCCCATAAACATATGACAAAGTGTTTAAACTCATTAGTAATCCAGGAAAGCAAATTAAAAGCTAGCAAGACCATTTTATGCACATCAGATTAGTAAATAAGAAAAAGTCAAAATAATGGCAAGTTTTGACAAGAATGTGGAGCTGCTGGTTTACTACTAACTGTTTTGATAAACACTTGAGCATTACTGAATACAATTGAGTGTGCACATACCTTTTGACAAAGGATTTTTTTCTTAAATATCCTTTTTTTTTTTTTAAAGATTTTATTTATTTATTTGAGAGAGAATGAGAGAGAGAGAGCACATGAGAGGGGGGAGGGTCAGAGGGAGAAGCAGACCCCCCGCTGAGCAAGGAGCCCGATATGGGACTCGATCCCGGGACTCCAGGATCATGACCTGAGCCGAAGGCAGTCGCTTAACCAACTGAGCCACCCAGGCGCCCCTTAAATATCCTTTTAATAACTAATAATGTTGAAGATCTTCTCATGTATTTGTTGCTATCCTTTTATTTATATTTCTTTTGGTGAAGTGTCTGTTCAAATCTTTGTCCCTTTTTAAATTGGATTGTTTTCTTGTTTTTGAGTTTTAAGAGTTTTTTATTCTGGGTACAAGTTCTTTATTAGGTATATGCTTTGCTTTTGCTCCCAATTAGGGTTTGTGTTTTCATTTTCTTTCTTTTTTTTTTTTTTAAAGATTTTATTTATTTATTTGACAGAGAGAGAGAGAGAGCACAGATAGGCAGAGTGGCAGGCAGAGGGAGAAGCAGACTCGCTGCTGAGCAGGGAGCCTGATGTGGGGCTCAATCCCAGGACCCTGGGATCATGACCTGAGCCGAAGGCAGGTGCTTAACCAACTGAGCCACTCAGGTGCCCCTGTGTTTTCATTTTCTTAACAGTGTCCTTTGAAGAGCAGAATTTTTTAGTTTTCATGAAACTGAATAGAAATTTCGCAACTATACCAGGGCACTTGGGTGCCTCTGTCGGTTAAGCATCTGACTCTTGGTTTTTGCTCAGGTCATGATCTCAGGGTCCTGGAATCAAGCCCCACACCTGCTTGAGATTCTCTCTCTCCTCCCCCTCGGCCCGGGCCCCCCCCCCCCCCCCCGTGCACACACTCTCTCTCAAATAAAGAAATCTTAAAAAAAAGAAAAAGCAACTACACCTAATTGTATGTGTAATTACATTTAATATAAATGATCTAAACATTTAAGTTAAAAGGTAGAAATTGCCAGATTGGATAAAAAAGCAAGACCCAGTTATATGCTGCCTATAAGAAAGATGCAAATAAGATGGAGAAAGAGATACCATCCTAACATTAGGTCAAAAGAAACCTGGAGTGGCTATATAAGTATCAGACAAAGTAGATTTCAGGGCAAAAAATATCACCAGATAAATATTTCATAATGACAGAGGGGTCTGTTTATTGAGAGGACATAGCAGCCCTTTATGTTTATGCATTTACTAAAGAGAATTTCAAGATCTATGAAATGGGGTGCCTGGGTCGGTTAAGTGTCCCGACTCTTGATTTCGGCTCAGGGTTGAGGGGTTGAGCCCTGCATCTGGGCTCTGCACTCAGCAGGGAGTCTGCTTCTCTCTTTCTCCCTTTCCCTCTGTACCCCCCGCCCCCTGTGTGTGCTCTCTCTCTCTTTCAAATAAATACAGCTTAAAAAAGATCTGTGAAACAACAATGGATAGAACTATAAGAAGAAATAGATATCACAGCTGTAGTTGGAGATTTCAATACCCCTGTTCTCAGTAACTGATAGGAAAAGTAGACAGAAAGTCAGCAAGAATATGGAAAACTTGAATGGCATTATCAACTGACTTAACTTAATTGCCATTTGTAAAATACTCTACCTGATAACTACAGAATGGACATTGCTCCCAAGTGCAGAATTTTCCAAGGTGGACCATACTTTGGGCCATAAAAAAGTAAATAAATTTAAAAGGACTCAAGTCATACAAAGAATATACTGTGACCAAAATGGAATTAAATTAGAAATCAATAATAGCTATCTGGAAACCACAGATAATTGGAAACTCAGTAAGACACCTTTAAGTTACCTGGATTAGAGAAAAAAATCGAAAGGGAAATTAGAAAATGTTTTGAACTGCATGGAAGTGAAAACAATGTGTTAGAATTTATGAGATGCTGCCTACGGTAGGGCTTAGGAGAAATGTATAGCACTAAACAATCAAACTGTTTTATTAGGAAAAAATGGTCTCAAATCGTTGGCCTTGGCTTCTACCTTAAGAGATAAGAAAAAAAAACAAATTAAATCCAAAGAAAACAGAAAAAGAAAGGATTTAATAAAGATCAAAGTAGAAATTAGTAAAATAGAAAACAGGAAAATCAGTGAAACCAAAAGCTGCTAATTTGAAAAAGATCAATAAAATTGATAAACCTCCAGCCAAACTCCCAGGGTAAAAAGAGAAGACACAAATTAACCAACATGAAGAATCAGGTGATATCTACAGTCTACAGATATTGACAGGGTAATAAGGAAATATTATGAACATCTTTGACACCAGTAAATTTGACAACTAAAATGGACAAATTCCTTGAAAGATACAAATGACCAAAACCCACTCAACAAGAAATAATAGAAACCTTAATAGCCCCTATTATATCTATTAAAGAAATTAAACTTGTGGTTAAAATTATCTGACAAAACTCCAGGCCCAAATGTCTTCATTGGTGAATTCTACCGAACATTTAAGGAAGATAATAGCACCAATTCTATACAAATGTTATCAGAAAATAGAAGAGGAGAGGGAGGTGGGAATTCTTTGCAACTTATTATGTGAGGTCAGCATTACCCTGATACTAAAACCATATAAGCACATTAAAAGAAAAAACTATGGATTAAGGAAAAAAAAAAATCTATGTTCATAAAACTCCCTTGTGAACATAGATGCAAAGTTTTTTAATCAAAATTTTAGCAAATGAAATCCAGCACTAGGAAAAGGACAGTTTATCATGATTCAGTGGGGTTTATCCTACAAATTCAAAGTTGTTATAAATTTATAATTCTCCTTATAAACAGGATGAAAAACCATACGGTCATCTCATTTTACACACAAAAAGTGTTCAACAAAATCCAGCATCAGTTCCTGATAAAAACTCTGAGCAAACTGCAAATAGAAATGCCTTCAGTCTAATAAAGGATATTTACAGAATAACGTCCAGCTAACATTATACCTAATGGCAAAAGACTGAATGTCTGCTCTCCCACTCCATTTAACATTGTACTGGTGGTTCTAGTCAGTGGTACTATGTCAAGAAAAGGAAATAAAGGGCATCTAAATTGGGAAGGAAGAAGTAAAGTGATCTTTATTTGCAGACAACATGATTGTCTATGTAGAAAATCTGGAATCTCCCATAAAAGCTACTAGAACTAATAAGTGAGTTTATGAGCAGGGTAGCGGGATACAAGACAAGATAAATAATATGAAAACCAGTGTTAACAACAAACAATTGGAAATTGAAATTTAGAGAGATCAGTACCATTAAAGATTTTTTTTTTTTAAGATTTTATTTATTTGACAGAGACACACAGTGAGAGAGGGAACACAAGCAGGGGGAGTGGGAGTGGGAGAGGGAGAAGCAGGCTTCCTGCTGAGCGGGGAGCCTGATGCGGGGCTCGATCCCAGGACCCTGGGATCATGACCTGAGCTGAAGGCAGACGCTTAACGACTGAGCCACCTAGGCGTCCCTAAAGATTTTTTGTTTATTTATTTTTGAGAGAGAGAGAAAAAACATGAGTGGGGGGAGGGGCAGAGGGAGAAGCAGATTACCTGCTGAGCAGGGAGCCCGATGTGGGACTTGATCCCAGGATCCCGGGATCATGACCTGAGCTGAAGGCAGACACTTAACCGACTGAGCCACCCAGGCTCCCGGAAAGATCAGTACCCTTTATGGTAATGTCAAAAAATGTGAAATACTCTGGGAGTAATTTGACAAGAGATACCCAAGATCCATACACTAAAAATTATAAAATGTTCCTGAGAGAAATTAAAGAAGGCTTTAAATGATAGATATACCTTTGTTCATGGGTGGGAAAACTCAGTATTGTTGAAATGTCAGTTCTTTCTAAATTGATGTGTAGATTAACCACAGTTGCAATAAAATCCCAGCAGCTTTTCAACTATACTCAAATTAAAAAATAATAATAAAAATCCAAGCAGCTTTTTTGTAGGAGTCGTCAAGCTGATTATGAAGTTCATGTGGAAGGGTGCCTGGATGGCTCGGTCCGACTCTTGGTTTTGGCTCAGGTCATGATCTCCGGTTGGGGAGATCGAGCCTTTTGGTCAGCGGGGAGTCTGCTTCCTCTGACTTCCCTCTCCCACTGCCCCCTTCTCCCTGGCTTGCATTCTCTCTTTCTCTGAAATAAATCTTTATTTTATTTTTTTAAAGATTTTATTTATTTATTAGAGAGAGAGAGAGCATGAGTCGGGGGGGAGGGGCAGGGGGAGAGGGAGAAGCAGTCTCCCCACTGAGCAGGGAACCTGATGCGGGGCTCTATCCCAGGACCCTGGGATCATGACCTGAGCCGAAGGCAGTTGCTTAACTGACTGAGCCATCCAGGTGCCCCCCACTACTGATTTTTGAGAGAGGTGGAAAGGTAATTAAGTGAAGAAAAGATCGTCTTTTCAACAGATGATTCTAGAATAATTGGATATCCATGTGTATAGTTGATATTTATTTATTTTTTAGAGATTTTATTTTTAAGTAATCTACACCCAGTGTGGGGCTCAGACTCACAACCCTGAAATCAAGAGTCATGTGCTCTTCCTACTGAGCCAGCCAGGTGTTCCTGTATAGTTGATTTTCTTAAAAATGGAAATTCTTGAACTGTATTTTACATATATGTCAGGTTAGTATAATGATTGCCTTTTGGCCTTAGTACATTGGTGCATGAATTTTGAACTAGATGGTGATCATTTTATTTTTTAAGGTATCCTATTTCAAGTTAGAAGTCTGAGAAATAAAGTTGGAAAAAAGTCACTGTACTTGGCTGCTTCAGAGTTTCAGTGAATTTCTGTCAGGTGAAGTGGGATGGATATTGGATAATATATTCTAAATATCTTTAGGTTTCTGATTCTTATTTATTGTCTTTGATTCTCTCCTGTCTCCTTTATAGGTTGGGAAGGAAAAAATGCTCAAGGTGAGGATTGTGAAGATTCATCCTTTGGAGAAAGTAGATGAAGAGGCCACTGAGAAGAAATCAGATGGTGCCTGTGATTCTCCCTCAAGCGACAAAGAGAATTCTAGCCAAATTGCTCAGGATCATCAGAAGAAGGAGGCAATTGTAAAAGAGGATGAAGGAAGGAGAGAGAGTATTAGTATGTATGATGCTAGCTTTCCTTAGTGAGTTACGTTACTCTGTTCTGTTTATTTTATACTCAAATCTTTTTCAGTTCTCTAGCAACTAGATTTGTAATTGAGTTTTGTAGATAGCTAGACATATTTTTGTTCATTTATGATTCAGAAAATCAAATATTCACCAAGTGAATTAAGATTTAAACCTGCCCCTCCCCCCCGCCAAAAAAGAAGATTTAAATCTCCCTGCACAATTAGGACCATTGGGAAGTCATTACCTCTGGCTGCTTAGAAATCTGTGTACGCATACCTGTCTACCCAAGATGGGAAAGAAAGTTTGCTTTCCTTTTCTCTAAGTTGGAAATATGGAAATAAGTGTGGAAAGGGGGTGATTGAAGTAGGAGGGGCTATAATTCTATTTCTGTTTCTTTTCATGTTATAAGCCAATGTGGTGCTTTTAAGGTACTTCCTTTTATCTGTATTCTATAATTTAGGTCCCTCTCAGATGGGAGCTGCCAGAATTGTGAAACACTATAAGTAATTTTTAGGGATCTAGAGACCTAACAGTGATGTTTTGAAAGTTGAGAAACTGAGATGTTGCTTCCTGGGGAGACTTTTCAGCCTCTGAGGCCTTCGTGCATGTGTGTGTGTGTGTGTGTGTGTGTGTGTGTGTAAATAAGGAATTTGACTGGATCCCTTTTCTCTTCTCCGTGACTGTTCGGGGATTAAAGAGTTTCACCTCAATATTTAACTGTCACAAAGTTTGAGTTAGAATGTTACATTAAAACGTTCTGCTATCTGCCTTCCATTCTATTTTGTGTCTCCAGATGTTTGGGATACGTGCAGATGGTTTTAGAGGGCCGTCCTTATCTAGTCCCAAGGAAGCTTCAGAGATTGTTGTGTAGCTGCTCCCCCCTAGCTGTTGATACTTTGGTTTTGTTTTCTACTCTGTGTTATGAATGCTAATGTCTGCATTTTTCAGTTTCTTTTTGACAGTTTTATAATATGTGTGTTATTCACAGTTCCCTAGATTTGAGGTTGATAAATGTTTTGGTTAGGTGTTGGCTGATCTGTCTTCTAACACTTCTTCTAGAATGAGGATCATTGGAATACCAGTGATGTGTTACAGCTGTTTGTTTTATACCTAAGCATTGTGTACCAGGAACTGCTGGTTTTAGGCTTTGGCTTATTTTTTAGAGTGTGTGCCTTAGTTCGGGTTTTAATTACTGGGATGTAATGTTATTGCTAGTATGTTGATAAGAGTAGTAGGTGGGCTAAAGAATTAATGTTATGATGTATTCTGCATGTCTTCAGGGGAAAAATTGATTAGAATTTCCATAGAAATATGATAGGCAAATTCTAGTACGAAAAATATTTTCTCATCATGTGACTTGGCCTTTTACTTTGTGGGGGGAAAAGTAATGTATTAGGGCAGGAACTTTTCAGCTTTGTGTTCCTAACCTCCTTGGTAGGACTCTGTTCCTCCATCTTAGAAGGGAGCTCTCTTTTCTCTTGACCAAGATACTTGTGCTTTGAATACCATTCCCTCTGGGATGTCTGTTTGGCTCAGTCGGTTATGCCTTTGGCTCAGGTTATGATCCAGGGTCCTGGGATCGAGTCCTGCATCGGGTCCTTGCTTGGCAGGGAGCCTGCTTCTCCCTCTGCCTGTGCGCTCTCTCTCTCTCTCTCTCTCACAAATAAATAAAATCTTTAAAGAAAAAAAAGTTAATACCATTCCCTCTTAGTTTCTCAAGGGCTGGGTAAACTTTTATTATTCTACCATATAATATATATATATATATACACACACATATACATCCATACATCCGTACACATACATCCATACACATATATGTGTGTGTGTGTGTGTATTTTTTTAAGTAGGCTCCATGCCCAGCGTGGAGCCCAATGCAGGGCTTGAACACACGACCCTGAGATGAAGACCTGAGCTGATATCAAGAGTTGGGCACTCAACCGAGTGAGCCACCCAAGCGTCCCTCTACTATACAGTGTTTTAAACCCTCTTTCTAATGGTTCTTCTCAGCTTATAAACAAAGTCCCATTTTCTAAAAACAAAAACGTATCTTCCCTTGATCCTATTGTTCTATTTCTGTCTTACTTATTCAGGTTAAGATTCTTGAGAATGTTGTCTCCACTTTCTGACCATCAGTTTATTCCTTATGCTGTTACGGTGTAACTCCTGCCTCTTTACTCTGAAACTGTTCCTAATAAGCTTATAGGTGACCCCCCTAATTGCAAAATTCACTCATTGCTCCTTTGTGTTTTACTTTTCTGTTCCATTTAACACTGTTGGTCACTCTCATATCTTTCAGCTTACTTGATACCATAGTCTCCCTAGGTTTCCCAACTACTTTTCGGGGGTGGGGGAGGGGTTGTTTGTTTTTTGTTTTTAAGTAATTCCTCTACCTAATGTGGGACTCAACTCATGGCCCCGAGATCAAGAGTTGCACTTTTCTGACTGAGGCAGCCAGGCACCCTTACTTTTCTGTTTTTTGTTTTTTGTTTTTTAACCTCCTTTTTTCATCTGCCATTCATTAAATTATTTTTCATAGAATTTTGTTCTGCCTCCTTTTTATTTTTCTATACAAGGGTATTGTTATATTTCATTCCTGCCCACAGTTTAAATTCTTAATCTGTATAAAGGCTGATGATTCCCAGACCCACATCGGCTTAACTCTTTAACTCTAGACCCAGTCTTCACGTGCCTGTCCCAGGCAGTTCAAATTTTAACACCTGTAAGGCTAAATTGATCATCTTACTCTTTATGTTATCTTCCCAAGGCACATCAACAAGAATTGTCCTGCTGGGGGCGCCTGGGTGGCTCAGTCGTTGGGCGTCTGCCTTCGGCTCAGGTCATGATCCTAGGGTCCTGGGATTGAGCCCCGCATCAGGCTCCCTTCTCCGCGGGGAGTCTGCTTCTCTCTCTCCCACTCCCCCTGCTTGTGTTCCCTCTCTCATTGTGTCTCTCTTTGTCAAATAAATAAATAAAAATCTTTAAAAAAAAAAAAAAGAATTGTCCTGCTGTTCTTTCAACATTCTCTTACTCAGTTAACGACCCCCTCATCTCCTCGGTCCCTAAGGCAGAAAACTTGGAAACTGTTAGCATTTCCACATCTAGTTGGTTACCATGTCTGTCTTCTAAAAGCCTCTAGACTCTTTCAGCCTCCATTTCAGTTACATTGATTCAGATGTTTAGTGCTGTATCTTGTGATTCCAAGGTGATTCAGTCTCACCTGCCCTTTTATTCGTTTTCTAACTGCTGAAAGTGTTTCTTTTAATTTTTTCATGATAGTGATCTTTCACAGCATATATCTAGTTAGTCAGATGGGAAATCCTTTGTTTCCTTAGTGCCCACGAGACACATTCCAGTCTCTTTAAATGGCATTCAGTGTTGGGGCACCTGGCTGCCTTAGTCGGTAGAGCATGTGACTTGATCTTAGGGTTGTGGGTACAAGCCCCACATTGGACATGGAGCCTACTTTAAAAAAATAATAATAATGGAATACAATGTTATTTATAATTTGGACCCTACTTACCTCTTTGGTCTGAAGTTTTTACTATAGATCATAGTCACCTATCTCGTTGCTTATAGTCTCTGAACAAGTCTTACTCTTTCTAGGCCCTTTCCTTTGCCTATCTTCCAGACCAAATTAGACATTGCTTCTCTCTCCTATCACAGTATTTTTTTGTGCCAATCTCTGTTACAGTAGTTCATCACATTGTAATGTAATTTTTGTAGACTCATAGACTTTATCTGCTTGAGGTAAGGACTTTATGATTCATCTTTGTGCCCCATCACTCAGTGCCTAGTGCAGAGTAGGTGTTCATTAAGAATACTAGTAATGAATGAATGGATGAAATTAAAGACTTGTTTTTTTCACTAATTTTCTATTGATTTGACTAGGTGACAGAGCACGTAGATCTCCACGAAAACTCCCTACTTCATTAAAAAAGGGAGAAAGGAAATGGGCTCCACCAAAATTTCTGCCTCACAAATATGACGTGAAATTACAAAATGAAGATAAGGTTAGTTGGCACTTTGTATTAGACCTTTTACATGTAGTAAATGTTACTTCAGAAAATATACGGCTAGTTTTCTCAGAGAAAATGTGCTAAAAAAAATGTGAATGATTGTGTTTCTACAACAAATTCTGAGGGGTTTTCTAGTCTTTGTAATTATGACCTTAAGTTAAATTGTATTTTTTCCCTAGGAGATAGCATGCTTTTTTTCTTTTAATATGAATTATTAGGGTATAAGAATAATTTGCAATTGAGCTTCAAACTCAGTTTGAAAAATAAGAATCAGTTCCCAGCAGTTAAGGACTTTCCCCAGGTAATAGCTCTTCCCAGTTAAAAATAAAGCAATTTGTAATATAATTAAACTCAGAAACTGAGTAGTCAGTTCTAATCAATGCTTTTATAAGGAATATGTGAAGCTACTAATCTAAGACAGTAAATACCTTTAAAATGACTTAGTGCTTTGTTTTATTGATTCTAAGGTTTATATTTTTTAATACATCCAGAGTCATGATACATCCTTTTTTTTTTAAGATTTATTTATTTTGGGGGGGGGGAGTGGGGGGGCACCGAGGGAGAGGCTCCATTCCATGACCCATGAGATCATGACCTGAGCTGAAACCAAGAATTGGATGCTTAACCAACTGAGCCACCCAGGTGCCCCTGGTGGTTAGCTTTTAAGTGACTTTTAAAAATAGGAGTATTTTATACATACTAATTTGTAACTTTTTTCATTTACTATGTGGTAAACATCTGTGATGTCATTAAATTTTTTTCCAAAACAGTATTTTCAGGTTGTAGGGTGTATGATAGTCACCAGGGGAGGGGAGTTTATTAAAAATGTAGATTCCCAGGCTGTACTGCCAGAGATTCTTCTGATTCAGTAAGTTTGGGGCCCAAGCATCTGCATTTTAATAGCACCCTAGATGATTCTGATAAATTTGTCCTGATTAAGAAATGTTTTTCCCCTGTGGTTGTATATTATATGGTTGTATATGTTACATGCAGTATATTACATACAATTATTTGTATATAATGGTTGCATTCATTATATGGATATATTTTAATTTAAAAAATGATTCCCTTACTGACGTACCTTTATGTAGTTTTTCCCTTCTGTTTTTGTTTTTCCTTTTATAAGCAGTCGATGATGACTATCCTTTTACTTCTAAATTCTTAACAAGAGGAATTGCTGGTTCAGGGGCACCTGGGTGGTTCAGTTGGTTAAGTGTCTGCTTTCGGCTCAGGTCATGATCCCAGGGTCCTGGGATCGAGCCCCGCATTAGACTTCCTGCTCAGCGGGGAGTCTGCTTCTCCCTCTCCCTCTGCCCCTCCACCCCACTCATGCTCTCTCTCTCAAATAAATAAATAAAATCTTAAAAAAAAAAAAAAAAAGGAATTGCTGGTTCAATGGGTATGCACATTTTTAGGACTTTGATACATACTGATAAATTGCCTAGGGATGTGTTTAACATTCTGTCTCTGAAAATTATTCTTTTTGTTTCATCTAGCTTATAGCCATATTTTATAGAGGGAATTATTTTTTTGGAGAGAAGATAAATTTTTGTTCTCAGTGTTAAATGCTTTTTATATAAGTGGTAAGTTATTTATATTTGTTAATCTAGATCATCAGTAATGTGCCAGCAGACAGCTTAATTCGTACAGAACGCCCACCAAATAAGGAGATACTTCGATACTTTATACGGCATAATGCGTTACGGGCTGGTACTGGTGAAAATGCACCATGGGTGGTAGAAGACGAATTGGTGAAGAAATATTCCCTCCCTAGCAAGTTCAGTGACTTTTTACTTGATCCATACAAGGTAAGGTCACTATTAATTTTTGAACAGCAAGGTAGAACACTGTTAGATGAGTTTGTTTTCTCTGGTAGCTCCAATTAGATTAGATTTTGAGCTTTTAAATCAGAAAATGGATACAGAAATTTTCAAATCTATTTTATGTAGGTGATGATGTGGGGTTGGTATTGAATATCTCCCCTAATTCAATTTATTTTTTATTATGGTTGCATAATTAAAAAAAAACACACATACATACTTTTTTGCCTCAGATTCTTCTTGGAATGAGATATGGTATAAATAGAAAAAACAATTTGTGTATCAGATAAAATGATCAAACATACCAGCAGCCTTGAAAAAAGACTTGAAATGAGTATTACTATGTATGACAGATTAGTAGAAAGTCTAGCATTTCCCTCTTGAGAATTGTGTTCGGTTTTTTTCTGTTAATTAGCTCATTTGATCTTCAAAACATTTCTTATGAAGTCATGGGGAGGGGGTGGGTGTGTGTGT
This sequence comes from Leptonychotes weddellii, assembly GCF_054177405.1. Taxonomy (NCBI): domain Eukaryota; kingdom Metazoa; phylum Chordata; class Mammalia; order Carnivora; family Phocidae; genus Leptonychotes; species Leptonychotes weddellii. Next base: position 8,827,309 of record NC_138373.1, on the reverse strand, counting down.
GTGAGTATAATCTTACTTTCCAGATGCAGCTGAGGCTAGTCTAATTAGAACCAACAGAAAGTAAAATGACAAAAGTCAAGACATTGGCCTCAGATTTCTGATTGTCTTTTTCATCTCAGGGTTTCTCCAATAAGATTTTTTAAATGTAGGTTTTGAGAGTATTTGTATCTTTCATGGCATGTTTACTCATTTGCATACTGATAGTTCATCTTGGTCTTAGGGCCAGACTGGGACAGGGACAGGGTTTGCTGATCCATTAAAACTAAGTCAGAGTTCCATGATTGTTTTTTCCCCTTCCTTTTCATTTTGAAAAACTAAGCACATCTGGAGTCATACAGCTAAATTACCTCAATTATTTTAGGTTAATTTGCTGACAAAGGTATATTGAGAAATAATTTTATTTCTCCAACCATAGTTTAGTACTTAGCATGTTTTCTTATTCCACACTAGCATGACCAAGCATTTTCTTCCTATGCTCTTTAAATTTTTATTTGCATAAAAAGAAGAATTTAGAAATTAATTTGTTTTTTCTAGATTAGGACTAAAGTTTCTGTGGAACTTTGGTAAACCTAAATTTTTTTATTTACTGAGGGGAAATTTTAATTCTTTGTCATTTTATTGCTCTAGAGTTTTGGAGCTGTGATAATGGCTTTCAGTGGTTACAACATAAGATTATTATCATTACTGTATGAAAATCCTATACAGAGGTGCCCTGGGTGGCTCAGTCGTTAAGCGTCTGCTTAAAATCTTTAAAAAAAAAAAAAAAGAAAGAAAAAATCCTATACAGAATTAACTCTGAATGAGTTTTTTTTTTTTTAATATTTTATTTATTTATTTGACAGAGACACAGTGAGAGAGGGAGACGCTCAACCAACTGAGCCACTCAGGTGCCCCTACTCTGAATGAGTTTTAGACTCTTGGATCATTTGGGTCCTTAAATATTTTCCTTTTTTTTTTTTTTTAAGATTTTATTTATTTGACAGAGAGAGACACAGCGAGAGAGGGAACACAAACAAGGGGAGTGGGAGAGGGAGAAGCAGGCCTCCTGCTGAGCAGGGAGCCCGATGCGGGGCTCCATCCCAGGACCCTGGGACCATGACCCGAGCCGAAGGCAGACGCTTAACGACTGAGCCACCCAGGCGCCGCAATATTTTCCTCTTTTTAAATCTTACAGCTTTTATGTATTTTCGTTTAGTGATTCAAGTATATGAATAACGTGAAAGAAAGACTAAGTATTATTTATGTGTAAAAGATCTTTGGGGCTTATTAGAACAAAAAAGCCGATCCATACTTTCTGTAAGGAGCCAGAGACTAGAATTCCAGGAACTTATATCTTAAAAAGCAGTTTCTGAAGAAATCAGCTACTCTCAAATTTTCTAACAAGGGCTTAAGATACTAACTTAATGGAATTCAGCTATAATTAAGATTGAGACTAGGAAGTATAAGCTTGTTTGGACCAAAGTTCTGTAAGTGATTCTGCTTAGTCAGAGAACTTGAGACTCGTAGAATACCAGTCTACACAATAATTCTTATTCCCCAGTACTATTTGACATTTCCCTGATTTTGTCTCCTGAGTTTTGCATAGAAGTTGTGTTTTTCCTGTTTGTAGCTTTTTTTTTTTTTAAGATTTTATTTATTTATTTGACAGAGACACAGCGAGAGAGGGAACAGAAGCAGGGGGAGTGGGAGAGGGAGAAGCAGGCTTCCCACGGAGCAGGGAGCCCGATGCAGGGCTCAGTCCCAGGACCCTGGGATCATGACCTGAGCTGAAGACAGATGCTTAACGACTGAGCCACCCAGGCGCCCCTGTTTGTAGTTTTCTTAAAGAATTTAGAGTATCTCAGTCAGGACAGAATACAGGAAAGACACGGATAAGTAGACCATAAAACAGTGGTTTGGATTCTTTCCTCATCTAAAGGAAATTTTAAGTAATGCATTGAGGATTCAAGTTGATGACATACGATCTGCCTTTCCCAAAGGCAATAGGTTTAAAATTTTTTTTTCTCTCTTCATCTTCTCTTTGGTTTTCATAGAATTTCATGTTCTGCTAGGCTGCCAAGTGCAGCTGCTGTGGAGAGAGAGGAGACCTGGAGAAGAAGCAAGTTCTGAGCAGTAGTTTAAGGAAAGGACTGATGGGGATCCTAGGTGGGAGAGAAGAAAGTTATTTAGAGATTTGGAAGTTGGAGTGTTACCTGAGTAGGGCCTGATGTGATGATGAGAGTGTGTTTGTGGTCCTGTAAACTCTAGAACATAAATTACTTGAATGTAAGAACTATCTTACTCATTTTATGTTCTGTAATATTTAGCATAGGTGTAATAGGTATGTGGCTAGTGAATTCATCTCTTTAAGAAGTATCATTTGTTGAGAAAAATGCAACCGACAGTTGAGTTTAGGGATAATGACTTGGGGGAATGATTTACAAGGAATTTGTGTGATAACTGTCATCTAAGGTGAAATCTGCCATCTTGGTTCATTGCCCTTTGGTAATACATTGCAGCTGTAGTGTTTTGTTACTTAGTCTACAGTGTTTGAACACTTATTTCAGGCTGGTATATCCTAGTAGGGAAGCTTTTGGATAGAGATGTAACAACTAAATACTACTTTTTTAAGACCTTTGGAATCCTGGCATAATTTGGACTGATTTAATAGGGTTTTTAATGCATTTTAAGAACATTTTATTTTGAAATAATTTCATACAGAAAAGTAGACAAATTACAATGAAGAATTTCTTCTGTATACCTTTGAGTGAATTCCTCAGATGTTAGCATTTACCACATTTGTTTTATTATTTTCTCTCTTTTCAAACACACAAATTATTTTTTTGAGCCACTGAGAATGCCCTTTCACTTGAATATGCTTCCTAAAGACAAGGGTATTTTCTTTTTCTTTTCTTTTTTTTTTTTTTAAGATTTTATTTATTTATTTGAGAGAGCGTGAGAGCATCGGAGGAGGGGCAGAAGGAGAGGGAGAGAATCTCAAGCAGACTCCGGGCAGAGCTCAGAGCCCATTGCGGGCCTCAGTCTCATGACCCTGAGATCATGACCTGAGCCGAAACCAAGAGTCAGATGCTTAGCTGCCTGAGCCACCCAGGCACCCCAAGGACAAGGATATTTTCTAACGTAACTACAGTACAGTTGGCAAAATCAGGAAGTTAGCATTGAAACACTAGTATTATCGGTAGTCCTTACACAAATTTTGAAAATTGTCCCAGTACTGCCCTTTTAGCCAAAAAAATATTGGTTTGGTTTTAGTAGGATCCAGTGTAGTGTCATGTATTATACTTCCTTGTTTGTGACTTTTTAGGAGACTGATCTCCTCTGATCTGGAGCCATCTCTCAGCTTTCAAGAACCTTGACTTTTTTAAGAATACAAGCCAATCTTATTTTTGTGTGATACTTCTCAATTTGTGGTTATTTCCATATGATTGTATTCAGGCTATGGATTTTGGGTAGAAATACCACAGGATTGATGTGTTCTTCTTAGTGAATCATATCAGAAGGCACATGATATAATTTTGTCTCATTACTAGTGATGTTAATTAAATATTTTTAAAGATGTTTCTTATTTCTTCTAATGTTTCAACTAAGTGTTTATGGTTTAAATTTTTTCTTTAAATAATTTGCCTCTTGAATTTTATTTATGAGTTAGAGAAGCACTTTAAAAAATAAATTATGTTAACTTTAAGAGCACTTAAAACCTATTTTATGGCAACATATTTTGCACATTGGCTGATAAAGACATCTGGAGATTGAGGCAAGCCCGCTGTGCGAAGGTTGCCGTGAAATGCTACCATGGCTCCTTGGGTGAATGAGAAGAGTGGAGTAAGAATCAGAATATAGATTGCCAAAGTTTTCCAATTCAGGGTTTTTGCTGCTTACTGTTAAGTTAAATTTAGCATCTGAATGAGCTGCTATAAATAAAGTTTTTTCATTTTTATCTTACTAGATTTCCTTATTCGTGGTGGTGGTTTGTTTCAGGTGACAGGGAACCAGGTATAGAATTGTAGTTGCTGAGTCATTCATAAATACTTCGTTCCTGTTTAGCATTTAGGAAGGGCCTTTGCCTAAAACCTACACATAATACTGCTATTTCGGTGTCCATTCTTTTCTCCCTCCCTGTGCGCTACACTGGTAGATTACTTATGCTGAATGGGGGATAGGGGAGACCCTTAGCACATAAGTGGTTTTATACTTTTTCAGATCCCCTTGAGTCCAGCCATGCCGGCTCCCATTTGGCTGTGACTGCCCAGCATGCCCTATGCTGAGATGATCCAGTTACTGAAGGACTGCTCAAGCGGGGAGCTGGCCTGTTGGGAGGGGGTTGGGTGAGTTAATTTCTTTCATTTTTAAGAAAAAAATTATATGGTGTGGTTTGGCAAAAAAACACACACCTTATAAATAAAAATAGGTTGCTGGGCCCTCTTATGGCTAAGCCATCCCAGCTTTTCCTTACATCATTTCTGCATAATATAATGCTTCTAAGTAGAAGAAATTTAAAGAACCTTATGAAAATTTGAGTGACTTTTAAATAGAAAAAGAATCAGTAAATTAAGAAGTGGCCCTTTTAATAGACCCTATTAAAAGATACCTTTTTAAAGTGGTAAAAATGAAACAGTCTCACACTAGTCTCCTTTTTAGTGATAAATTTCATTTTAGAATGACTTTAAATATAGCCTTTTATCCTGAGTGTTAGAAGAAGTATCAACCTCTATCCTCTGAAGATTTTCCAAGACTAGTTGAAGAGGAGGATGGTTAACTTTTGGAAGGCACATATTTGTCTTTGATTTCTGCCAGGGTAGCTTTGGGCCCTTCTTCTATGATTTGTAGGGTGATCTCTGAAACACTGTTCTCTTTGGAGTATTGCTACTATTACTGTCCCATCAGGAGAGAGTCTCACATAAGTCATCTTTGCTTATTCATTTTAGCATTTTGAAATCTAGTTCTGGGGAAACAGAACTAGAAAATTCTGCTTCTGGAGAAGGTATCCCCTGAGTTATGGAGAGGTGCTGTTTATATTCCGTAAACTATGAAACCTCTTTGTCAGCCAATTCTGAGGACGATAATTGGGGAACAAAAACAGCCAGCTGGAGGAACAATAATCTGTAATTGCCTGTAGTCCTTAAAAGACAGGTAGGCCTTTGAAGTTAGAGACAGCCAGAAGGATGTTAGGTGTAGTCCGCTCATTTGTTGCAGACCAGATTTCTCCTACTCGGGCTGCCTCGGTTCTGTGAGTTTGTCTGATGATTATATCCGTAATGTTTAAATCTTATTTGACATTGCAGTACAACTTACTAAATTTTGCCATACCTGTTTGGTTATGCCCAACAGGAACGTAGGTGTTCCTCCATATCCACTTTGGGATTACTTTCGCCGTAGCATTTCCCTCACCTTTTTCAAGGGGCTCATGATTTCGTCTTCAGTAGTCTATAGCTGCTTCCTTGCCTGCAGTGTCCTCTTGTGCTGACCTGCTGCTTCCATGTTGATTCTGTGAAGTTCATCCTTCCCACTCAGAAACCTCGAGTTAGGTTCAAGTCTCCAAGTGTCCTCTGTGCTTAGTTGCTTTTGGTAACAGAAATCACATCTTCTGGAGGTTATCTAGTCTCCCTCCTACTCACTTGAATTTTTGTGAAATTGGCTCTACTTTTTCACTGCTTGGTTAGTATTTCATTTAGTCTTCGGTTTAGCTTTTTTCTTTGTAATTACATTCTTTTATTTATTTATTTATTTATTTATTTTTAAAGATTTTATTTATTTATTCATGAGAGACAGAGAGAGAGAGAGAGAGAGAAGCAGGCTCCCAAGGAGCAGGGAGCCCGATGCAGGACTCGATCCCAGGACCCTGGGATCATGACCTGAGCTGAAGGCAGACGCTTAACCATCTGAGCCACCCAGGCACCCTGTAATTACATTCTTGAAAGTTCCAAAATCAGCAGTTGGTATTTTTTTTTGTTTTTGTTTTTTAAACACACACTTCAGCAGAAACAATGGTATTATGACAAGTTGACTGGGTTCTAGCCTGTTAACTAATTCTGTCTGAGGGGGACATGGTGGAGGTTTGAGGAGGCAGGAGATGTGTGTCCAGGGGAGAGGGAAGTGAATGGACTAAGGGACGATATCACGTCATTACTGGGTGGCATTCAGGATGCATTTGAGGTACCTGGTTCTGAATTTAGAGTGAGATCACACACCGTCTTTGTATCTTCTATTCCAGTCATGGGTAAGCTGAACATGTTCAGGCCAGGGGTAGCTCAGTATAATAGAGCAGGAGAGACGAGAAGCATAGGTTTATGTAAGACTGATTATAACAACGGATTGGAATTTAATGCGGGTAAAAAGGACAAGGAAGTGAGCATGGGGAAGTGTAGTTGAATTAATGGATGTAAGGTTCTGGCAGGATTAAAGGATTGTAGAGTTGGGCTACTAGAGGGAGTGAATTTGAAGGTTGTGAGGGACCATGAAAGAGAAGTGTATGAGATTGAGAATGTAGAGGGCTTACAGTTAATAATGTATTCATGGGGGAATGAATTCTTGATGTGTGGGGAGAGAACAAAGGGGAGTTTGAGGAGCCGGGGCCAGGGGCAGGAGGGCTCCGTGTTTGTGAGCAGTGGTTTGTTGTTGTTGTTGTATTTTTAATAAAATATGCTTCTGCATTTAGACAAAAAAACTTAAAGTAGTATACTTTCTACTTAAAAGCATATAATGCTCCCAGTTGGAACAGAGGTTTAAAGGCTTAGAAATCCAGAGTGGTTCTTGATTAACTCCTTAGATGTTGCCATTATCTAGATCAGGTGTCTTTAGTCTGGGATCCGTGCATGCCCTCTGAAATTGTATGCATGATTTTTGTGTGTTGCTTCTGGGGAAAGGGTTCACAGATTTCATTAAAGTGTTTAAGAATTGCTAGCACTGTATGGTAACAGAAAACTAGTTACATAGCAAAAATGTCTAATTTTAGAGTATAGATTTTTAAGTCTGGGTATCAAGAGAATTTTGTATTGATGTGGCCAAAACATTAGCTAACAGTCATGTCTTTGTTTCTTCAGGGACATAGTGTCTGTGGACAGAAATGAATCTATAGCTTTACCTGGATAGCTGGGGAAGAGGGCCTGTATGATGCTTAAATATTGCTTCTTCAAATTAGTTTTTAAAATCAGTTTTGCTCTTGTTCTTAAATTCTAGTACATGACTCTCAACCCTTCTACTAAGAGGAAGAATACTGGATCCCCAGACAGGAAGCCCTCAAAAAAATCCAAGACAGACAACTCTTCTCTGAGTTCACCACTAAACCCCAAGTTATGGTGTCATGTACACTTGAAGAAATCCTTGAATGGCTCGCCACTCAAAGTGAAGAACTCCAAAAATTCCAAATCTCCAGAAGAACATTTGGAAGAAGTGATGAAGATGATGTCACCCAACAAGCTACATGCTAACTTTCACATTCCTAAGAAGGGCCCACCTGCCAAGAAATCGGGGAAGCACAGTGATAAACCTTTGAAAGCGAAGGGCAGAAGCAAAGGCATCCTTAATGGACAGAAATCTACAGGTAATTCCAAATCTCCCAAAAAGGGCCTGAAGACTCCTAAAACCAAAATGAAGCAGATGACTTTGTTGGATATGGCCAAAGGCACTCAGAAGATGACACGAGCCCCACGGAACTCTGGGGGTACAGCCAGGTCCTCTAGTAAACCCCACAAACATCTGCCTCCTGCTGCCCTACACCTTATAGCCTACTACAAAGAAAACAAAGACAGGGAGGACAAGAAGAGTGCCCTGTCCTGTGTTATCTCCAAAACAGCTCGTCTTCTCTCTAGTGAAGATAGAGCTCGTCTCCCAGAAGAGCTGCGAAGTATTGTTCAAAAACGCTTTGAGCTTCTAGAGCACAAAAAGCGGTGGGCCTCTATGTCTGAAGAGCAGCGCAAAGAATATTTGAAAAAGAAACGAGAGGAGCTGAAAGAAAAGTTGAAGGAGAAAGCCAAGGAGCGGAGAGAGAAAGAAATGCTTGAGAAACTAGAAAAACAGAAGAGGTACGAGGACCAAGAGTTAACCGGCAAAAGCCTTCCAGCATTTAGATTGGTGGATACCCCTGAAGGGCTGCCCAACACACTCTTTGGGGATGTGGCCATGGTGGTGGAGTTCTTGAGCTGTTACTCGGGGCTACTCTTACCAGATGCTCAGTATCCCATTACTGCTGTGTCTCTCATGGAAGCCTTGAGTGCAGAAAAAGGCGGTTTTTTATACCTGAATAGAGTGTTGGTCATCCTCTTACAGACCTTATTACAGGACGAAATAGCGGAAGACTATGGTGAATTGGGAATGAAGCTGTCAGAAATCCCGCTGACTCTCCATTCTGTTTCAGAGCTGGTGCGGCTCTGCTTGCGCAGATCTGACGTTCAGGAAGAAAGTGAGGGCTCCGATGCAGATGACAATAAAGATTCAGCACCATTTGAGGACAATGAGGTACAAGATGAGTTCCTAGAGAAGCTGGAGACCTCAGAGTTTTTTGAATTAACATCAGAAGAGAAGCTCCAGATCCTTACTGCACTCTGTCACCGCATCCTCATGACGTACTCTGTGCAGGACCACATGGAAACCAGACAGCAGATGTCTGCAGAGCTGTGGAAAGAACGGCTTGCTGTACTGAAGGAAGAGAATGATAAGAAGAGAGCAGAGAAACAAAAGAGGAAAGAAATGGAAGCCAGAAACAAGGAAAATGGAAAAGAGGAGAATGGGCTAGGCAAACCTGATAGGAAAAAAGAGGTGGTGAAGTTTGAGCCCCAGGTAGACCTGGGAGCCGAAGACATGATCAGTGCCGTGAAGAGCAGGCGGCTGCTCGCCATCCAGGCCAAAAAGGAGCGTGAAATCCAGGAGAGAGAGATGAAAGGTAAAACCTTGTGTTGAGAGCAGAAGGGAAACCCTTTAGAAGATAGTTAGTAGAAGGAAGGAAATTGCCAACGGAATGGTAGAGGCTCTATTTGTCTTAACTCTTCAGTTATTTCGGGTTGCAGTAGCCCAGACCCCACTGGGTGTGTAATACTCCAGTGGGAGTGTGCAGCCTGGCCTTCTGCAGCTAATGATGGTTTGACTTGGATTAATGTGATGGTGGCATCTTCTCTGGATTTAGTGAAGGACCAAAATCACAAATAGACATAGTGGAAAGAATATAGGACTTGGGAATTGCTGGGCTGGTTTTAAACCCTACCTCTGACTTAGCTGTAATCTTTGGGCAAGTTACTTATCTATGCCTCAGTGTCCTTCTGTGCTCATTAAGATTGTTGTAACACTTAAATGACAAGGTATTTGAAGCCCTCAGCACAGTTGCCAACTCAGATATTAATCTTTCCCTTATTATGATGTAAGAATGTAAAAATTTGGGGCTTTGATAGCACCATCAAATCTGAACTTTTTTTTAAAAAGATTTATTTATTTGAGAAAGAGAGTGTGTAGAGGGAGGGGCAGAGGGAAAGGGAGACAGAAATTCAGACTCCGTGCTGAGCACAGAGCCCGTTGTGGGGCTTGATCTCACAACGCTGAGATCACGACCAGAGCCAAAACCAAGAGTTGGATGCTTGAGTAACTGTGCCACCCAGGCACCCCAAAACTGATCATTTTTGATTTTTATTTATTTTTTTAAGATTTTATTTATTTATTTGACAGAGGGAACACAAGCAGGGGGAGTGGGAGAGGGAGAAGTAGGCTCCCCACTGAGCAAGCATCCCGATGCGGGGCTTGATCCCAGGACCCCGGGATCATGACTTGAGCTGAAGGCAGATGCTTAACAACTGAGCCACCCAGGCACCCCTCTGAACATTTTTTAAACAGCTTTATTAAATAGTTCACATACCATACAACTTGTCTGTCTATAACATAACTCATTGTTTTTAATATACTCACAGATAATGTGCAACTTTCATCACGATTTTAGAATACATCTTCTCAAAAACAAACCCTCTATATTCTTTAGCTATCCAGATTTGCTTGTTCTGACATATCATATAAATGGAATCATATAATAAATGCGTGGTCTTTTGTGTCTGGCTTCTTTCACTAAGCATAATGTTTTCAGGGTTCATTCATGTTGTAGCATGTGTCCAGTACCTCATTTCCTTTTATGCTTGAATACCACTCAAGGGTTCTGCTTTGCTGTCCCTCATTCTATATTTGTATCTCCTTTCATGAATCATGAGAACCCTAGCACCCACCAATACCAGTATTTACTTATTTGATGAGTCTTACAATGTACACAAACTTAGTTTCAGAGTCGCTGTTCAACCCACCGTAAACTTGCTAAGTTTATTGGGGTTTTTGGTCTTTAAACTATTTTGGTCACTGCTATAGTTTCCAACCATATCAACATTTCCAGCTTATAAAGTGAAGATGGTAAAAACCATTTATTTGTCAAAGTTGGATCCTAGATACCTAGAAATAACTTTAGTAGTTCTTTCATGAATATATAATAATTTCTTTTAAAACAGATTCTAGTTTATACTACCTAAGGCCATTGAAATGTCTTCACATAGATACATATACACACTTTTCAGTTTTAAAGACCATATATTGCATTCCAAGTAAAATAGCATGTAGATTAACTTTGTGTATATATCACACTGCAGCTGTGTTTTACCTGAAATGTAATGACTTCTTGAGTTTCTGAAGTGTTCCTCTGTGTATTATATTTATCTTAACATAGGACAAAGGAAAGGCAATGTTGATACTCTTACAGAGAAATAAGGGAGAAAGAATGTTAATATTTTGCCAAGGTTAGTTCAGGTTGTTCAGTATGTAGTTCAGTGCTGTAACCTCCGGAGCCAAGTTTGGTCTTCTTTTGATGACTGGCCCTAGGTGGTTTTTTTGTTTGTGGCCATAAGAGAAAGAACTTTTCCTTGATTGTGATTTGGCCATTACTGTTTGTGTTGTTTAGCTTTGTACTGATTTCTGCTGTAATCACTGTTGCAAACATACAGTTCCATTCAGGAGAGCGAACTTTGTTAAAGGTAGCGAGTATCATGTTGGTTTTAAATAAATGAGATTTGTCTTAATTTTTTAAAGTAGCATATTTAGACTGCTGTATTTTCCAGATTCTCACCATAATGTAGATATTCTCATCAGATCAGTGTTACACATTCTGGCATTGTAAATAGTAGTGCTGTGTTTTAAAATTTGTTACAGTTATAGAAAAAGTTAAAAGGCAAGATTACTGGGCTGTTCTTGTTGAGAGAAATTTCTGTCTGGATGAAATACACCCTATATAATGAATGAGCAGAAGTAAGTTGATTAAAACTTTTTTTTTTTTAAGATTTTATTTATTTTAGATCGCACAAGCATGGGCAGGGAGAGGGAGACAGAGAATCTCAAGCACAGGGAATCAACACAGGGCTCCATCCCACGACCCTGGGATCATGAACTGAGCTGAAACCAAGAGTCGGATGCTTAACCGACGGAGCCACCCAGGCGCCCCCAAACTTTTTTTCATCATTAACAGTAGTAACTTGCTGAATAACTCCCCAAATGGTATTCAGTATGCAGTGATTGCTTTTATGCACAAGTGCTTGCCTGCCTTTGCCCTCTCAGGTCTTTTTTCTTGTCACCAAGGCTGAATTACAATCAAATTCCTCAGGACTGAAATAGGTTTTATTTTGAAATACTATCCTGGTTTTATTCATTCTGATCATTTTGAGGATCAATTAATTCCATTTAAGAACTATTTTTTTATTTTATTGTTTTTAAAAGACTTTATTTGAGAGCAGAGCGAGAGCACTAGCGGGGTAGTTGGGGGGGAAAGGGAGAAGCAGGCTCCTTGCTGAGCAGGGAGTCTGACACAGGCCAGTCCCAGGACCCCGGGATCATGACCTGAGCCAAAGGCAGATGCTCAACTGACTGAACCACCCAGGTTTCCCTTAAGGACTGTTTTATTGTTCCATTTTAAACTATTAATAAAACTAATATAATTTAATTATTAAAATTAATAACTTAAATTTTGGAGAGAAAAGAATTTTCATTGAGTTGATAGCTGCGGCATGACCAGAATTCAAAGGACATAGGAGAACCAGATAGAAATTGCTGCCTTACAGGGGCCCCTGGGTGGCTCGGTTGAGCAGCTGGCTCTTGGTTTTGGCTCAGGTCGTGATCCTCAGGTTAGGATTTCATGGTCATGAGATTGAGCCCCGCATTGGGCTCTGCGCTGAGCACAGACTCTGCTTCAGATTCTCTTTCTCCCCCCTTCTCCCTCCAGCTCATGCTCTCTCTCTCAAATCCGTAAAAAAAAGAGAGAAATTGCTGCCTTACTGCATGTCATTTCTTAGAACAGATCAGAATTAGGAGAAGAAACTAAGATTTGATGGAAGTCTCTTTTATACTTTCTATTCCATATTTTATTTAACGTGTAAGAATAGAATTTATTAGAAAAAATAAAATCTAGTTGATTCTTTGGATCTTTACCAGTGAAACTAGAACGTGAAGCTGAAGAAGAACGAATACGAAAGCACAAAGCAGCTGCTGAGAAGGCTTTCCAGGAAGGAATTGCCAAGGCCAAGCTAGTCATGCGTAGGACTCCTATTGGTACAGATCGAAACCATAACAGGTACGTTATTAGACTTAATTTTTGTCATCTTTTAGGGTTATTGCATTGTTCCTAGTTATGAAACTCTCTAAAGTACTTAGAATAGACAAGCTCTTCTGTGTATGGATTTTGGAAACCATTGCTCATCACACATTTATTGAATGTTTTCTGTGCTACATGCTAGAGTTACAAAGTTAAGTAAGACACAACCCTGTTCTTGAAGATACCACAGATATGAAGCCTATATTATGATAGGTGAAATGTAATCCAAATAGAGGTCATTAGAAATGGTAATGTATTTTACATGTGTACATTGTGTGGAACCTCAAGTAGAGAAATATTAGAAGTTATAAAAATTACAAATATGAAGCGAATCTCAAATTTCAAAAATGTTGGTATCCTGGGCCTTACTTTATCATTTGTATCGGTCTGAATGTTCAGTGATATTCTGTAATCATCCCCCCCAATAATAAAATCATCCCATGCTCATGATCTTGTCATTATTTTATTAATATATGGTTGTGATTTATAGGTACTGGCTCTTCTCAGATGAAGTTCCAGGATTGTTCATTGAAAAAGGCTGGGTACATGACAGCATCGACTATCGATTCAATCACCGCAAAGACCGTGCAGACTCTCCTGATGAGGATTACTGTCCCCGTAGTATGTATACCTGTCAGTTCTTTCACTCTGCTTGAGTAGGATCATTATTAAGGACTGTCTTTCCTTAGTCACTTTTTCCATTTGCAAAGTTTCTTTATTGTCTCCTTAGGTAGATGTATTTGAGTGGGGTGGGAGGATGTGAAATGCATTGAAGAGGGAAGGAAACTAACATTTGATTATCAGCTTTGTTCCAAATGTAGTATGAAAAGATAAAGAGCTTGAATATTAGGGTATTTGGGTATTAGATTTTTTGTTTAAAGATTTTATGTATTTGTTTGAGAGAGAGAGTGAGAGAGAGCAGGAGTAAGGGGAGAGAAGCAGCAGGCTCCCAGCTGAGCAGGGAGGTCGGATGTGGGGCTCAGTCCTAGGACCCTGAGATCATGACCTGAGCCAAAGGCAGATGCTTAACCATCTGAGCCACCCAGGTGCCCCTGGGTATTAGATTTTATATGAGTAGTCTTCAAACTTTGTTTCTTGGAAGTCTCTCTACAGGTACCTTAATGGTTGGAATTGAGGTAAAGGGCTAAGAAGACAGTTACACGTCTTTTTCCTCCACTTTCAGAATTTATTTATTCAGTATGTACGGAGCATCTCATGTGTGCTAACCAGTTTTTCATGTTTTGTGATACAAGATAGAAAACAAGACAGATAAGGTCCTGAATGTCATTTAACTAAAATTCTAGTGAGGGGGAAATACAGCAAATAACTAGCTAAAAATAAATGACCGAGAAAGGGTCAGAAAGGGGCTCTGATGTTCTTTTTCTTGGCCTGGGTTCTGGTTACACGGGTGTGTTTGATTTGTAAAATAAATATACAACTATACTTTTATAAATGTGTATATATATATTTTCTTGAGGGATATATATACATTGAACATTATGTGTAACATTTGCAACATTTGTGTGTGTAATATTTCAAGAAAGAAATGAAAAAAATTTTTAATTAAAAAAAAAACAAATGGTCAGGTTAGGTCAGGTTTCCTCAACCTCAGCATTATTGACATTTTGGGTCAGATCATTTTTTTTTTTTTTAAGTCAATAAATTTTTATTTAAGGAATTTCACATGTGATTCCTTCCGCTGCTAATCACCGTAGTTCCTCCAAAGTCAGAATCATAATCTTCAAAATAGCCCTTTTAAAAAGAACTTGTTCAATCCACAGTTGTCACTGTCAGTCCAGAGTTCTTTCGGTTGGGCTTCTTCGACCTCCACTTGAATATGGACATACTTCAAAAACTCCTCACCTATAATCTTTGGGATCCAATGCCTTTACTTCAGGGCCCCGTTTCGGTCTGAGCCTGGATCTGCCTGGTTCTCAATTTCAAACATCCTCTAAATGTGAATGAGTTCAAATCCTATTCACCCCTAAACCATCACACCCTAGAACTGTACAGATTGTTGGCCAGTGCCTAAGATTTAAAAAAAATTTGACTATTAGGTCTTTCACAGAGTTTTAGCAGTTAAATGTCTTACAGTTCTTTCCCACAGATCTAACACATAGTTCTGTGAATAAAGGAAACCACACATATACTCTATGAGGCGTTTCCAACTATGTAGGTCTGCAGTCCTTTTTTTTTTAAGGATTGGGGAAGGGTAGAGGGGGAGAGAGAATCACAAGCAGGCTCCACACCCAGCGCGGAACGCGACGCAGGGCTCAATCCCACGATTCTTGGATCATGACTTGAGCCAAAATCAAGAGTTGGACGCTTAAGTGACTAAGCCACCCAGGCACCTCCAGATAATTCTTTATAGTTGGGGATTGTCCTGTGCATTGTTGGATATTTAGCAGCATCCCTGGCCTCAACGGACTAGATGCTAATAGTGATAACCAAATGTGTCTCCGGACATTGCCACATGTCCCCTGGGAGGCAGCCTGGCTCCCTGTGGAGAACCACTGGGTTAAATGATCTGCAAGCTTCTAGCAGTACTTTTTTTTTTTTTTAAGATTTTATTTATTTATTTGACAGACACAGTGAGAGGGAACACAAGCAAGGGGAATGGGAGAGGGAGAAGCAGGCTTCCCGCTGAGCAGGGAGCCCGATGCAGGGCTCAGTCCCAGGACCCTGGGATCATGACCTGAGCTGAAGGCAGACGCTTAACTGACTGAGCCACCCCGGTGCCCCATAGCTCTGCTTTCTGTGACCTAATGAAAATTGCTTCTCAAATATTAGATCATTATGTTTCTTTAAGAAATTTTTTAAAAGCAGTTTTCCTTCTTTTTTTTAAGATTTTATTTATTTATTTGACAGAGAGAGAGACACAGTGAGAGAGGGAACACAAGCAGGGGGAATGGGAGAGGGAGAAGCAGGCTTCCTGCAGAGCAGGGAGCCCGATGCGGGGCTCATTCCCAGGACCCTGGGATCATGACCTGAGCCAAAGGCAGACGCTTAACGACTGAGCCACCCAGGCGCCCCAGTTTTCCTTCATTTTAAAGAAACTCCTAACCCATACTTAAAACTCACAAAATTGTTAAATGAGGAAATTAATATGTAGCCCGAAGTTTCACAATTAAAGCCTTTTCTTTTTTTTTTTTTTTTAAAGATTTTACTTATTTATTTGGCAGAGAGAGACACAGCAAGAGAGGGAACACAAGCAGGGGGAGTGGGAGAGGGAGAAGCAGGCGATGCCCAACGACTAAGCCACCCAGGCGCCCGAAGGCCTTTTCAAACTATGTTAATAATATTAAGTGTTAGATTGTAGCACTTTAGTAGAAAAATCTAGTTTTGGTAGACTTTGTAAATACCCACATGAGGGCAGTTAGGTTTGAGAGCAGTAAATGTACGGTCAGGATCTTTAGACCTGGGGGAGAGTTTCCAGCAGGAGGAGAGACTGATTTTATGATGTTTTTCAGAAACTTAATGGGTGTTCTTAGAAATTAGGTCTCCATAGTTCTAGCTCCCAAGAGAAAATGGGCATTCCATCCCTTCACTTCTAGTGCATCCTGGTGGGTATTGTTACTTCATGTTCTCTCATTCCAGCATGGCAGGGTCTCTTTAAAATCACCTGACTCAGAAGACTAATAGGGTGATGTGTTTGTAGTGCAGGGCAAGTGCGACAGGTTAAAGGGGAGAGAATGGGAGCAGGGGACAGAACCAATTATAGTGTTAGGTGAGGCCTCACAGATTGTCTTAAGATCTATCTGTATTATGTCCTAGTAGTATATAGGAGCTGGCTTAGAAAAAAGT
This sequence comes from Leptonychotes weddellii, assembly GCF_054177405.1. Taxonomy (NCBI): domain Eukaryota; kingdom Metazoa; phylum Chordata; class Mammalia; order Carnivora; family Phocidae; genus Leptonychotes; species Leptonychotes weddellii. Next base: position 8,810,910 of record NC_138373.1, on the reverse strand, counting down.
TCATCGTGTTTGACATTTTGAATCCTCCAGCGGTAAGTTTATACTAGTTTCTGTGTTTCACTTGTCCCTACTTAAATACATCCACAAATAGGGGCGCCTGGGTGGCTCAGTCGTTAAGCGTCTGCCTTTGGCTCAGGTCATGATCCCAGGGTACTGGGATCGAGCCCCGCATCGGGCTCCCTGCTCCGTGGGAAGCCTGCTTCTCCCTCTCCCACTCCCCCTGCTTGTGTTCCCTCTCTCGCTGTCTCTCTCTCTGTCAAATAAATAAAATCTTAAAAAAAAAAAAAAAATCCACAAATAAATGCCTTTGTGCTAAGCCTCACGTACAAGGAGTAAATGGATTATTTGCTTTGATATAGTTACTCAGTCATCCTGCTCCGTTCTAAGTTGTGATACTCTAAACTTTGAACTGTGCAACTGTTCAGCTGTATAGAGAGTATCTCAAATAATGTGCTCTGTGTAAGCTATTTAAGAGAAATTAACACCTGTTGTACACTAGATGTATTTAATAGGCAGCATCTGTGTTATTAGTTGTTGGATTTGGCACTGTCCTATTTAGGTTTGAAACGAGGAATTGGGTATTTACTGTATTAACCTAATGTTTAAATTTTTTTTAGGTAAGAAAGCAAACCTAGGCAAAAATGCAAGCATGAACACACAACCTGGACCAGCAACAGAAGTTGCTGTGGAGACCACCATACCCAAACAAGGCCAGAATCTATGGTAATGTGAGCATTTATCGGGTTGCTCTTTCTTTTTCCTTTTTCATGTTAAGAAAATATTTAATATAGTGATACCAGTGATTATCTGTTAAGATCATTTTGTATGACTTTGATTTCTTGGATATGTAACTCATTGCTTTAAAAGCAGGCTTGATTTTGTTTGGTAAGAATATATTTGTTCCAAGCTTTGGAATTTTATTTCCCTGTTATAATATAACTTTGTATATGTTCTGGGATAGATCTTACATTGAGTTGGAAGTGCTTTTCAATCTGGGAATAGATTTAGGATTTTCATCTTTATTAATTAAAGAATATAAATTGTATACATAGCCATTGATCTGCTTTTCTGTCAGTTCTCTTTTAAGTGGGGAACTAGGTTTTGAGAGGGTCCCTTTTATTTTGTGATTGCATTAACTGTTTTTCCTATGATTGCTTTTGGTTTAATGACCTTTCATTTTTTATTTTTGGAGGCAAGTTTACTGTTTTAAGGTATATGGACAAGTGTGTCAATTAACTTAATAAAATTTGTCTCGTATTTTAAAAAGTAGGAAACATTGGCTTGGCTCCGGTATTCTAGGATAAAGTTAACAGTAGGCCTCATGGAAATAGTAAATTGTTTGTTCTACTTGTGAGCAAGTTTGGAATTCTCTTTTCCCAACTCCCACCAACAATCCTAGATCCCTTTCTTAGTATTTGATAAGTTTTCAGAGTTGCTGATTCTGTGTTTCTCCTTGCAGGTTTTTATGTGATAGTCAGAAGGAACTGGATGAGTTGCTAAACTGCCTTCACCCTCAGGGAATAAGAGAAAGTCAACTTAAAGAGAGACTTGAGAAGAGGTAAGGATTTTCATCTTGTTCTCACAGCTTCTCTTCAGCATTAAATATTATAAATATCTAAGGGGTTATATATCCATAAAAGTGATAAAAGTAAATTTTTAAAAAGTGTCTGTAACCCTTTTATGTTCTTATTGCTTGGTATTTTCTTGACTCATGCTTATTTGGAAAAGCATGTTTTTAAACCACGTATATACAGCATAGCAGGATTGTTCGTTGATTAATGTGTGTCATGCACTGAACTGAGATCCTCATTGTAGTTAGACAGCCTTACAGTTCCACAGCAGTTGGTATTCAGAAGTATTGTCAGTATTTGAAATAGCCAGAAAATGAAAACCCAAATGTCCATCAGCTGTTGGATAGATAAACAAAATGTGGCATATTCAGCCACAAAAAGGAACAAAGTACTGCTATATGCTATAGCTATAGCAGGGCTGAAACTAAAAAACAGGCTGAATCAAAGAAGCTAGACAGAAGGCCCATAATGTCTGATTTATTGATTTATTATTGATTTATTATTTATTTATTTGAGAAAGAGAATGCAGAGAGAGCACAAGAGTGAGTATGAGCGGGGTGGAGGGGGCAAGGGGAGAGGGAGAAGGAGGCTCCCCACTGAGCAGGGAGCCCGATGTGGGGGCTGGGACCCTGGGATCGTGACCTGAGCCAAAGGCAGACGCTCACGGGTATGGGATTTCTTTCTGGGGTGATGTAAGTTTTGGAATTAGGTAGTTTTGATGGTTCCACAACATAAAAATCACTGCAAATGTATGCTTTAAACTGGTGAGTTTAATGTTATATGAATTGTATCTTTAAAAGCCTCCAAAACAAATACTATCTACATCTAGATTTGCTAGTGTCCTTCCTGTTCTAGCCATTGCTCCTGTCAAAGCCAGGGCAAGGTTTTGGCTTAAGGCCACCTTTAGTATCTGACTGCATGCTTTCATAGTTGCATTTGAGTTTGAAGAAAGAAGAAATGAAACAAAGAAGAAATCATTCAGTACACAACTGCAACTTTTCCAGACTTTGTGAGTGATAATGGATGGGTACATGACACTAGTTTTAGTCCACTACTTAATGCATAAATTAATTAAAATTTTATTCAGAATCATGGTGTGTTAATATAGATATTAACAGGCAAATTAAGAAGGACAAGGGAAAATGTCAAATATACCCAACCACAAAGGAATATGGTTCTATGATGTGTCTTCTGTTTGGTTAAAATATTGGATTGTCGGGGCGCCTGGGAGGCTCAGTTGGTTAAGCGACTGCCTTCGGCTCAGGTCATGATCCTGGAGTCCCGGGATCGAGTCCCGCATCGGGCTCCCTGCTCAGCAGGGGATCTGCTTCTTCCTCTGCCCTCTTCCCTCTCGTGCTCTGTCTCTCATTCTCTCTCTCTCAAATAAATTAAAAAAAAAAAAAATATTGGATTGTCAGGGTTAAAAACAAAACTTAGACTTTTTTTGGTTTGTTGAGCATTAAAAAAAACCCCAAACACATATCTTGTTTTGCTGGTTTTGAACTTTTTAAAGGCTGTCAAGCATATGTAATAGTTGAGACTTAATGTTCCTTAGCATTATTTTACTGAAGAGCCATCCACATTTTGTTCTGTTTTGTTTTGTGTTTAATTAAAGTATAGTTGACATAAAATATATGGGTAGTTTCAGGTTCCATCCATGATTTTTATAACCAAACTCTATCATTTTTCTTTCTATATCCTATTCTGGGAATTTGTGTACAGTCTTTGTGATTTTATTTTATCTGTTCTCTTGGTGGTGGTTATTTGGATTTCCTTTGGGGTAGCCATGGGGAGAGGATAATGTATCACAGACCATTTGAAGTTCACATTTATAAAACAAATATATATACTCTTTACAAGAAAATAAGTGATGAAGGATATAAATTACAGCGTATGCACTCAGTTACTCACTTCAATAAAAAAAGGAATTTTTGGGGGTGCCTGGGTGGCTCAGTCGGTTAAGTGGCTGCCTTCAGCTCAGGTCATGATCGTGGGGTCTTGGGATCGAGCCCCACGTCTGGCTCCCTGCTCAGCGGAGAGCCTGCTTCTCCTTCTCCCTCTGCCTGCCACTCTGCCTACTTGTGCTCTCTATCCCTCTGTCAAATAAATAAATAAAATCTTTAAAAAAAAAAAAAAGGAATTTTTTTTTTCAAGATTTTATTTATTTGAGAGAGTACACAAGCCGGGTAAGGAGCAGAGGGAGAAGCAGACTCGAGCAGGATGAGGGCAGAGAGAGAGGGAGAAGCAGACTCTCCGCTGAGCAGGGAGCCAGCTGCGGGACTCCATCCTGGGACTCCAGGATCATGACCCAAGCTGAAGGCAGATGCTTAGCCGACTGAGCCACCCAGGCGCCCCTCAATAAAAAAAGGAATTTAAAAACAAAATGATACTAGGCCAGTTGGAAAAAGAGAAGTAAAGTTTTTTGTTCTATCCATTTAACATTTATAAAAATTAATCATATACTTAGCCACAAAAGCAATCTCAACAGATTTTAAAAATAGAGTTTCAGGATACCTTCTCTGATCAGATTGTGATAAAATTAGAAACAAATTCCTTAAAGATGTCCAAAAAGATCTTAACTGACAATTAAATATATTCCTAGATAACATCAAAGAAGAAAATAAAGGGAATTCTAGAAAGCAAGGAAAGGGAAATCTTTGCAAGAAAACCAGTGAGACACAATGAAGTTGTATTCAGAGGAAAATAATATATAATAAATAAAATGCTTATTGGGTGCCTGGGTGGCTCAGTTGGTTGAGCGACTGCCTTCGGCTCAGGTCATGATCCTGGAGTCCCTGGATCGAGTTCCCGCATCGGGCTCCCTGCTCAGCAGGGAGTCTGCTTCTCCCTCTGACCTTCCCCCCTTTCATGTGCTCTCTCTCATTCTCTCTCTCTCAAATAAATAAATAAAATCTTTAAAAAAAAAATAAATAAAATGCTTATTAAGAATGAAATGGGAACTTAGTATACTTCAACTGAGATGACCTTGAGCTCTAGTTTTCATTTTGTTGAAAGAAGCCAACAGTGAGGGCGCCAGGGTGGCTCAGTTGGTTAAGCGACTGCCTTCGGCTCAGGTCATGATCCTGGAGTCCCAGGATCAAGTCCCGCATCAGGCTCCCTGCTCTGCAGGGAGTCTGCTCTCCCTCTGACCCTCCCGCATCTCATGCTGTCTCCTCTCTCTCTCAAATAAATAAATAAAATTAAAAAAAAAAAAGCAAGCAGCAGCAGCCAACAGTGAAGCTTACGGACTTGCCAGTCTATTGCTGGGACCTCAGTGGGTTAATCTTTAGCGTGAGAGTGAACTCAAAGGTCCTTGTGTAGAGTTTCATCCCTGTTTCACGTTTTTACTATGTTATGAGGCATTCCAGGCAGGTGATTTAAAGTTGTCTCAGGTTGGTAGCATTTCCTGGTAACTGACGTGAGCAAGTGCACATTCTCTGGAGGAGCACAACTTGAAACCAGGCCTCAAAGAATTTCCACAGATAAAATCCCAAGAAACTCATGGTAAAAAGGTAAAAAAAAAAATGCCGACCAGGAACCATGAATGAGAGCTAGGTAAAGCAGGACACTTCAGGTACTAGGATTATCAAATAATTGAAAAAAAGAAGGGTGTTTTTCAAATGAATCAAGAATAAGACAAATTTGAAAATTTGTACAAGAAACACGAAACTGAAGAAATCACCAAGGAGAGATGAAGATCTGAGTAAGTCTTCTAGAAGTGAGACTTGTCATTCAGAGTTTATTTTCCCTCCCTTTCCCCAACTTTTCTAGGTACCAGGACATCATTCATTCTATTCATCTGGCCCGGAAGCCTAATTTGGGTCTAAAATCCTGTGATGGCAACCAGGAGCTTTTAAACTTTCTTCGCAGTGATCTCATTGAAGTTGCAACAAGGTTACAAAAGGGGGGACTTGGTTATGTGGAAGAAACATCGGAATTTGAAGCTCGGGTAAGAATATAAGCAAACACCCTTAGGAGATCTGTTATTCATGGAAACTCAATTTGGAATTATTCCCTGATACTGTTCTTGACTTCGCCAGATGACCCTGGAAATCATGTGTGGGTTTGTATTTGAAAGACCTGTGGAACCAAAAATTCTCCATGTACATTTGATATTTTTCCTTTGATATCCAGAAAAATCTAATCATTGGCTTAGATCCTTTGTTCAAAAGAGCTTTTCTGGTTTTGTTTTTTTAAGATTTTATTTATTTTTTAAAAGATTTTATTTATTTATTTTAGAGAGAGAGAGTGAGCATGAGCCAGGGGGAGGGGCAAGGGAAAGGGAGAAGCAGACTCCCCACTGATCAGGGAGCCCATCACAGGGCTGATCCAGGACCCTGAGATCATGACCTGAGCCGAAGTCAGACACTTAATGGACTGAGCCACCCAGATGCCCCTAAGATTTTATTTTTAAGTACTCTCTACATCCAGTGTAGGGCTCGAACCCCCAACCCAGAGAACAAGAGTCGCACGCTCCATTGACTGAGCCAGCCAGGCACCCCAAAAAGTGATTTTCTACTAAGTTGAATGAAAACTGGTCCTGGAGTCACAGTCCTGAAACATTATTTAATATATCTATAATACGCCCATGTGATTGATGCCTGTGCTTTAAGATCTGAAACTTGTTTGTGTATCCCTGTTTTGTCTGTCCTTTATACCGATCAGCTCAGTAGGGTTATGCTTAATGTTGGGTAGCACTCATGCTGGTAAGTGGGTACATTTCAAGGCCTGTTTAGAGTCCTGTCAGTGCTCAGAAAGACCCTCACATGAATTCAGGAGACCCCATGTTCCACATGAGTTAGATTTAGATATCACAGCTGGAGAGAAGATTGAAAAATACTGTCCATCAGAAAATACTAAAATGGGCGCCTGGGTGGCTCAGTTGGTTAAGTGACTGCCTTCGGCTCAGGTCATGATCCTGGAGTCCCGGGATCGAGTCCCGCATCGGGCTCCCTGCTCGGCAGGGTGTCTGCTTCTCCCTCTGACCCTCTTCCCTCTTGTGCTGTCTCTCACTCTCTCTCTCAAATAAATAAAATCTTAAAAAAAAAAAAAAAAAAAACTTAAAAAAAAAAAAGAAAATACTAAAATGCTTTTTACTGATTTTAAATAAAATCCATGTAACTCCAAAGATACTAATAATTGTGGGTCTTTTCAAATTATTCATATGTGTTACAGCATGTGTGTTAGTCATGTGTTTTTTTGAGCAGTTGCATCTTTTTTCTCAATTTGTAAATACATTCCATTTCTTTAAGTCTTTATATCGCTTTGGGATACATAAAATAACCCATAGAGTTGATAGGATAAATCTTTTACTGTAAGACTTTTGTATTTCTATTTCTTTGCTATTAGAATTAGCATATTATATATGCATCTTATATATGTAGCTTTCTCTTTCTCCTTTTTAATTTTTATTATTTTTTTTGAGTAATCTCAGTACCCACTGTGGGGCTCAAACTCACAATCCTGAGATCCAGAGTCACGTGCTCTACCAACTGAGCCAGCCAGGCACCCCAGCCTTTTTTTAAATTAGTCTGGTTATCTCTGTCAAATAAATAAATAAATAAAATCTAAAAAAAAAGGGGGAGCGCCTGGGTGGCTCAGTCGTTAAGCGTCTGCCTTCGGCTCGAGTCATGATCTCAGGATCCTGGGATCGAGCCCCACATCGGGCTCCCTGCTCTGTGGGAGGCCTGCTTCTCTTTCTACCACTCGCCCTGCTTGTGTTCCCTCTATCGCTGTGTCTTTCTCTGTCAAATAAAATCTAAAAAAAAAAAAAGTGGTTATGAATTCATGGTACATTTTGTGGGAAAAAGGATTTAAATATCTTTATTGTTCTAATGATTTTTTTAAGATTTTTTTATTGGGGCGCCTGGGTGGCTCAGTCGTTGAGCATCTGCCTTCGGCTCAGGTCATGATCCCAGGGTCCTGGGATCGAGTCCCGCATGGGGCTCCCTGCTCAGCGGGAAGCCTGCTTCTCCCTCTCCCACTCCCTCTGCTTGTGTCCCTGCTCTCGCTGTGTCTCTCTCTGTCAAATAAATAAATAAAAAATCTTTAAAAAAAAAAAAAGATTTTTTAATTTATTTAATTGACAGAGAGAGACACAGCGAGAGAGGGAACACAAGCAGGGCGAGTGGGAGAGGGAGAAGCAGGCTTCCCGCTGAGCAGGGAGCCCCATGCGGGCCTCGATCCCAGGACCCTGGGATTATGACCTGAGCCAAAGGCAGATGCTTAACAACTGAGCCACCCAGGTACCCCTATTCTAGTGATTTTTTAAATAATTATTCAACACTAATTATTTTGCCAGTTTCAAATACAATATTTACTTTTTTGTTTATTTTGCAAATATTAGTCAATTGCCTACTTTGTGCCAAACCCAGGCTCACACCTTGCTAACATTGGATTATCATCATTCTTTGTTTTTCTTTATAGTTATAAAATGGTATTTTTTAAATTGACATGTTTTGCATGACTGAGAAGGTAGCGTTCACTCAAGAGTGTGACTTGGATCAAAGTGATTTTGCTTCTGTCCTTATCCATAAAATAAATGTGAGGCTTAGATGACATCAAGTATGGAAAGTGTATTACCTGGCTTATAGTTTGTAAGCCAGTGGGTCAGTAAATGTTTATTTTCCTTCTCAGTTTTTCTTTGCCTTGAGACTGTAGTTTGCACATAGTAAACACCCAGTTGCTGAGTGAATGAATGAGCTCCCTAACTTCCTTAATTAAGTAGAGCAAGTTTCAGCATCCCATGGGTCCCATTGCTGGGTAAATGGAGGTAGTCAGCTGCTTTTAAAGGTATAAACCACCCATTGAACTGAGGACCAAGGCAAATTCATGTTGTGTGACCCATTTGGGGCCCAGATTGATTTGAATTTAGTCAAGGATAGTCTCTTTTTTTTTTTTAAGCAGACAACATGCGTTATTTTGAGTAAATACAGAATTTTACTACCACATGTGGGGAGGGGTTAGCTTCAGTAAAAGGCCTTTACCTCCTAGGCAAACCCCCAGTGAAGTTGCTTTTGGATAAACTTTCCCAGTGACACTGAAACTGGTGGGGAGCTGCCACTGAACATGCTTAAAATTAGCTTCCCCCTACAACCCACATCAAGTAAGAGTAGTTACACAGAGATGACCAGAGTCGGGGTGTGGGGAGGGGAGGATAGTCTCCTGTCATCTTGGCCTTTCATTCATTCTCTTGTTTTCGTCATTTCCTGTAGGTGATCTCATTAGAGAAACTGAAGGATTTTGGTGAGTGTGTTATTGCCCTACAAGCCAGTGTCATAAAGAAGTTTCTCCAAGGCTTCATGGCTCCCAAGCAAAAGAGAAGAAAACTCCAAAGTGAAGATTCAGCAAAGACGGAAGAGGTGGATGAAGAGAAGAAACTGGCAGAGGAAGCAAAGGTATTTTGTTCATGAAGATGTGGTTTCGTAACTGTAGGAGAGTGGATCTGATTTTAAAATAGTCTAACCTAGTGCTTTTACCTTCTGTAAAGCACTGTTCCCTGAGCCAGTGTTCCATTTTTCTCACTTCTGCTAAATGTTGTGGCTTTCAAACTGGTCTGTGGAGCACAGTTGGATAAAGTCTCACAGTGCTCCCATCCCCTTTTACCAGGGCTGTGATTGATTTTTAAAAGGTGGTAGTGGTTTTTAAATTGTTAAAAATGGTGGTAAAATACACATAAGGAACAATGTAGCATCTTAACCATTTTTATGTTCTGTGTTGTTAAGTACATTCACAGTGTTGTGCACCTGTCACCACCATCCATCTCCAGAGCCTTCTTATCTTCCCAAACTGTAACTATGCCCACTAAAGACTACCCATTTCACTGTCTCCTCAACCCCTGGCAATCCGCACTTTATTTCTGTGTCTATGGATTCAACTGCTCTGAGTATTATTACATAGAAGTGGAATCACAATATCTGTCCTTTTTTTTTTTTTTAAGCGAGAGCAGGAACACAAGCAGGGGGAATGGGAGAGGGAGAAGCAGGCTTCTTGCCAAGCAGGAAGCCCAATGTGGGACTCGATCCCAGGACACTGGGATCATGACCTGAGCCGAAGGCAGACGCTTAACGACTGAGCCACCCAGGCGCCCACAATATCTGTCCTTTTGTGACTGGTTTATTTAACTTAGCATAATGTTTTCCTTTGTTAAAAAAATTTTTTTGTTAACATATAATGAATTATTTGTTTCAGGGGTACAGGTCTGTGATTCATCAGTCTTACACAATTCATAGCACTCACCATAGTACATACCCTCCCTGGTGTCCATCACCCAGCCACCCCATCCCTCCACCCCCTTCCACTCCAGCAACCCTCAGTTTTTTTGTTTTTTTTTTTTGCAAGAGAGAGAATGAGAGAGAGCACGAGAGGGAGGAGGGTCAGAGGGAGAAGCAGACTCCCTGCCGAGCAGGGAGCCCGATGTGGGACTCGATCCCGGGACTCCAGGACCATGACCTGAGCTGAAGGCAGTCGCTTAACCAACTGAGCCACCCAGGCGCCCCAGCAACCCTCAGTTTGTTTCCTGAGATTAAGAGTCTCTTAATGGATTATAGCATAATGTTTTCAGAGCTCATCTATGTTGTGTTATGTGCCAGAATTTCCCTTTAAGACTGAGTAATACGCCATTCTGTGTATATACCACATTCTGTATTCATCTGGCGATGCACTCACTTCCACCTTTTGGCATTGTGGGTATGCTGCTATGGACTTTTAAGAGTTTGTTGGAGCGTCTAACCGGGGAGTCCAGCTGTATACCCTTGACCGAAGGACGATCCTGATCTGTCAGAGAAGGTTGTCCTCTATGGCCAGGTGCACACCCTCAGCAGGGCCGCACAGTGAGGGAGGGAGGAGACAGCCATCTAACCAGCCACACCAGCCAGAGTCATCCTGGAGAACAGTGGGATGACAGATATTAGGTCCAGATGGCCCTCACGTCCAGTAATGCTGCTGGGAACACGGGCATACAACTGTCTGTTGCAGTTCTTTCAGTTCTTTTGGCTATATACCTAGAAGTTGAATAGCTGCATCATATAGTAATTCTGTTTAACTTTTTCAAGAAATGCCTTGTTTTCCACAGCCTTGCACCATTTTACATGCCCACCGGTGGTGCACAGGGTTCTCATTTCTCCACATCCTTGCCAATGCCTGTTATGGTCTGTTTCTGTGATTGCAGTCATCCTGATAGGTCTGTTTCTGTGATTGCAGTCATCCTGATGGGTGTGAAGTGATAGCTCGTGGTTTTGATTTGCATTTCCCTAATAATTAGTGGTGAACAATGTACTTGTTGGCCATTTGTGTTCTTTGGGGAATGTGTCTTTGAGTCCTTTAGCTGTCTTTTAATTGGATTATGTGTTTTTTGTCATTGAGTTTTGTAGGTTCTTTATATGTTCTGGGTGTTAATCCATTATCGGATGTATGATTTCCAAATATATTCTTCCATCCTGTGAGCTGCCTTTTCATTCTGTTGATGCCATCCTTTGATGCACAAAAGTTTTCAGGTTTGATGAAGTTTGCCTTACCTGTTTTTTCTTCTGTTGCTTCTGCTGTCGGTGTCATATCCAGGAGATCATTGCCAAATTTAGCGTCACAAATCCAGTTTCCTTCCCCTCTGTTTTCTTCTACAGGTCTTAGAATTTAAGCTTTTACATTTAAATCTTTGATCCATTTTGGGGCGCCTGGGTGGCTCAGTTGGTTAAGCAACTGCCTTCGGCTCAGGTCATGATCCTGGAGACCCGTGATCGAGTCCTGCATCGGGCTCCTTGCTCAGCAGGGAGTCTCCTTCTCCCTCTGACCCTCCCCCTCTCATGCTCTCTCTCTCTATCTCATTCTCTCTCTCAAATAAAAATAAATAAATAAATAAATCTTTGATCCATTTTGAATTATTATTTGTAGACTTAAGGTGTAAGTTCAGTTTTTTGCATGTGGATATCCAGTTTTCTGGTTTAAGTTTTAAAAGTAACATGCTCATTGTAAGTAAATCCAGTGTGAGAGGTAAGTGAAATATGAAACAACTCCCATCCTAGTTTTGCTCCCCAGGATTATCAGTCTTCAGTATTTGGTGTGTTTTTTGTATGCACACGAAGATAGTTTTATTGGAATTTTACAGAATGGAATCATCTGTGTCATGTTCTGCAGTCTCTTATCCATCAACATATTCTGTCTGTCTCCCTGCTTTCAGTCCATTATAGATCTACGTGATACCGTGTTTTCTCAGCGCATTAATTCCTTACTGATGAACTTTATGTCGTCTCTGGTTTGTCTTTATTAGAATAGTTAGCAGCTCCATTTTTTTCTGTTTTGTCTATTAGCTTTCTACTTAAGATTACTTACAAAGAAAAGAATTTGAAACCACTACATTAAGGGAAACATCCCAGGCATTATCCCATAGAATACTTCCCTTTGTGTTTGATTTCTCTCTCCCCCTTCCGTACTTCCTTCTTTTCGAAACCAGCTGGTAAAGACTTGTCTTGGGCAGTCCTGTGGTGGGTCCGGAGGTTGTAGTGATGAGTAGAAGCCAGAAGTCCTTGCCCTCCAGGAGTCCTGTTGGAGTGGGAGGGATGGTTGTGGTGGAGTGACGAGAAAAGGTCCTGACGAGAAAGTGCAGGACTCAGCCTACCTGTGAGGGACACCTAGGGCAAAGTAGGGAAAACTCCCCAAAGGAGTAGATGTGTCAGCTGGGGTTTGAAGAATAAATAGGAGTTAATCCAGTCATGGAAGGGGGCATAGGCCTGGTTGGATTGAACTGAAATTGGCTTTCTCCTCTTTGACAGTTGCTCCTTGTTTTGCCCTCTGAGTTTACACAGAATGAGTTTTCCCTCTAACCTCAGGTATTTGTATACCGTTGTCAAGTTCCCCCATTTCTTTCCAAGGCCAAGGTGATGCATGATGAAAGGAGAGTCCTTCTAGGTGGGAGGGTAAGTGGAGCGGAGAACGAAGATTCAGTAAGATCAAGGTCTGTTCATGTCAGTATCTTTCTGGGATTGGGTTCTCACTTCCTGTGTGCCCCTTTTAATGGCCACCTAGTATGCAGGTCACCTTCCAGATAAAGTCTAAGACATTAGTTTATAGTCTCCTCTGCTAAGTCTCTTCTCGTTAGGCATCAGTTTTAGCCTTGCCAAGTACTGCATGGGTTTTGTTTTTAACTCTGTCCAGAGGAGTCTCTTTCTGGACGTGAGCTTTCCTTGACATTTCCTTACCAGTAACATTTTCTTCTCGTTGGGAAGTAGTGGCCGTAGAACTCTCGTTAAGTTCTTTTTTAGTACTCCTCCCCATAGCAAAGTAACCTCTTTTTAGCTTATCATATGAGACTTCATTCTTAGTTTTGATTGGGGAGGAAAATTTGAGCACTGCAGATTTAACCTTGGGGCCCAGACACATAGTACACAAATGGAAAGCATGGAAGAGTTTCTTGGAAAATCAATTAGGTTGCCTACTAAGTAGTTCAACAATGTTCTTCATTAAAATGGCATTATGCCCTGCCTGCAGTTTCTGACCAAAGGTCAGCTTTGCCACAGCTCTGAAATTTTCCACTGTCCTTTGCTTTGAAGGTTTCCACTGTCCTTTGCTTTGAAGGTTTCCACTTAGCCCAGGCCAGCGTTTTTCGGCGGGCACTAGGTGGTTGCGTGAGTTAGTTAGTATCAGTCTTTAATAAAAGTAGATTGTTGGGCGCCTGGGTGGCTCAGCTGGTTAAGTGACTGCCTTCGGCTCAGGTCATGATCCTGGAGTCCCGGGATCGAGTCCTGCATCGGGCTCCCTGCTCAGCAGGGAGTCTGCTTCTCCCTCTGACCCTCCCCCCTCTCATGCTCTCTCTATCTCATTCTCTCTCTCAAATAAATAAATAAAATCTTGAAAAAAAAGAAAAAATAAATAAATAAAAGTAGATTATTTCTCGAACCCCCTTTTGTAATAGTCCTGATGACTTCAAATATTTAATAATGTATCTCATTTTTTTGTCTTAAGTGGGAAAGACCTTGTGTAATTTGGCAAAATCCTGGGTTCTGTTAGGCTCTTTGTTTACTTTGGATGCATTTGTCCTGACAACCTGATTATCTGATTTTCCACTTTAAATGTTCTTTTGTGGAAGAATATGGTCGGAAGCCTTGTCCTGTCCTTGCAAGATAGGATGTTGTCTTTTTACTGTTAGTAAAGGGATTAATATAGACTTTGCATATAAGCTGGCTTCCCTTTGATTCTGTTATATCCACTTCTACGTAGGGACCACCTTTATTTAAACAAGCTAGAGAATTTGAATTTTTCTTTTTTTTTTTTTTTAAAGATTTTATTTATTTATATGACAGAGAGAGACACAGCGAGAGAGGGAACACAAGCAGGGGGAGTGGGAGAGGGAGAAGCAGGCTCCCCGCAGAGCAGGAAGCCCGATGCGGGACTCAATCCCAGGACCCTGGGATCATGACCGGAGCCAACCAACCGACTGAGCCACCCAGGTGCCCTGAGAATTTGAATTTTTCATCAGAATAATGTGTTTAGCCTCCCAGAAGCATTGTGAGACATAGGATTTTACCGGATACCACCAGTGTTGAATGTCAAAACTTAGTTGCCACTGTTCATCTGTTCCTAAAAACTGTGTCTTTAAAAAACAAAAAAATCCAGTGTCTTTGAATATTGTGTGGGGTTTTTGTTTTAATGTGCTGGACTGTTCGGAATTTTTTTTTCCAGTGGTAGGAAACCAGGATGGTCTTTCAAATCTTTTTTTTTTTTTTTTTTTAAACTAGGGTTTTGGGTTTTTTTTTTTTAAGATTTATTTATTTATTTATTTGACAGAGAGAGAACACAAGCAGGGGGAGTGGGAGAGGGAGAAGCAGGCTTCCCGCCGAGCAGGGAGCCCGATGCGGGGCTCGATCCCAGGACCCCGGGATCATGACCTGAGCCGAAGGCAGACGCTTAACGACTGAGCCACCCAGGCGCCCCGGTCTTTCAAATCTTGAGTGCCTAATGTTTTGCCCTCAAAATTAGAGGTTGGTTGGACTCTAGGCTGGTCTAGGTGGATAACTTTGTGGGTTTAACAGGATGCTAGTGATTATCCGGTATCTCTAATGTCAAGAGCATCGGTATTGGGGATCTGGAGATGTGAAGGAGACCTGGTCCCAAATTGCTGTGAGACCTTGGGCAAAAATAATAAATGAAGGTTATACAAATGTTCATAGCAGTATTATTTATGATAGCCAAAAAATGGAAACAACCATTTTTTCCATCATCTGATGAATGGGTAAACAAAATGTAATTAATTGATCCATACAATGGAAGAATATTCAGCAATTAAAATGGAATAAAGTACTATTACATGCTACTATGTGGATGGCCCTAGAAAAATTATGCTCCAAGAAGCCACACGTTATATATGAAATGTCCAGAAGAAGAAAATCTCTAGACCAAAAGTAGATTAGTGGTTGCCTAGGGCTGGGGAAGTGGTAGTTTAGGGTGGGGAATAGGGAGTGACTACTAGTTGGGGGTACAAGGTTTCTTTTTGGGGTGATGAAAATGTTCTCATTAAGATTATGTTGATAGTTGTACAGCTCTGCAAATATATGTAAACCATTATTTTCTTTACACGTGAACTTAAATTATATCTCAATCTGTATTAAAATGAGGTTAAGCTTATTTCTAAGATCTTTCAGGGTTGTTTTTTTTTTAAAGATTTATTTATTTGAGAGAGAGTGTGAGTGTAGAGGGAGGGGCAGAGGGAGAGAGAATCTCAAGCAGACTCTGCGCTGAGCCTGACCTGGGCTTGATCTCATGACCCTGAGATCATGACCTGAGCTGAAACCAAGAGTTGAATGCTTAACCTCCTGAGCCACCCAGGTGCCCCAGGTTGTTGTTTTTTTTTTGTTTTTTGTTTTTGTTTTTGTTTTTAATGAGGCCAGATGCCCTACTGAGTGCTCAAATCTTAAAATTTATAGGAAATAAGTAAAAGGCAGTACTGTACTATCTGCTGATAGGACTTTTTCCTGACTACTTGTGTGTGTCTGAGTGTCCACTAGAGGACAGCAAAGCTCATATTAGCCATTTTCAGCCTTTTCCCAGTTCTTTTTAGGGGCTGAACCTAAAATTCTTAAATTTATATTCCACGGGCGCCTGGGTGGCTCAGTCGTTAAGCGTCTGCCTTCAGCTCAGGTCATGGTCCCAGGGTCCTGGGATTGAGCCCCGCATCGTGCTCCCTGCTCAGCGGGAAGCCTGCTTCTCCCTCTCCCATTCCCCCTGCTTGTGTTCCCTCTCTCGCTGTGTCTCTGTCAAAAAATAAATAAAATCTTAAAAAAAATTTATATTCCATTGACAGGATGTTGGTTGTTAGCGCAATAAGAGGACCTGTGCGGTAGCTATATGTCAGCTCTCCACTGCCCTTCGGGAGAAGGTCAGCGAGGCAAGCTGTGGTTGTGGACCTCACAGTTTACGGAGGAGCTCTTGAGTGGGGAGGAAGGCAGCTGTGCTGTATTTTGAGGACAGTTGTTGAAATAGCTGCAGTGGAGGTTGGAGTAAGGAATGGGTCAGATTCCACTAGAGCTTTAGCAGCTTCTCATTTTTGTTGTGTTTATATTACATATTCTTGTTATTTATGAAATTACACACACAGGGCTCTCTGTGGTTCTCTGTTTCCGTAAGAAAGAGAAAGGGCAGCCTTTGTTCCCCTCTCTCAACCTTCCCACCACAGCTTCAGAAGTAGCTCAACTACAGACAGGCATTTGTCTGTGCAGATGCTTACCTAATCATTTAGGCAAGAAATACTTTGAAGACCTAAAAAAAACACATTTGACTTAATGAAACAGTAATACAATTAAGTGAATTATTCTAAAATGGCATTTCTGTTTTTCCTTAGAATGTCTGTTTTATAGGAGTGAGGGTTGTGTTTTATCATTGAAATTCCTGATTGTATTTTCCCCCATCCTAACTGTGTTTTCTGTGGGTAATTCTGAATTAATTTGCATTTTCTGATGATGGGAGGAGGCAGTGTCTATTAAGCTGAGAGTAACTGCCCAGAAAGAAGTCAGCCTGAGCCCTGGCCCTCTGAAATTTTCACTTAGTTAGAAGTTGGTGATAAAGTCAAGAGGAATGCTTTGTATCAGTACTTAATATTTTTAAGTGTTGTTGAATGCTATATAGATAGTATTTACTGTAATATCCAGGCCCTGTAGTCTGGGATTGTGGCACATAATCTTATTAACCAAAATTGTGTTAGCTCAGGACATGGTTGCACGCTAGCATTTCCATAAATGTTAAATGATACTGAATTTTTAAGTGGATTTCACTGGAAGAGATGGGTCTCTGATCATCCCCCACCCCTGCATTAATTCTCTGTGTAACTTTTGGCAAGTTTTTTCACTCTTCAGAGCCTTGATTTCTGCTGTAAAATAAATGGGTGACGGTGGAGAAGCTCTAGGAGGTAAACGTACTCAGCATTCTCTCGCCTCTTCTGTTCCTAGTGCTCTCAGTGCATACTCTGCCAGTATTATGTGAAAAATCTACATGTCATGTCCTTGAGGTCATTGTAGTAATGCTGACCTGGTTTGGTCTCTGTTTAGGTTGCATCTGCTCTGGAAAAATGGAAGACAGCAATACGTGAAGCTCAGACTTTTTCCAGAATGCATGTTCTACTTGGGATGCTTGATGCCTGTATCAAGTGGGATATGTCAGCAGAAAATGCTCGATGCAAAGTTTGTCGAAAGAAAGGTATATTTAGATCAGTGTTGCTTATCTGAGTGTAGTAGGGACTAGGATTTCCATTCCAAAGATATTTCCTCCGCTGAAGAATTCTGTGCACACAGCTTTGAAGTATAGTGGGACAGATTTTACCTTCCTCTGGAGGTCTGTAAAATGCTACTCTTTTAAATAACATGACAGTAAATCAGAGCAAGCCCTTTGTTCCTCAGGTTTGAGTATAAGAGCAGTTTATCTCTCCAGTCTTTAAATTTTCTACAGGGAACACATTAACCTAAAATTTTAAATCTCTTTTATCATCTCCCGGAGTTTTTAGTCATCCACGAAGTAAGACGTCTGCCAGCAGAGGGCAGTATTTGCAGACTGGGAGGAATACTCCGCTTTGGGCCCTCTGCCACTGAGTCCTACAGAGCAAGGCATTTGGGGCTCTTTAATGGTCACAGCTCTTAGAGCCCGTGTAAAAGGAACTTCATGACTAATAGCCCTCAAGCGATTGACTTCTCAGTGGCTAACGTTATTTTGTGAAGTAGGTTAGGATTTAATTCCCAAGGATAGAAAGACCTGTGAAAAATCTATCAGTTGCTCTAAATGCTGAAGTTTCAGAATGAAGGTCGGAGAGAGAAATGACCATGTGAGGTTGGTTCCGTGCATTTTTGACACCGAGTGGTTTAAGAGAACCGAATCATATAGGAGTTGGGAAGCGTTGGGGGTCGAGGAAGAGGATGGGCAGGAAATGTAATACTTCATGTGGGATTCATCTCTTAGTTTGAGATGAACAGCCACCTTTCCTGCTACGACTTGGTTTTTGCTGCTACTTTGTAAATGTTTTAACTGTCCTCCCTAGGCCGAGCTAGATTTGGGGGTTTAAGTCAGAAGACCTGAGTCTTAAATTACCAGTAGCCTAGTTTATGCTACATTTCTGATCAGAAATGACTGTATTTAAAAAGAAAGTGATAACACTATGTTTGCTCCCCCATGCTGTTAGTCGAGGGTGAGTGGCTCTTTGTTACGGGCTTGCGGACCGTTGCCATGCTCCCAACAATGCTGTACAAGTTTTTCTCTTTGCAGGTGAGGATGACAAACTGATCTTGTGTGATGAATGTAATAAAGCCTTCCACCTGTTCTGTCTGAGGCCAGCCCTCTACGAGGTCCCAGACGGCGAGTGGCAGTGCCCTGCTTGCCAGCCTGCGACCGCCAGGCGCAACTCCCGTGGCAGGTGAGAATTTCTTCTCTCAAAACAAATAAGTGAAATGGTTGTTACAGTTAAGTTTTAGTTACTCAAACGGAATGATTCTAAGGAGTTTTAAGTTCATCTTTTGCGTACGGAGCCTGATCATTGGGGTTACTTAAGTAGGAGCTCAGAGGGCTCTGATTTCATTTTAGCTTGATGTTGACATTCCTGGTTTTCACTACCAGACATGTTCTGTATCTTCTGGATCATACCTTCTCAGATAACAGTTTATCTCCCTTTGCCTTAACGCTTCTACTTTGCCCTCTTCTGAATTACGTCTGCAACCACCCCCTGCTCAGAGTCCTGAAACTCATGACCTTCCTTACCCATACCTGTTGTTTTCCTTCTTTATCATGATTAGAACTCTGGGGTCAACTTGGACATCTTCCTCTCCCTCGTGCTCAGTTCATTTACGTCAGTTCCGTGTCCAGACATCTCATGAGTCAGTCTCCTACTGCCCCTCTCTGTGGTCCCTGCTGTCAGTTGACCCTCTTCCATCTCTCCTCTGAGCTCCTTCGGTGGCTTCTCAACTCCTTAACTCATGGTCTTGCCCCTCCTGTTCATCCAGCTTTGGTGTGGATACCAGAATGGTTTATGTAAGGCATAAAGATAAGTTCGTGTCACTATCCTAAAACTTAAGTCTTTCCATTGCCTCTAGAATAAAGTCCAAACTCCCTGGCCTGATTTTTGAGACTCTTAGACAATACCGGTCTGTTTTTATGAGCCCTTATTCCCATGTTGTGTGCTTGGTGCAGGCTGTTGACTGGGTATCCTTGTCTGCTGGGCTTTCCTCCTCGCTGGGAATATTCCCTCTCCCCAGAACTGAGGGAACTGACTACAGCCTATCTAAAATTTCACTGCTTGTTTGAGATGTTGTTTTTATATTCTTAGGGTTAATTCTTCCTCTCTGTGTTCCAACCAAGTGTCCAATCTCTCAGTCTTTTGGTGCATCTTGCCTCTATGGTTAGTCTACATGTTGACTGTCTTCCCATGAGATTGTTAGTACCCTGAGGGTAGAGGTGGTGCTTTGTTCTTCACCCTGATCCCAATAAGGCCTTGTGAAGAGGATATGCCTAATATTTGCCAAGTTAATGCCATTGTTTTCCACATTGCAGTTTGAGGTGGTCAAAGGGCAGCTTATAGGTGCTCTGGTTTGGTCTCTGAGAGGGCAGAGCTGTTTGACCCTGACCCCATCTAACAGCATTACTCAGTTATTTCTCACTCCGCTCCCGCTGCACTTAGAGCCAAGTAAGGCACACTACCCTGAAATGGCGGGGCTTTGGACCAGCTGTTCTGAGCTGGGATTACCATTGCTTTGATGTTATGGTCATCTGTAAGCTGTTCTACTCCTAGAAGAGGACCGTCAAGGTGGAGTAACACCTGTCCAGGCTGTTTATCCTTTCAGTCCACCCCAGAGTTGGGAACAGCTTTTAATATCTGAAATGTTACATTTTCTGGGTGATTTCGTGAGAAAAAAGGAATGAATAGGTTTTGTATTGTTTTATGTGAGGAGAGGTGGGGTTGTATTTTGATCTTGATTTCTGTTGCTATTGGTGTCTTATCCAAAGCATTTGGGGCCTGTTGGAGGAGGCCTGCTTAGGCTTTCATGCTGTTGCCCGTGTCCTAGCCTCGATTCAGGCTCCCTGCCCTCAGTCATCTCATCTACCCAGTCTGTGAAGAGGATCCCCGTGGGCCTTCATTCTTTCTTAGGACCACTTTGGCCTAGACCCGCGTTCCCTACATCTGTTTCCCTCCCCACAGAAATTACACCGAAGAGTCTGCCTCTGAGGACAGTGAAGATGATGAGAGTGATGAAGAGGATGAGGAGGAGGAGGAGGAAGAGGAGGAGGAGGATTATGAGGTGGCTGGTCTGCGATGTAAGTATTCAGTTTGCCTTTGTAGTTCACCTCACAGTTTTCCAAGCTGCCCTGGGAAAGACTGGGTTGGCAGTAGCCACCCACCCACCCAGCATTGCCGTCGGGCCATCATCTTTCTCTCCATCTTTTGGCTGTGGGGTGACTCCACTGCCGTGATTTTTGAAGGGATTTTCAAGGTGCCATGTAACCACCTTCCTAGTGGGAGTTGGATGGCTTGGTCTTAAGAACATCAGCCCTATGTAGATCCATTTGGTCCGACATTTAGTGGAATTCAAGACTCCAGGTGTGTTTATGACGAGTCTGCTGGTTCGAGCCTCTCAGTGTATGGGGACAGTGGGGACCATGGGTAAGGAAGGCCAAGGCTCACTGTCCTCTCCTAACAGTGGTTTTGGCTGTGCTGCAGTGTTGCTTTCAGAGAAGTGATTTTTCCTCTGGTCACGTGATTTTCTCATCATAGTGTGCAAACTAGCTTTGCTAGTTTGAAAAGAGAAGACTAGTTTTTTCATGGCTTAGGGTGGTTGTTAGGAAGGTTCAGATCTGTTTTTGACTAGATGCCAATGGGGGATTTTGGGGGGGGCTCTTCCTTTACACTTAACCGCATTGACTCTCACTCTTTAACAGCCATTTTTCATGAGGCATTTTCATGGTTAAACCTAAAGCTCTGCAGTCTAGCGTTTTACAGCTTCCTCCAAGGGTATATATATCCAAAATATACCCTTCTTTATAGATTAGTAGAAAAGAGACCACAGATCAAGATTTTGATGAGCTTTTGAAGAGATGGTACAGTTCCCAAGATCACAGCACTCTGAGCGTTTAGACCTTGGTGTAAGGAGTCTGAGAAGATGCTTGGCATGACCAGTTTTACAGGAGGGGTGCTGCTAAAACCTGAGGGGTTTGGGTGTGTACGCCTGTCCCCATCTTTCCAATCTTGCAGGGCTCTCATTTGGAATACCTTAATTTCTCTCGTTCCTACAGAGCTCCTTTTATTTGTTCACTAGGCATGATTTCCCAGTTGTCCAGGGTCAGAACACAAGTAGTCCCTTAACCCCAGATTATGAAGAGACTTCGTCTGCTAGCTGGAGAATATGATTGGGACGCAGGGTTGTCAGGGAATAGATTGTGAATGTGACAGTGTACTCATTTTGTTTATTTTCAGAGTAGTGATAGCTTTCCACTTGCAACTTACTGTTTTCTTTCCAAAAAAATTGTTCTGTCCAGCTTTCTAGGGTCTTATCTGCCAAAGGGGTCTGGGAAGTATTGGTATCTGAGAACCCTTTGTCTACTCCACCTTTTAGGCCACCAAAGATGTGTTCCCTAGTTCCCAACTCAAGGCCCTGGGTTGGTGGCCGTCTCTAGCATTTTGAGTTTCATCCTTGGTGTCAGTTTCTTATTCTTTCTTCCAAGCCTGGTCTTGAGCTTAGAGATCTTAAAATAGCCAATGAAAGGTTATCAGAGTCTAGAAGTAGAATATGAAACATTGTTTAGTGATTCTTTGTGTCATTGGCTCTGTATACCCTTGTCTCTGTCCAAATGTCACCTCCCTACTTTGAAGGGAAAATGTGTTCAGTGGAGAAGCTCTGAGCTAATCCTAATGGAGCATCACTCCCTGAGGACGTATTGAGAAATATTGGTTTGTCTGACATCGAGCACCCGTTGTCAACCTGAGACACGGGTCATCTTGGGGGCCTTTGTATTCCTTATTCTCCTTTTGGGGGTCCTGGGCAGGGCTCTTATGGAAGTGGCCTGGCCCATTGTTTGGTTTTCAGAAATGCAAGAAAGCAGGACTGGGGCAGGCCTTTAAATTGGATTCACTGAGGAAGACTTCGAGTAGATAACAGCTTTTCTCCCAGAAGATTGTGGTGGTGAGCATAGGATTATTTGGGGGAACTAGGAGGCGAGAACTGTCCTACAGTCAGATTCCATCTCACATGCAAGGACACACACTCACAGGCCAAGCTTGGGCTCTGGGAATTCCAGGCAGACCTATTAGCAAACGGCCTCTCCTCCAGAGTGAGTCAGCTTGCCATTGACTCCCTTCAGAGGCCTTGTTCCTAGGAGTAGCTGTGAACAGAGCGGGGACAGAGAGTAGCCATTCTGAAGGAACTGGCCTTCGGAAGAGATTCTTAGAAGGTCTTTGGCAGTTGATGAAAGGTATCCATTCATCTGCTTCTCTACCTTTAAAGCGTCATGTCTGATAGGGCAGGAGAGCAAGAGCAAGAGCAACTTATGAGCAAAGGGAGCTGTTGCTCTGCTCGACCAGATGCTCTCCCCATCCCGTAGGCATGCTCCCTTCATCCTCCGTTGTTCAGCTCTGAATCCATATTTTCTATTATAGTGAGACCTCGAAAGACCGTCCGGGGCAAGCAGGGTGTCATCCCCGCTGCGGCGAGGCCAGGCCGCCGGCCAGGTAAGAAGCCGCATCCCACCAGGAAGTCTCGGCCAAAGGCGCCACCTGTGGACGACGCGGAGGTTGAAGAGCTGGTGAGTGATTTCGCCTCCTCGCTGTACCCGTCGTTTCTCAGCCCCCACTCCAGCGTCAGGAATCCATCGGGCAACAGGTGGGGGCCCCTCCCCCCTCCCTTTGGAGGCTGATGCGGCAGTTGGGTGGGCCTGTAGGCAGACAGAGGCCACGGGCCCCCCAGGAGCAGCTATGTCCGGCATTCCCCTGCTGTGGCCTGCAAACTTCGTCTCCTCCAGTTAAGAGGCAGCCCATGACTTGTTAAGGATTTTAAAATAGTATCCATGTGTCTCCAGTGGCTCGGAGGGGCTGGGTCTCCGTTGTGGGAATGCCAGCAATGTCGGAGCCTCAGTCACTCCCGGGTCTTTTGCCCACAGTTGTTGTGGGAGGGGTGTTATCCTCCCCTCTGCTCCTCAACCAATGTAATTTTAGTGGTTTTCCTTAGATTTCACTTGAGCTTTAAAGAACAGTCAGAGGCTCTTGAAAACGTACTTACTTTGGCAGAGCAGATTGGGGTTGGGGGGCATAAAGCAAACCATTAGGGAGCTCGGGGGCAATGCGAGATCCTTCTGCTGGCCCAGCCCTAACTAACCCTTCAAGCCTGGGGCTCCGACTGCTGTGAGTGACAGTGGCAATGGCTCCCTGGAGGGGACGCCCACCCTCCCCAGCCACTTAGCTCCCACATGCTTGCAGCAGGAGGGCCTGGGAGAGGAATCGTACCTCTTGCTTTTCTTCCTCAGAGCCCCCAACCCCCCGAGAATGGGCTGCCAGTGGTCCCCGTAACCCGTGCGGGTCTCCGCGGTGGCTCGTTTATACCCCTCCCGGTGGGCACGTGATCCCGGGTCCATCTGCGCTCCGGTGCGCTGGTGACAGTGGCCTCTCTGGCCGACCTCTAGCGGGACCGCTGTAACGGCAGCTGCTGCCTGCCCTGGGCTGCTTTGATCCGCGTCCGCCAGGGAGGGGCCGACGGGCTGATGGGAAGAGGTCTGCCCCGCTGAGCATGCCCCCTGACTGGAATGTCAGATGACTTTGACTGTCTCTGCTCCAAGAAGATGGTTGAGCTTTTTGTTTTTGTTTTTGTTTTCTTTTCAAAGGATATATACGTTTTCTGTTCTGTCCACTCTTCTCTCGGACCTGTAATAACATGTCTCTTTCTTTGGTGCCAGGTACTTCAGACCAAGCGGAGCTCCCGGAGGCAGAGCCTCGAGTTGCAGAAGTGTGAAGAGATCCTCCACAAGATTGTGAAGTACCGCTTCAGCTGGCCCTTCAGGTGGGCTTTGTGTCCTCAGGCCCCGGGGAGCAGGACCGGCCTGGTGGGTGCTCCGAGCATGCAGCCAGCCAGCTGGCTGGGGCCGCGCTGAGTGGAGGTCGTATGGACGACCCTGATCCTTCCTTTAGGACATGTCTGAGTGTGGGGGGCATTCCTTCCCAGACCGGTAGAGACAGCATTTGGTCCTAGGTGAACACACCTCTTCTCTGCCTGCCCGCTGGCTGATCTCAGCAGGGGTGGGCGTTCCGGGAACGGTGGTCCGAAAACAAGGTTTCGCGCTCTGATCTCCATTTGGTTCTTCTCCACAGGGAGCCCGTGACCAGAGATGAGGCTGAGGATTACTATGACATCATCACCCACCCCATGGACTTCCAGACAATGCAGAACAAATGTTCCTGTGGGAGCTACCGCTCTGTGCAGGAGTTTCTTACTGACATGAAGCAAGTGTTTACCAATGCTGAGCTTTACAACTGCCGAGGCAGCCATGTGCTGAACTGCACGGTGAAGACAGAACAGTGTCTGGTGGCTCTGTTGCATAAACACCTTCCTGGCCACCCGTATGTCCGCAGGAAACGCAAGAAGTTTCCCGATCGGCTTGCTGAAGATGAAGGGGACAGTGAGTCAGAGCCCGTTGGACAGTCGAGGGGACGAAGGCAGAAGAAGTAGAGAGGCAGGGCCCTGGTAAGGGAGCTGAGGTGGGGGGGGGGGAACGGAGAGAGCCGGGGAGGGTGGGAGGGAGCGAGAGAGGAAGATGGAGAAGAATGTGGAAGGGAGGAGATCACAGGGAGTCCAGAAATGCCCGTCATCCCAAGCTTGTGCTGCCTTGCCCAGCTCTCCAGAGGGCCCTAAGCAGGCAGAGCTCCTTGGAGAGCCTACTCTTGGGCTGGTGGTCTCTGCCTAGAGATACTGTGGGCGGTAGGTGGCCTCAACCCTGCTGAGTGTTTCCAGGGAGAGGCCAAGGGTGCGGCTTTCTCGTGGGCCCCCATCCTTTAACTTTCTTTCCTGCGGCCCCTCCCGCTTTGGCCACCACGACAGTGCCAAGCCTCTGGTCTCCAGGGGAGGGATTACTGTATTACATGGAAGGATCGGGGTAATCAGGCCAGTGGGGAGGCGGTGTTGATTTTTTTACTCTCCATTTACACCCAGTCTTGTGTCTTGAAGCCCGTCCTCTGTCTCTCCCTGCCTCTCCCTCAGGTGATGGTAGCAGTGAGGGCCATACCGCATTCTGTATTCACCAGCATCACGAGACACTCGTGCTCTTTTGAGTTGCTCTTGGCAGAGTAAAAGGACATGTCCTGGAGCCATTCCTGAATACCCCTCCCCTTCTTTGTGACCGCTCTCTCCCCTCTCCCGCCCCACCTCACCCCTTCCAAATCAAAAACAAAAAAACTGAAAAAAAAAAAAAACCCTACAAAACCCACAAAGAACCTAAGGCACTTCACTTAGAGACTGGAGTCCTGCTTATAATCATGCATATAACCTTTACTTGGATGGATCTGGCCAGAGGGGTGTTGGAGCCCAGCCCACCCACATACCAGACACAAGCTCTTAGGGGAGCAGAAGAAAAGCAGGAAGAATTTAAATGTTTAATTTTTTTAAATTGACTTTTCTAGTTATTAAAAGTTGCTTGTTTCAGCAGTGGTATTGTATAAAGAACATCTTGTAAAATATTTCTGTCATCTTGCTTTGGCACATGTACAGTACAGTTTATATGAGAACGTGTTTGCTTTACTTTGCCCCGTCGCCTCCCTCAGCCCATCCTCTTGCCGTCAGAGAAGCGGGGTTGGAGGCTCAGCAGGGCAAGCGGGGGGACCTGGCGGGGTCGGGCACGTCCCTCTGCCTGCCCTGGCGGCCGTTTCTGCCTCCTCCATCTCCAGCCGCCTCCTCCCTCCTCCCGAGCCTGTTCTGGCCTCGGACGCAGACGCGGAGCTCCCGGAGCAGCTGAATCTCACAGGGGTCCGTGTCCGTGCGGGGCAGGGGGCGGAGTCTGGCCCTAGTAGTTCTAGTTAGGCAGAACCTCGTAGTCTTCTCTCCCTTTTTTGGCAGATTTTGATAAAAATGCAAGACAGGGTTTAATTTTCTTTTCTGTCAGCTTTGAATTTAGAAAATGTGAGCACCTCAGCTCTTCTGTACCTATTTAAGTTAAGGGAAAACTTGTCCACCAGGGGATTGCAGCTCCTAGAACTTGAGAATAAAGCCTCTTAATACGGAACTTCAAGGTGTGGTCCTGTCTCGCGCCCGCCTGCCCTGCCCGGAGACTGGGGATTTGCTCCAGTGGCTGCTGGATAGGTTTACTGTCCCTTCTCCCCCAGCTTCGGGCTTAGCACTGCCGCTCCGGTTCCACAGTCCCGGCCACCAACACCGTGCCCTGCCTCGTACCCTAGAGCCAGTCTGGTCTTGTTCGCGGAATCCTGTGTTCCCACTTCAGTGACACCTGAACTGTTGTTTTTTTTTTTTTTTTATTGTCTTTAAGGAGGAAGGGCCCCATTAAAGGGTAAACTTGTAATAAATTGGAATTTCAAATAAACATTATGTACTTGTGTTTATAAAGAAGAAACGGTTCTGGCGAATCTTTCTTTGTGCTCTTGGGGGAGGGAGGGGATCGTGCAGTCCTGAGTGCTGGTACTGCTGTTGGGGGCAGTTGTCCTTCAGGAGCAAGAGGATCCCTGAAGTGTGACCTTCAGCTTCTCCTGGCCTTGGCCCTAAGCCCCCTCTCTCCCTCCAAATTTTCATTAGAATTCTAGGAATTCGGGGAAAATATTCTTAAAGGCTTCACTGTGGGAATTTGTATAGTGCTTGAGGACTTAATTTTGGGGCAACTCCTGGCGTTTTAAAACAGCTCAAGGAGAATTTCGAACATGTAGCACAAAAAGAGTGAAAACAATGAATTCCCATGTACTGTGCTTCAGCAATTCCACCACACAGCCAGTCTTACTTACGCCTTCGTGTTTTTTATGCTGGCAGTTTTTAAAGTCCGGGTGCTTGATCGGAGTAGGTCACTGCCAGGTGGCCACCCGCTTACAGAATTCAGAGATGTTGCAGAGCCCACGGTGTGGTCCCATCTACCGAGAGGGAACTTCGGCTCCCAGACCACCCGAACCCGGGGCGGCAGTGATTGAAACGGGAAGAAATCTGAAGAGAACCTGGAGCCCTGGGTGCGGGTTCTGCCCCAGCTGCTCTGTGGCCTTGCTGAGTGTGGGCCTGGGGTGGGGTGGGGAGCCGCCTGCCCGGAGGTCCGCCCCAATGTGGCCAGCGCTCCGGCTCTGGGCAAGGGAACTGTACGACCTCCGAGCATTTCCTAGACGGTCACAGCCGGACACGGGGGCCCGGCCACGTCCGTGAAGTCATGTTCCCCAGTGGGTTTCTTAGGGTACCTGAGGGTGGCGCCCGCGGGCATGCACCCTGGTCTTGTTAAACCATCGGCCTCCCTGCCAAGGGTGGGACCTTAGGGGAGCCACCGGACTTGGGCTGACGCCTGCAAACAGGAACGAGAACATTCTCCCGAGGACAGGCACCGCTCCTGGGATTCAGCGGAGCCCTCCCTCTAGCCCTGCCTGCGCTGCCGCCTCCTCAGACCCGGGCTCTGGGGAGGCTCTGGAAATTGGTCAGGGGTGGCAGTGAGCCGGGGCCTGCATTGCCCGGGAGCCAGGGCGTCCTCACGCAGGGCACTGAGAATCCCAAGCCGGGCAGGAGGAGAGGGCCCGGATTGCAAGATGCTTCTAGAACTGCCCAGGCCCGGGGCCTTTCGCCAGGCTGCGGCCAAGAGCAGGCAGGCAGAGCAGGTACTGACACCCCTTTGGGGGGACCTGCTCCGTCTGACCGCGGACTCCTGGGAACTTCGAACCGTTTCCTCGGACCTAACACCGAGGTCAGGGCTAAGAAGTTCCCTGGCCTCAGGCTTCCCATGCACAAGCTCAGCCGCGGAGGAGCGGAGCCCGCGTGGACGTGAGCAGCGCACAGATGTGCCGCCGGGGCCGGGGGCACCCCGTGCACAGGCCAGCAGGTGTTGGGTTCTGGAATTTCCTTTGGGGGGCTGGGGGGCGGGGAGGCCCCGCTGAGGGAGGGGTTTCCCTGGACGAACCCGCCCTGGGTTCTAACACCTGCCGTCCCGATGGAATCCGTGGTGTGGCGGAAGTCACAAAGGCTCTGGAGGCCGCAGGCTGCCTGGCCGTGTGTGATCTCCAGCCAGCAAGCTCTCCACACTTCCCCTGTCTGTGAAATGGGGAGAGAAGGGTCAAGTGGAAGGCTTCTGGAAAAGGTCTCTAATAAACGTTTCCTTCTTCCTTCTCCCCCAGGGTCTGGGACTTTTCTGGTGTCCCCCAGTGCTGAGAAGCCACCGGCAGAGCCCCTCACCGCCCACCTCTCCCCTCCCAGTTGTTCTGGAAGCTCAAATCTTGTTTCCACCTGGCGGGACCTAGCTGACTGCGCCCCTCCCTGACCACTGCCTGGCAAGGGACAGGGGTGGACTGGTGCCGCTCCTGATGCTCAGCGTCCCCTCCATCCTTTGCCCATACACATGTCACCTGCCTTTCTCTTCCCCAGTCTCCAGAATCCTCTCCTTTTGCTCCCACCGCCCCTGCCCTGAGCGCAGCTCAATGCAGCCCCTGCCCCCGCCCCCCGCCCCCTTCCGACCCGGGCCCCCATCACCTTCAACAAGCGCAATCTCTCAGTCAAGGACCCTCACGGGGGGAGTGACAA
Organism: Leptonychotes weddellii; assembly: GCF_054177405.1. Lineage (NCBI taxonomy): Eukaryota > Metazoa > Chordata > Mammalia > Carnivora > Phocidae > Leptonychotes > Leptonychotes weddellii. Next base: position 8,782,139 of record NC_138373.1, on the reverse strand, counting down.
GGTGTCAGGGTCACTTGGCTTCACCGACTAAAAAAGGCCAGAGGCCTTCCTGCATGCTCCCTGAGGGGAAAGGCTTTGGGGGGGCTGGGGGGACAGGCCGTGCAGGAAATGCATGAGCACAGGTGGCTGGCTGCAGAGCTCCCCCGGGGGGCGGGGCGGTCCTTGCGGGGAAGGACAGTCCTCAACTCTGCTCAGCTCCCGATGGGAATTTGACACCGCCTGTTTGATCTTCAGTTGGTGTCTTTCTCGCCCGCTGAGACCACTGGTTGGTGCAGGGCACAGAGCTCTGGCCTGAGAGGCCCTGGCTTTGGGAACTCAGCCCTACTACTGATAGGAAGCAGTCGACCCTGGGCCCCCCCGAGGCTCTGAGGCGAGGCTAGACCCTTGGGGCCTCCTGGCAGTGACATTGAGTGCTGGCTCTGCGCATCATGCACCCAGGGCCAGTGGCGCAGGCCCTCACCTGGCTGAAGTCACAGTGGCTGGAGCAGAGGCCAACATGGGCCTCTGGGGTCTGAGCCCCCACCCCCAGCCCAAGCTGATGGGGTCTCCGTGGGAGGGCCACACACTCCTTAACAGTGGGCAGAGATGGCGCAGGTCCCCACGGCCTTGGGCTTCCCCGGCGCACACATACACACGTACCTTGTCCTGGGCCCTGGCACACGAGTGTGCAAGGTGCCCTGGAGCAGCCGTGTGCACTCCCCTGCACCTGCCCCATTTCTCACCGCAGCTCTCCACACCGCAAATCCTTCCACAGCCTTCGGAGCTGGGGGCCCAGTTCCCACTAGACTCCAGGGCTCCCCATGTCCCCTGTCTGGGCTGCCCAAGATGCCCACATACCAGTCCGGCCCCATCTCCACTCCCCCCAGATTGCTGAGGGGAGGCGGTGGGGTGCCCTGACTAGGACCCCAGGGAGTGAGGTGAACGCCGGCAGTCCTGGCAGGCAATGAGGACAGTCACTCCAGCCTCAGCCCTCAGGCCCCGGGAAGGGACAGCGGGACACGCCCACCCGAGACAGCAGGAGCAGGTCCTAAGGCTCCGAGGGAAACTTGGAGACAGGTCGGCGCCCTCACTTCTCATACGAGTGAAGAAAGCAGTCCTACCCACACCCCCCAGACAGGCTAGAGTCCCCAAGGCCACGGGTGTCCTTCCAGGGATTCCCGGAGCGGCCCGGCCGGCATCCCAGGCACACTTTGCGAAGCGGGAGCTCAGGACTCAGGCAAAGGTGCAAAGACAGGCGAGAGGGGAAAACACACGCACACGCACACGCGGGGACCTCTGCAGAAACAGCTGCTCCCCAGGGACGCCCTCCTGACCGGGGGGCGGGGGGGAGCCAGAGATCGGGGGCCGGCGCATGAGGCCAGCACCCACCCCGCTCTGCCCACCAGGGAGACTCCCGCAGGGCCCCCACCCTCCTACCTTCCCCCTTCTCGGCCCACAGAGGACTCGGCGGTGCCACACGGGGGGGTTTATTCCAGTCACAGCTTCCAGAGAAACTCAAACAATAAATTACATCATTAAATAAACTCCCTGCTGGACCACGCCCTCTTCTGCCCCTCCTCCTCGCCGCATGCTCCCCCAGGACCCCGTGGGGACCTGGCCAGGCCCACCCCCTGCACTAGGCCGCAGGGGAGTGAGCCTCACTGGGTCCCGGCAATCGAGGTGGCAGGAGAGCCTCCCTGCCCTGGTCCTCGGCCCCTCGCACTCACTTGCCTGACCTTGACAGCTGGGCAGCTGCTAGTCAGCTGTCTCCTCCGGAGGGGGGGCCTGGAGGGGGCAACAGCCGCCCCGCGCAGGCCTGTGTCCCTAGAGGTGCGTGGGGTTCTCCAGAGAAGGGTCCGTCTTAGTCATGTGCAAGACCACGGTGGGGGCCTTGTAGTGGCAGTGGGTGCCACGGCCGTAGCCCCCGGGCGCCCGGCAGGCCTTTGCCCGGGCCCGGCCAGCTCCCATCTTGCGGTGGCACAGGCTCTGCCAGGTCTGGAAAGTCTTGGAGCTCCATACCCAGACGCCGCTGGTGATGCCCACCACCAGCGACATGAAGATTTTGAGCATGAAGACAGCCACGGTGGGCACCGAGCCCCCTGGCAGCGAGCAGTCCCTCCGGCCGCCGGGCATGCTGGCTGCCGAGCAGGGCTGCTCTGTGGCCCGAAGGCGCCAGAAGTCCATGTTGAGGCGTTCATAGACGTAGCACACGATGACGCAGGTGGCAGGCACCGTGTAGAGGATGGAGAAGACCCCAATCTTGACCATGAGCTTCTCCAGCTTCTCCGTGTTGGTGCCGCCTGTCTTCATGATCTTGCGGATGTGGAAGAGGGCCACGAAGCCCGTCAGGAGGAAGCTGGTGCCCAGCACCAGGTAGCAGGAGAGGGGCACCAGCACGAAGCCCGTCAGTGCAGCCGCATCCATGCTGGCCACGTAGCAGAGCCCCGTGAGCTCGTCCCCGGCCACCTTGCGCAGCGTCAGGATGACGATGGTCTTGAGGGCCGGCAGGCCCCAGGCCGCCATGTGGAAGTAGCTGCCATGGGCCTCGATGGCCTCGTGGCCCCACTTCTTGCCGGCCGCCAGGAACCAGGTGAGGGTCAGCACCACCCACCACAGCGAGCTGGCCATGCCGAAGTAGTAGAGCAGCAGGAAGACGAGGGTGCAGCCCGTGTTCTCCAGCCCCTCCTGGATCACGTAGAGCGCGCCCGCCTCCTGGTCGCAGGCCACGCTCTGGGCGCCGGCCACCGCGCGGATGAGGAAGGCCAGCGAGTAGACGTTGTAGCACATGGACAGGAAGATGATGGGGCGCTCGGGGTACTGGAAGCGGTGGGGCTCCAGCAGGAAGGTGAGCACGGTGAAGGCCGTGGAGAAGAAGCACAGCGCCGACCACACGGCCATCCAGACGAGCGCGAAGTCCTTGTCGCGCCGCGACCAGAACACCTCGACGCCGGGCCCGCAGCGCGGCGCGCACGAGCGGCTCTTCTCCACGTACTGGAACTTCTCCGGGTTCTCGCAGGTGCCGCCGCCGCCGCCGCCGCCGCCGCCGCCGCCTCCCCCCGGGCCCGAGGCGGGGTCGCCGGGGGGCCGCGCGGGCCGGGGCGCCACGGGCAGCATGCCCAGGCCCTTGTGGGGCTCGGCGGGGCCGGCCGTGGCGTTCTCGGGCGCCTCCATGCAGAGCGCGTGCGGGTCGTTGCGCGTGGGCAGCCGGGCGCAGTCCAGCGAGTCGGGCCAGCCGAAGTTGAACTGCTCCATGATGGGCGCGCAGCGCAGGCGCGCCTGCTCGCACATGGGCCGGCAGGCGGGGATGGGCGTCGAGACCTGGTCGGTGCACATGGGCGCGTACAGCGAGCACAGGAAGAAGCGCAGGTGGCTGTGGCAGCCGTACTGCACGAGCGGCGCGAACTCGGCCAGCTCCGCGGCCGCCTCGCCCTGCGACGTGTGGCCCAGCAGGTTGGGCATGCGGGTCAGGTTGTAGCCGATGCCGCGGCACATGGGGATCTCCACCGCCTGGCAGGGCGCCGGCCCGCGCCCGCGCTCCGGGTCGAAACGGCCGATCTCCAGCGCCGCGCCGCCCGCCGCCAGCAGCTGCCACAGCAGCAGCGCCCGGCGGAGCGGCGGCACGGCCATCCCGGGCGGCCCCGGCCGAGGGCGGGAGGGCGGCCCCGGCTCACTCGGGCCGCGCCGTCTGGCGCCCCCGTGCCCGCCCGCCACGTCGCGGGGCGCGGGCCATCGCCCAGCCGCCCGCGTGCGTTCGGGCGCCCCGGCAGCGCGCAGGGAAGCCGCCCGAGGGAGAGGAGGCGCCGAGCCCGCCGAGCGGCCGCCGCCGCTGCCACTCGAGCGGCCGCGGAGCCAGAGCCGGCGCCGCCTCCCGGGGCCGCCGCTACAAACCTCGGGGCGGGGCGCCGGGCGGACACGCCCAGGGGCGGGCCCTCCGCGCGCCGGGCACGCCCCTCCCCCCGCCGGGCTTTAAAGGCGCCGCGTCTCCCCGCCGCGCCGCGGCATCCGCGTGGGCGCGATCCGCCGGGGCGGGGTGCAGGTGCGCCCGGGGCCGGAGCGCTCACACTCGGTGCTTCCCCTTCCCTTGTTGCCCCACGCTCCCCGCGACAAGACCGCCGGAAGATTCTTCTGCCCTTCATCCCCGGTCGCCTCTCTTTACCCCAGGCGGCAGACCCATTTTTGAGTCCTCCACGCGTTGCGAAGCCTCGGCCTTGTACTCAGTGACAGTTCAAGTGCAGCCTGCGACTTCACCAGTTGTATGCGACTTTGGGCTCTTCTCCCTCGGCCTCTGTTTCCTTTCCTACAAAACGGGCAGACAGTCTCGTGAAAACAAGCAACTTATTTGTTGCATGCGTCCTGCTTATCGGTCACACTGCACAACATGACCTCATTGTCTCTTCTCCGCAATCCAGGTGGGGAACCCGAGGCTCAGAGAGGAGTGACATACCCAAGGGCACGGAGCTATTAAGTGTTGCATCTGTGACTGAGTCCGGACCCCATACTCGGACTTGAAACGCCAGGGTCAAGGGTCACTTGTTTTACCGACTGAGCCAGCCAGGTGTTTCCCCCCACGCCCCCACCCCTATACTCGGTCCATAAGGTTGCTGTACTCCTCTGGGGGGAGTGGGGGCCACGCGGTGTCACTGTATCGCTGGGAGGCTCCGCTCTCTAGAATGCCACCTTGACACCTTTGAGAGGTACTTAGGAAGTGCTTCCCTCAGAGCTGAAGGACTCGGCTTTTTATTTTTTATTTTTTTAAAGATTTTTATTTATTTTTTAATTTTTAGGTAATCTCTACACCCAAGGTGGGGCTCAAACTCACAACAACAAGATCAGGAGCTGCAGGCGCCACCAAATTGAGCCGGCCAGGTGCCCCAGGACTTGGCTTTTTCAATCAAAGTGCAATTGACATGTAACATTAGTTTCCGGTGCACAACATGACTGGGTATTTGTATACACCGGGAAATAATCACCAGGTAAGTCTCGTCACCATCTGTCAGCGTACACAGTTACACATTTGTTTTCACTTGTGATGAGAACTTCCAAGATTCTCTCAGCAACTTTCAAACGTCCAATACCACGTTACTGACTGTAGTCAGCAGCCTGTACACGGCGTCCCCTGGACTTACTTATTACTGGAAGTTTGTACCTCTTGGCCCCCTTCACCCATTTTGCCCACCCCTCCCAATCTCTTCTTTGTATCTGTGAGTTTTGTCTTTAGATTCCACATGTAAGCGAAATCGTACAGTATTTGGAGGACTTCATTTTGACACCCTTCCCCTCCCCTCCCCTCCCCTCCCCTGAGCTCCCTGGGCATAGGGCTTTCCCTGGGGGGTCCTCTCTGGCCAGGGAGCCTGCAGCCACCACCCCAACAGCCTCCGGAGAGCCCTATTCTCCTTCCTGTGCCTGCAGAGCAGAGGGACCTCACAGATACCTTGGGAGTCCACCTCATTACCCTCCTCACGTCTGCCCTCACCCCCGGAAGGGTGAGGAAGACCCAGACTCAGGCTCCACAGGTCCAGACGCCCTAGCTGCTGCTCAGGGTGCTTCGAGCACGAGGGACCGAGGGAGAAGCCTGCCCTGCAGGGGTCTAGGAGATGGACCCAGAACGTCCCATGAACCACGCAGACCCTGGGCCAGGCACTTCCCACCGTGACCTTTCTAACCCTCATAACAGTTCTGCAAAGGAAATCTGTAATCATTTTACAGAAGAGAAATTGAGGCTCAGAAAACTCAAGATATTTGCTCGGATTACACAGCTCCACAGGGTCAGGGTGAGCCTCCAGGCTCTTTCCCAGCATGAGGCTGCCCACCACCAGAGGAAGGGTACCTGCCCCGTGGTGGGGACTCAGGGTGATGCGCTCAGCGCCCCCGGAGCCATGCTGAGGTGGGGAAGGGAGAAGGAAAGGGGCGTGTTCTGTCACGGGCGTGCACCCAGCCTCGTGCTGAGAGGCCCCACGAGATTGGGCATCCGTGGAGGTGCGTGCAGCCCGGTGCCCAGCGCCTCGTCCACACTCAGCCCACCTGAGCCTCGAGAGGTATGGCTGCAAGATCCTGAACTTCCCAAGGAGGTCGGGTATCTTGCAAAAAAGGACCCCACCTTGACCCTGTGGTCAGGGATAACAGTTTCGCAGAATGCCCGAGGCAGCTTCCCATTGCCCAGGGTGAAGCTCATGCTCCTGAGGATGACAGCAGATGGCCTTCCAGCCGTAGCCCCTAGCCCGCCTCTTCATCTCCTGCCATGACTCCCCCCGCCCCGTTGAGAACACCATGCCACGTCCCTCCCTCATGCCTTCAATCTCCCCAGCCCGGGAGGCTCTCCCCTTTGCTCTGCTGGGTACACCAGCCTCCGGCATCACCTCCCAGGTGCCGGCCTCCAGCTCTCCTGGATGGGGCCGGAGGCTCTGCTCCCGGGCCCCAGGGTCCTTGCCCACCCACTGTCCCCTCCCTGTGCATTCGGGAACTCTTAGCCCTCCCTCCACCCCCTGCTCCACCCCAATACCAGCAGCTGCTGGAGGACCATGGCGACATTTTAGTTCTCTGTGTGTCTGGCCCCCCGGAGGCAAAGGTGCATGAATGATAGCGGGGCCCCACGTCAGGGTGTCCATTGGAGGTGGGGGCTCCAGAGGAGCCCCTCCGTGGGCAGCCGGGGGCAGAGGCTGAGGACAGTGGAGGCTTCCTGCTACCCACACTGGGCCCGGGAGCCAGGGTTTTTGTGCCCCTGCCCCCCAGCAGGGCGGAGAGGAGTCTGGGGGCCCTTCCTCTGTCAGTGGCAGTGGGGAGGGCGCCCCAGGAGCTGGGGGATGCCAGGCCTGTCACCATGGCAACAGCTGCTCCTGGGAAGCCAAAGGTGGGGGGTGTGTGGAAGGACTCCCTCCCCCATGCAGATGCTGCTTGGAGAGAAGAGGCCTCTTGGGCCGCCTGCCCACCCACCCGGCTTTGTCACTCGATCTCCATCTTTACAAAGGCAGAACAATACCCGTGGGCTCGCTGAAAGGGAGCCGATGGACCAGGAGGAGGGGGATTACCATCAGTGCCCACCCCCCATTCCTGCTTCACTGGGCAGAGGGGCCAGAGACAGGGGCGAGGTGGTCGTAGAACCCCCCTCTCGGCTCCTCCCCGGGGAGGCCTCCCTTCCTGGGGGCCCTGCGCACATGGGAAGGGACACCCCTTCCCTCTCGTCCCCCCCCAACCCTCTTGTCTCCCTGGCTTGCACTCCCAGAGGCCCTTCTTACCACGTCCTCCCTGACTGTGGCAACTTGTCACCCCCCAGTGCACACTTGCTGCCCTCCCCCTCGGCCCAGATACTTCCTCCTCCAGGCCGATGCCCTGCCTGATGGCCCTGGTGCCCGCCTCTGTGCCCTGGGGCCACCACACCTGTGCCTGTCTTCCCCACAAGCCTGGAAGCCCCCGGGTGTCTTGGGCGCCTGGCCTGGAGCAAGCTCCCATAAATGTTTGTTGAGTGAAAAACACGCCGTGATGAGGAGGGGGCCGTAGATCTTTCTGGAAGAGCCTGAATGCCAGTGGGGCCTGAGGGTGGGGAAGAGTAGTGACTGGAGCCTGGAGCACAGAGGTGTTTGTGTGGGGAAGCAGGCTCAGGCCGCACCTTCTCCAGGTGCCCAGGACACCCTGCAGGAGGGCTGTCGCTGGTGCCGGAGGACCTGGCAGACACACTGATGCACCTGCTCCTGGGCAGAAGGAGGTGGGTGCGCTGGGACGGGGAGGCAGGGGGAGGTCAGTGTAAGCATCTGCGGGGACACGCAGGGGCCTGGATGCTCCTGTGTGTGCACACACCCCCGTGCATGGGGCAGGACTGGCTGACATGCTCGGTGGGGGGGGCTCCGGGAATGGGCTCACCTCCCCAAAACTTGAACCCTTTGACTCAGTTTCCCTTGATGGCGATGCGATGTCAAGGGCTGGACGAGACTGTTCCATTCTAAAGAGTTTTTAAAATTCCTTGTTAGGGCATTTCCAGTGTTCACAACTAGTCAGCATTAGAGGTGAGGAGAGAAATAAGATGATCTGTCCGCCTCTCCTTACAAACCCGGCCCTCAGGGAATCAGCATTAAGAGTTTGGGCACCTCTTGGGCGCCTGGGTGGCTCAGTCATTAAGCGTCTGCCTTCAACTCAGGTCAGGATCCAGAGTCCTGGGATCGAGCCCCGCATCGGGCTACCTGCTGGGCGGGGAGTCTGTTTTCTCCCTCTGCTGCTGCCCCTGCTTGTGCTCTCTCTCTCTCTCTGCTAGATAAATAAAATCTTAAAAAGTTTTTGATACTTTCTCCTAGACTTTGCAAACACACACAGTGCAGTCTTTTCTTGTTTCTGTTTTACTAAAATGGAATTAATATTGTACTTTTTTTGGAGAGAGAGAGAAAGAATGAGAGAGCGGGGTGGGGGGAAGGGGCAGAGGGAGAGAGAGAATCTCAAGCAGGCTCCACGCTCAGTGCAGAGCCCATCAGGGGGCTCAATCTCATGACCCTGAGATCATGGCCTGAGCCAAAATCAAGAGTCGGGTGCTCAACCGACTGAGCCACCAGGTGCCCCAATATTGTACATTTTTACACTTCATTTCTCTTACCTAAAAATCTATTATGGATAGATGGATGGATAGATGATTAAAATCAGTGTAGCAAAATGTTAATTTTAGAATCTACATGGTGAGCATTCAGGTGTTCACTATAAATTTGGTTAAACTTTTCTGTATATTTTTATTTTTATTTTTTTTTTAAAGATTTTATTTATTTATTTATTTGAGAGAGACTGAGAGAGAGAGCACATGAGAGGGGGGAGGGTCGGGAGGGTCAGAGGGAGCAGCAGACCCCCCGCCGAGCAGGGAGCCCGATGCAGGACTCGATCCCGGGACTCCAGGATCATGACCTGAGCCGAAGGCAGTCGCTTAACCAGCTGAGCCACCCAGGCGCCCTGTGTGAATTTTTTTATAGCATCATTGAGGTACATTATTGATGTACAGTTCCCATAAAGTGTACAATTTGATGAGTTTTGACATATGGATATACTTGTGAAGTCATCACCATAATTGATGCAGATAATGACTATCTTCTGGTTAAAATGCAAATGTCTTACTTGGAAATCACATATTAAAATATTAATAACTGGTACATATGGGACTGCTATATATATAATTGGCCAGTATAGTGCAAAATGAGCTTAAAGATAAGTATCTTTTATTAAGTATTAATTTACATTTTATTTAGTGCTCTTAACATCTTACAAGCTTGTTATTATTTATTTGAATTTTTAGGTGAGGAAACGGGCCTAGAGAGAGTTCAAGTTACTGACCTAAGGGCAAGCAACAGTGCCAGGATTGAAAACTAATACTGGGGCCCCTGGGTGGCTCAGTCGTTAAACATCTGCCTTCGGCTCAGGTCATGATCTCGGGGTCCTGGGATCGAGCCCCGCATCGGGCTCCCTGCTCCACGGAGAGCCTGCTTCTCCCTCTCCCACTCCCACTCCCCCTGCTTGTGTTCCTGCTGTCGCTCTCTCTCTGTCAAATAAATAAAATCTTGAAAAAGAAAAATAATACTAATGAATATATTCTTCACCCCCAAAAGTTGTCTTGTACCTTCTCCTCCCTCCCCAGGTGATGGACTGCGGTCAGTATAGTGCAGTTTGCATTTAGTTTGTATAAGTGGAATGTTAATGTGATTTTATAGGAATTTTTGGTAGCAAGCCTTCACTGAGCACCTCCATTTGCGCACACAGCACAGACTGGGCTAGACGCTGGGGACACAGGACGAGCCAGACTGGGAGCCTGCTCGCCGGTTGTTCCCGGGCAGCGGGAGTCGTCAGCTGACATCTGTGATTACAGGAGTTTCCCCGCCCCCTGGGGTGGGTGTCAGAAGGATGCGCGAGCTGGGTCTCAAAGCCAAGTGGAGGCCAGGGAGAAGAGAAGGAAAGGTGTTCTAGACAGAGGGCACAGCCTTTGCAAAAGCTTTGGAGGGAAAAAGGAGGCAGCCTGCCGGGGGGTGGGGGGTGGGGGGGGGTCCGGGTCATAGTGGAGGCGGAGATTTACCCTCGGGCAATGGGGAGCCCAGGATGGTTTTAAGGGAGGGTGTCCATTACTCGGTCTGTGCTGAGTGCTATGGGGGCAAAGGACAAGCGTGGGCTCTGCTGGGGGCAGGCCAGGATCCAAAGAGGTGACACGCGCGTGAGTGCTTTCTCCGGGCCAAGGGAAGGAGGAAGGCATTTGAGGCGGGGGGTTGCGGAGCTACCAGCAGGAAGCAGGCCCTTTCCGTGCGGGACTCTGGGGTTGCTGCCGGGAAGGGGCGTGACGTCTGCGAGTGCCGGGGGTGGGGGCAAAGGGACGCCCCACCTCCAGGGAGCCCCCCGGCCGGTGTCCAGCCCCTAGCCGGGCTGGGGCCGCTGTAGCCACCCAGCGGCCAGGACCGGCCCGGAGGCGCCGGCCGCTACTGAAAGCCGCTTTTGTACGGCAGCTCGAGCTCCTGTTTCGTTGACGTTGGAACCTGCTGCTTAGTGATCCAACTCCGAGGGAAATCCAGCAGCAGCGGAGGGGAAGAAAAGTAACCTCAGCTGCCGAGCGGGGAGGAAGGAGGCCCCAGCCTGGCCTCTGCTGCCTCCACTGCCTCCGCCCCGCCCCCATGCCCCGCGTAGCCGGGGGTCTCGGGCCTCACACCCCCCAGCCGGGGCCCGGGACCCCCACCCTCTCTGAGGCTGCTGTCTGCGGGGCTGTGGGGGGCCGTCTGGGGCTTCTCCCAGGGCAAGTCACCTGCCTGCTGGGCAAGCGGGCCCTGGCCAAGGGACTCACCTCACCCCTCCGCCGCCCCTGCCTGGGGAGGCTCCAGGCTTGATGGTCAGGAGCGTGTTCTGGACCCATTCTCCTGCCCCGCCCCAGCCCGGCCTGCGGCCCACGCAGGGGCCTGGCTCTGGGCCACACCAGCTGTGAGGACAGAAGCCTAACAAGGCCTGTCAGATGCCGAGGCACGACCTTTAGCCACTCCAGACCATGTCCCCCCTCAGCCGGGGGTGGACTGTTGGGGGGAAAGGTGTGGACATCGCCCCCAGCCCCGCCCCCCCCCCCCCCAGCCCAGGGAGGGCCTCCCACCTCTTCAAGGCCCAGACCGCCTCCCCTTCCAGGCTCCAGTGCTTTCGGATTCCGGTCCCAACGCTCCCTGTGTCCTGTGTGAAGCCCTTTCATACCCATGACCTTGTTGGCCCCATTTGACAGATGAGGAGACTGAGGCCTAGGTCATGCCATGAGACAGGCCCTGTCCTCCTGTCACTCCCACGAAGGGCTGCAGCACAGGGAGGGGGCACATCCCTCCCACCCGGTGCCTCCTGGTTCTTGCCCGGTCCTGGCCCTTCCCAGGTGTGCGCTGGGGAGAGGCGAGGGGAGTGTGATTCCACGTGAAGCACAGGAGCCCCCCTTCCCGAATGTCTTCTCCCGGGGCCCGTGCTACCATTTCTGCAGGCGCTGACCCAGGGCAGACGGCAAGTGAATCTTGGTGGCCTCCAGGCCCCACGCGGCCACGTCGAAAGATGGTTCAGAACGTGGTTTCTGGATTCAGCGGCCCAGACGCCAACCATGCCCGGCAGCTGTCATCTGAGGCAATCTGTGCATCATCCCTGGGCTGCCGGGCTGGTGCTCTGGGGCTGCTGGGATGGCTCCCCCAGGCGCACAGCCCGCCGGGGCTGGAGCTTTCTCCTGGAAAGGAGAGAGAGTCTGCCAGGAGAGCCCTGCAGGCCTTCCGCGGTCCCCTGCAGGTGAGAAATCTCCCTGAATCCACCCACAGCCAGGGGCACCCTCCCCTGTCTCCTGACCCTCGGTGGCCTCCCTCAAGGACAGACTAGATCTTTGTGACATACCACATCTACTCTGCTCCCGTGTCTTCACTGGCTCCCACTTTCTGTAGGGTCAGATCCAAAAGGCCCAGCCTAGTGAGCAAGGCCTTGTCCTGGGCTCAGTGTTCAGCTTCCCAGCTGGAGCCCACCTCCCATTCATGGAGCCCAGGGTCCCAGCCCTCATGCCCCTGGCGGGCCCCCAAACACGCGCCCCAACCTCTGGGCTGGGGCCGCATCTTTGCTCAGGACAATCCCTTCGCTGACTGTGGACTCTTCATCCCTATTGCTTTCTGATTTACTCTTTTTAAAGAGAAAGAAATATAATGTATATAGTTTATAATCACACATATTAAGAAAAAAACTAGCATTATGCTCTGCTCAAACTTTAGAGTAGACAGGAGTTTATAATAAAAAGTGAGATGGGGGGTGCGTGGCTGGCTCAGTCGGTGGGGGGAACGTGTGACTCTTGATCTTGGGGTCATGAATTTGAGCCCCACGTTGGGTGTGGAGATTACTAATAAATAAATAAAAAACGTTAAAAAGAAAGTGAAAATCTTCATGTGCTCCCATCCCCCTCTCTAAAGGGTCCCCGGCCAGCAGTGGGCGGTGTGTCCATCCAGACCCTCGATGTGGACTCAGGGGCCTTCTTGCAAGTGAGTAAAATGGCTTTTGTTTACTTATAATACTTTTTTAAAGATTTTATTTATTTGACAGAGAGACACAGCGAGAGAGAGAACACAAGCAGGGGGAGTGGGAGAGGGAGAAGCAGGCCTCCCAAAGAGCAGGAAGCCTGATGCGGGGCTCGATCCCAGGACCCCGGGATCATGACCTGTGCCGAAGGCGCCCCTTATAATACTTTAAAAAAAAAAAGATTTATTTACCCTAGAGAGAGAGAGAGAGTGCACAAGTGGGAGGAAGGGCAGAGGGAGAGAGAGAGAATCTCCAGCAACTCGCCACTGAGCACAGAGCCCCCAATAGCCGGGCCTATTCCACCATCCCAAGATCACGGCCCCAGCCAAAATCAAGAGTCGACTGGGGCGCCTAGGTGTCTCAGTTCTTAAGTGTCTGCCTTTGGCTCAGGTCATGATCCCAGGGTCCTGGGATTGAGCCCCACATCGGGCTCTCTGCTCTTTGGGAGGCCTGCTTCTCCCTCTCCCATTCCCCCTGCTTGTGTTCCCTCTCTTGCTGTGTCTCTCTCCATCAAATAAATACATAAACTCTTAAAAAAAAAAAAATCAAGAGTTGGGAAGCTCAACCGACTGAGCCACCCAGGAGCCCCGTGGTAATTAAAGTAATACATGCAGATAGTTTTTTCTTTATCGCGATGGAATTTATGTTAAAATGCACAGGTCTTGTGGGTCCAGCTTGACCAATTATTAACAAAGCAAACATGGCCACGTGACCACCCCCCAGCTCAAGAAGCGGAGCAGGCCTGCTACCCGCCCCCCCACCCCGCCACTGCCTCGGTCCCCCTGCGGCCAGCCGCTCTGCCCGTTCTCACTGCTTGCGTCCCAGCTTAGCTGCACCTGTTCTTGCCCGGCGTATAAATGGAATCGGACGGTATTTGCTCTTTGTGTCTGGCTGCTTGCGCTCGGTGTGGTGTCCGGGCCCCTCCTCGGCGGCGCTGTGAGGCTCTGTGATTCGTTCGCTCTTGTTGCCGAGTGGGGCTCCGTTGTACGAACCCGGCACAGTTGGTGTGTTCCCCTGTTGATGGACATCTGGGTTGTCTCCAGTTTGGGGCTTGCTTATAGACTGTTTGTGTCCTCCCCCCCCCAAGTTCCTAGGCAGAAACCCACCCCCCAGGGTGATGGCATGAGGAGGTGGGACCTCTGGCAGGTGACAGGTCACGAGGATGGAGCCCCATGAATGAGATGAGCGTCGTTATACAAGCTACGCACACCGACGTGGTGAACCTCTCAATCACTAGGCTAAAAGAAGCCGGGTCCGGCAGGGGATATGTACCGCTCGCTTAGGCAAAGCCTGGAAACAGGCACAAGTAAATCGCTGTTTATGATAAATGTTACCAGAATGTCAAGAGGTTAAGGTCATAATTGGTAGGGAGGATGTGGCAGTCTGGCGGGGACTGGGAGTTGGTCAGGTTTGGGAGGGGCAGGTGGGGGCTGTGGGATTGACCGCGTGTCTCTCGCTTGCCTGGGTGGGGTCACGCAGGTGCTCTTTTGATAACAAGTTTCCGTGGGGACACTTCTATTTTGTGCACGTTTCTGTTTTATTTTACCGCTTAGGAAGGAAAGGGGCACATGAATCCAAAAGTCCCTGTCCCTCTCCCCTCTGCAGAGGTGACACCGTGGGTCTTGTTTTGTTTGCTTCCAGAAGCTTCCGTGCACTCACATCCCTCCACAGACATGTATACAGAACGGGAGTTTTCCTGTGTCTCCTTTCAATGATGTATGTATGTATCATTCTGTAGCTTTTTCTCACGTGATGGGTCTTGGACCCTTGCAAAGTCAGTCGGCCTCCTTTATAACCACGGCCCAGGATTTCGCATGTCACGGATATATTCTAGCTGGACTGAATGAGTAACAGTACCCCCTGCGTGGGTTGTCAGATCTAAGCGCTTAGAACAGGCCCTGGGGCGCACCAGGTGAGCCCTGAGCCAGTGCCCGAACTCCTTTGTGCCTCAGTTGCCTTAGCTGGAAATGGCGGTAGCTGTAAGAAGGGATTCACGTGAGGTTCTGATGGGTCCATCCGGGAAAAGCTGCTCCTGGCGGTGCGGGACGCACGGCCGGGCCCCCAGCGACAGCTGCAAGCACAGTGAATGTGCAGGACCCATTGGTTGTCACGACTGTGAACGTGCCCTTTGCTTTCATAGCTGGAAGGGCGGGTGCTCGTCTTTGTTCTTTATGTGGGTCGTCTTGGCTCTTCTTCCTTGTTTTGTCTTCTAGACGAACTCTGTCATCTACTTCCATAAATAATCCTGTTGGATTTAGAGATTCATTTATTGAAGTTCTAGATTGATTTTGGGGGAACGGACACCTTTACAATATCGAGCCCACCCCTCTGGAAGCAGATGATCTCTCCTTATATTCTGGTCGTTTCCTTCCTTCGCTCCTCCCTTCCTTTCCTGCTTCCTTCATCCCATACACGTTTGCTGAGCACCTACTACGGCCCACAGTGAGGAGACAGACCCGGTCCCTGCTGGTGGGGCTGACGATCCAGTCGGAGATGAACGCAGATAAACGCACACACCGGGTGGTGTGGGGCTGTGAGGGCAGCAGGGGTGGGGGCACAGAGCCACCTCAGAGCCCTGAGTGGGGGTGGGAGGGGCTGTCCCAGGTTCCAGGTCTTCATCCCAGTTCTGAGGCCCTCAGACTCTCTTCCAGGTGGAAGGACATGTCCATCCATCCCAAAGTTGCCCCAAGGATTGGGTGGAAGTCCATCTCACCCCTGACCCCCCATGGCCCCCCGCACCCTGTCATTGGTGTGCTGGGGCCTGAGCACAGGGGGGAAAGTAGTAGAAGTCTCTGAAGAAGACCCCTAGAGACGGGGTGCCATACTCAGATCTGCCTTTCCCAGTAGCCCTCTGCGACCCCAGTGAGCCTAAGTCAGAGCTGCAGGAATAGAGAAGAAGGGAATGTGTGGCTGCAGACAGGGAGCCACGTGTTGAATGAATGAATGAATGAATGATCAGCCTGTATGGACACAGCCCGCTGGTATGGAAGAGTCCAGAGTTGCAGAAGGGCCAGCCCTCCCTGAGTGGCCCCGTGGTGACATCAAGCTCCACACCGGCTTGGCCCTCATCAGCCAGGACAGGGCTCTGACCACAGGACTCTCCAGCCTGCAGTCTCCTCCGCAGGGAGGCCTGGGGTTGGGCCAGCTGCCTGGCAGGAGCTGGGACCAGGGACGGGGGGCTGAGGGCAGGACGTCCCCCCAGTGAAGGGTGGCATCTGCCCAGGAAGAGACAGGGGCTGGGGACCACGGCCAGAACGCCTCCAAGCTGAGCCGGCAGGTTGGTGCCAGGAGGGCCCTAGGTGCCCCCCTGTCCCGCATCCTTGCCTCATCCACTTCCAGGAGGGGTGGGGGCGCGGCAGCCCCCCGTCCCGCCCCCGCACAGAAGCCCTTTCATGGCCGCCTGGCTGAGAACGCTGGCAGCCCCTCGGCCCCACGCCTCCTTCCTGCTGGGCCCCCACGCAGATCCCCCTCTCCGGGCTCCCGCGGCAGGCCCAGGGTGGGGAGCAGCCGGGCATGGAGCACAATGTGACTCCTTGTTCCCCAGCCCGGCCCGAGCCTCCTGAAATTGGCCCATTTCCTGCCTGGGCCGTGGGGCCTTTTCCAAGGTAAATAAACAAATACAGAGAAGTTGGGGCCTGGGGTGGAAAGCGGGGTGTTGGGGTTTTCTTATCCCCCTCCCCAACCCCATGGCCATAGTTGCGGTGTGGCCACAGGGGCAGAATGGAAGGCGGGGCCCCCACCCTGAGTTTTGTTGGCCCCTGAGAGAACAGGACCCACAGAAGGTTTGGGCCGCCCAGTCTCCCCCCGCCAACGCCCCGGTCCCCACTCTCACCCAGGGCTGCCCCCAGAGAGGAAGCAAGGAGCCAGGGACCCCCGGCAGGGGTTCGCAGCATGGGACACAGCAGCTGAGGGGCGGAAAGGGTTCTGGGGTGGATGGCAGTCCCTGGGCTCCCATCCCAGCTGTGTCACCTGGCGGGGGGCGGGGGGGGGGCGCTGTGATCTCGGGGAAGGAAATGGCTTCCAGCTGCAGAAAGGACTCAGAAGGGGCTGGTGCCTGGAGGGCCGCATGCCCCTCGCCAGGCTGCCTGACCTGGACAAGTCACCTCAGCTCCCTGCATTGATGGGTAGGAGACTCTGGGCCTGCACCCCACTTGTCCTGGTTCTTTTGTCCCTACTGTGAGGGGCAGGAGCAAGATCAGGCCCTCCAGGTGTCCTCCAGGGCCCCATCCCCCCTCCAGGTGCAGGCTGAGTCCACCCTGCCCTGCGGGTGTGAGTGGGGGCCACACACGGCCCCTGGCATTTGTCCCCTCCCTGTCTTCTGCCTGCTCCCACACTCTCCCCGTGGAGAAGGCCGGGCAGGTACACCCACTTCCCAGCCCGCAGGGAGGGGCCTGGTCTGACACGGATCCTTTGCATTTGTCTCCACCACCTCCAGCCCCAAATCCCGCCTTCCTTCACTTATTTTCCCTTAAAAGCAGTACACCCTACGGCAAAGCATGTCTGATGCTATGGGGGATACTTTGGGGTTGGGGAGGCGTGGTCAGCTCCCCTGGGGGCGTCTGGGAGGCTCTCCAGGAGGGCCAAGGTCGGGGAAGGAGACAAGTGACAGGGTCCCTGCCCACATGGAGCTTACATTCTAGATCCTCAGAAAAGGCATCTGGTTCCCTGACCTTGACCAGCACGTTGTGGGTGTGCCTCAACTTCCCCGTTACTCTCTGAGTGCGGACAGGGCAACACCGGTTTCCCCGTCAAGGATCTCTCTCCTTTGTACGAGGTCTCCGGCCTAGCCTGCCCCGTGAGCTCCGACATCCCCCCCATGTGCCTGATGTCGGTCTCCACTCGGCTGTCTGTCCGTCATCCGTCAGGCCCGCAGACATCTCCTGCGCCCCGCGGCTGGAACAGACTTCCTGTCGGCCCCCACCCCTGCCTGCCCACTGCCTCTGCTCTGTCCTCACATCCGCTGGGGCTTTGTGCTTGGAAACCTGGGCACACCTTGGATTCCCACCGTCCAGTTCATCGGCCAGTCCAGGGAATATCCTGAATCCATTCTGTTCGTTGTAATCACACAACCTTATTGGATGTGGTTTGTCAGCCCAGCTCCTTTCTCTCCGGTTCTGTAAGAACCGGACAACAAAGAACCTTTAGGGACAGATGGATTTCCTCTCTGACATACCGACTTTGGTGTGGTCCCGTGTGGACACAGTCGGAGAGCAGAGTTCAGTCTGGAGTTGGGGCTCTGTCTGTTCTCAAGATGTGTGGCTCTGAGGCCGGGCCGGGTGCCCACCATCCATGGCCGGTTCTCCAAGTGGGGTCACGGGCTCTTTGGGCATAGGGAGAGGAGGAGGCAGGGGAGCTCCGTCCAGAAGGGGCCCAGCACTCTGACAACATCCCTGCTAGGAACGAGGCTGGCTCCAGAGAGGGGCCCGTGTAAGTCAGTGTCCCAGAGAGCTGGGAGCAGAAGTGGGCCTGCCTGAGGCCCTTCCAGACTGTCTGCTGGGGCCGGGCAGTGTAAGGTTCCGGAGAGGGGAATCTACACTTTATAGGCCGCCCTTTTCCTCCCCTGCGCAGCCCTGACACCTGGGCCCTGCCCCCCACAGCCCTGGGCCGAGGCCCCCACCTCCACACCCCGAGTGGACCTCCCACCACCCAGCACGGTTCCTGGCACAGCCCAGGTGTGTGGCCCCCTGGCCTACCCTTGGCTTGGGCTGACCCTTACCGTCCTGCCACACTCTTGCCAGCCTGGGGCGGGTGTGAGGGGGACAGAATGACAGAAAGGGCTGGATTGGGACTCCGAATCACCCCGACCCTGCAGACACCCACCAGACCCCATGCATGAATCGTATGTCGTGAAGGACCAGGAGGGTAAAGACACAAAGTCGCCGAGGACCGTGCTGCTGGGCTGGAGAGATAGGCGTCTGGAGGGCACTGGGGCACTGAGCCTCAGTGGGGGAACCCACAACTGGGAGCAGCTCACTTTGTGAGAGTTTAAGAATAAAATGCAAGTAAAAAGAGAAGAAATGGCTTATGGATCACCTAAAATCGTGTAGTTTTAGATTTTGTCACAGGGAAGATGATGTCTGGGAGGAGTTTTTAAAGGTAAATGGGAGTTTCTCAGATTGTTGGGTGGTAGTGGGGGGACAGGAAAATGCAGGAAAAGAAAAGAGCAGGTGCAAAGACCTGGAGGTGTGGAAGAATCTGGAAACAGTGAGAAGTTCGGTGTGTTAGTGACAGTGATAGAAAGGCAGTGGCTTCAACAAGATAGAAGCTTCTCTCCCTGCCTCCTACCCCCCTTCTCATGGAAAAGTCCAGAGGGAGGCAGTCAGGGCTGACATGGTGGCTCGGCTCCATGAATTCCTCAGGGACCCAGGCTCTTGCCAGCTCACGATACATCCCTGGAATGTGGATTTTGACCTCTTGGCCCAAGATGGCAGTTAGAGTCCCAGCCATTGCACCCACATCCCAGGCAATAACATGGAGAAAGAGGTAAAGAAGAAGGGAGGGAAATATACATGTCAGTGTTTGGAAGGAAGGCTTTCAGAAGCTGACAGGTGACACTGTTTATAATCTGTTGGCCAGAACTTGGTTTGTAACCACCCTAGCCACAAGGACAGCCAAGAGATTATTCTGGGTGGCCACATGTCCAGCTAAAACTCAGGGGTTTAAATGCCATGGAAAAAGGGGAGGAAGGATATCAAGGGACAACCAGAGGTCTCTGCCAGCTGTGGCCTGGGCGGGGCTAGAGAGTCAGGGAAGGCCGTGGAGTGGACCCCTGCCCCACGGCAAGGGGCTGGCTACAAATGTTAAGCAAGAGAGTGAACTGCTCTGACCTTTCCCGGGGGACAGTGGTGCTAGTGCTAACAGTGTGTGGGATGGGCAGGGGGTCTCCACACGCCTCCCCACTCTCAGAGAGGGCAGCCGGGATGCACAGGGAGCCAGCGTTGAAGGGTCCAGCTTCCTGCTTGCCCGGGGCCTGCGCTTGCACCCGCTGGTGTCTGCCGGTCCCCAGGATGTGGGCCTGGCGTGGGCCCCGTCACCTTCAGCTGAGTGGCACCTTCCCATCACAGCTGTCCCCGGAGCTGACGGCTGGCTTCTCACCCGGGACTCGCCCCCAGGACCCACTCGGAGGGGCCTTGGAGAGCTCCGTGTCCAGGCTTCTCCCGCTCACCACACTGGCCACTGTGTCCGCTTTGATGTGGCTCGGCCCAAGGGGTTTCCTTCAAGGTCCCAATGGGCAGCGGGGCGAGAGAGCCCCTCTCCTTCTATCCGGAAGCCCAGGTGGACACACGCGGCTGTCCCTTCCTTTCCCACAATTCCCAGGAGCAGGGAGTGGGGGACCCCCCCCCACCCTCCTTCCTCCTGTCTGGATTATTTTCCTCATCAGAAATTCTACAGTCCAGTGTCGTTCTCCAAGCCCGGACCTTGGTCATTTACGTCGTGGAAGGTACTGGAATTAAAATTCATTCCTTTTCAAGGTGACGCAGTTGTGGGGTTGGGAGTCAGACATCCCCTTCCGTCTCCTCTTCCTCTTTGCGGGGCCCGTCCCAGGACAAGGCTCAGAACTGCCGAAGAGTTGAGCATAGGAATAGCTAAGCAGTTCCCTCTACCTCCCACCCTCAAGACAGAAGCATGAAGGCTCTGGAAGGAGCTGGGGCCCGGGGATGTTGCAACATCTGTCCCTTTTCCCTCCGCTTGCCCCACAGTATCTCCAGGATCCCCTATCCTGGTCCAGGACAGATCGCAAAGTTAGTCCATGAGATTATCGGGTCACTCCCTCCCCGGCGAGCCCCTCCATGGGAGGAGTTGCCTCCCATCCCATTTAGATTGGCCTTGGCCGAGACTTGCTATGGCCAATGGGATACATGCAGGTAGGAGGCGAGCAGAGCTTGGAAAAGGGCTTGGGTGACTGGGCTGCCCCCGGACCGCTGACTCGGCTTCGGGAAGCATATGTCCCAGCGAGCCCACCTGTCCACAGAGGGTGAGAGACGCGTGGAGCCGTCCTGGACCCAAGCTGGGGCCAAGTCCAGCCGCCCGGCAGGATGAGCAGGAGAGAAACGTTCATCGCTTCGAGCATCGGAGTTTTCGAGGGGCTTGTGAGGCAGCATTGTTTGGCAGTAGCTGACTGGCACTCTTCAGTGACCCCGGGGGCCCCTTGTAGCTCCATGGAGCGGCTTGCCGGGGAGGGAGTGACCTGATAATCTGTGATGGGACCCATCGTGCCCTTGCTCAGCTGGGTTTGGACCTGGACTTCTCTGAAGCGGATGCTGCACTGAATGACCGCCTCCTGGGAGCAACGGAACTGGGTGCCACCCCAGGGGCGACGGGGAAGCAGCCCTGCCTCCCCCCGGGCAGAGCGGAGGGGCCATCCTCTGGTCAGGGCTTCTCAGAGGACGAGGATGATGCCAGACCGGGGCTGCCTGCCCTGAATACCTCCCTGTCCGTCCGGCCTGGCCTGAATCTCGAACACGTCGACCCAGGAGGTATGCATCTCTGCACCCATTTTCAGAAGAAAAACTTGAGGGCCAGAGAAATTGAGGGACGTGCCCAGGACCACGTAGCTGACACATGGAACAGCCCAGCTGGCGCTCCTGAGCCGGGATCCTTCCGGGACCGGTCCAGGCCGAGAGAGGCCCCTCAGTGCAGGTATGTGAGCATGCTGTCTTGCCCACTACTTTCCCGGATGGGGCTCTGGTCAGAGGGGTACATCTTGGAGGAGGAGTGGAGTTCTTCTTAGGCCTGCCTCCCTCCTGCCTGGGCCCCTCTCTCCTTCCTGTTACCTGGGCTGGCCCTTGAAGTCAGTGTGAACCCCAAATTCAAAGCTCATCGAAGCCAGCTTCCAGACAACTCTCACTCCTGAAAGCATTTGATAAACCCACTCATACTGAGGCTCTGATGACTGAGAGCTGAGCCACCATGGGGGTGGGGAGGGAGGACACCCCAAGAAGGCCACATGTGGACACGACCCAGTGAGGCCAGGGAGGGAGGCAGGAGAGAGGCCACACAGGACAGGGCCTGAGCTTCCTTTCCAAGTGAACAAGAGGGTGGGCCAGGTGTATTTATAACACAGCCCTGAAGGGGACCAGGCCTCCCATAAATCACGCTATTTCCTTGGCAGGAGTAAAAATAGCCACATGGCATCCTGCACATGCTTGTGCATGGAACAGAGCTGGCCCGGCCAACCCCTCCACCCCCAGGCCCCGCCCTCTGGTCATGCCTCATTTGACCATCAGGACAAAGTTTCCACCTCCTCCTCCCCACCGGGCACCAGGCTCGCTGCCTGCCCCTCATCTGCACGGGGGAGGAGGGTGCCTCCCAAATGGAGCTGCTGGGTGGGTCCCCTGCAGCTCCATCCCCCAGGCCAAGCCTGCTGACTTTCGGGCTGGCTCAGGCCAGCTGCAGGGGGAACAGTACAAATCCTTGGCCAAGTCAAGTTGGGGAAAGAATCAGAGGTGGGTAGTGGGTGAGGCATAAGGGTCAGAGCTGGGGGTGTAGTACGTCAGCAGAAAATCCCGAGTCAGGACCTTGCTACACCATCAGGGCCTCCCCTGCAACGGAGAAACAGAATGGGAAGGAGGAACTTAGGGTGACCCAGAACCAGGTTTGGGGCTGGGGTGAGACTCCTCGGGCATGTGCCCCAAAGGGCACTCTGAGGCCTGCATCAGAGTAGTCTGGGGAGCTCCTTACAATGGAGATGCCAGGTCCTGGACTCTCAGGAGTGGGGCCAGAAGTGTATTTTAAGCAAGGTCCCCACGGTCTCGGGCCTGCGGTCTCTGCCGGCAGCCCAGGCCTCCTCCGATGCACCTCTGCAGCACAGGACTGGGGCTCTGGGAGGTGGAAGGCAGGGCAGGGGGAAGGCTCTCTGCTCGCTGCCCTCCCTTCCACTTCCTCTCCTCGGGCAAACCAGTTTGCCTGCTGTCTCTGGGTCAGCAACAGCGGGAAAAAGTGACCAGCTGAAAAAGTGACCTATTTGAGGCAAGATCACCCCCTACCAGCGTCTCAGCCTCTCTCTGGGAAATCTACTCCTGCCTAGGGGTGGGGAGAGGCAGCCTTCTGGGGGCTGAGGCCCTGGGGCCAGGTCTGGGAGGAGCCAACCAAGGTAAGGGCCTCACATCCATCAATCTGCATAGTGAATTTGCCCAGACAGCGGAATCCCTGCAGCAGGGATTTGAACCTGGGTCTCTGGCCACAGCCCACAGTGTAGGTCATGGTGGAAAACCCCAGGTTCTTCCTTGTGTCCAAACTCAGTATTATCGCTGAGCTGCCTTCAGTGTCTGTCTCTTGTGATGTCCAGGGCGGCGGGGGGGGGAGTGTCAGGCAGGGTGCCCTCCCCCCACCCTCGCTGGGCACTGCCTCCACCCGGCAGAACCTCGCCCTGTCCCAGGTTCTTGTTCTGGCAGAGACTTGCAGGCACTTAATTCATCTAATTAGACTAAGGGCAGTGGTTCTGGCCACACCACGCCCTACAAGACCTCAGAGGAGTTACTCTTCTCTGAGCCTCCTTTGTATAAGCAGTACTCGATGAGCACATAATCAACAGTCTCTGCTCACCAGCTCCAAACTGGGAATTTGCTCACTCATTCTACAGATGTTTATGGAGTACCTCCTATAGGTAAGGCAGCCATCCGGGGCTGGGGCGACAGCAGCATGTAAGACAGGATGGGTGCCTGTCCACAGTCTTGTCTGCATGACACTTACATTCTGGGGATTCAATGGCAGGGTTGACAGCAGAGACTCTAGAACCATCTGGGTTCAAATCTTGGCTCTCTTAACTGGCTGTGTGGCCTTGGACAAAACACCTAACCTCTCTGTGCCTCAGTGCCCTGAACTGTAAAGTGAGGGCAATAATGGTACCTGCTTTGCCATTGGGAGGATGAAATGAGTTAGTGGTGAAGGACCAGTATTGGACATCAGAGTATGGAAGGCCATCATTTATTCTATGGCAGTCCCATGATTCCTTCCCTCTTAGGAGTTCCAAGGGACTTGCTCTTGCCTTTTCCTCTTGGACCACAGCCTCCTGAATAATGGCGAACCTCCTGATGCCTCATGCAGCTGGAAGAAGGGCATGGAAGCACAGCAGCCCCCTCCTCCCTGACTCAGCCTAGTTCTTGTCTTTCTTGTTTGCACCATCTCTTCACAAGGAAGAAATCTCAGCACCACTTTGGGGTCTTATACTGGGTTCATCAAAAAGGAGACCACCGAGCCCAGGCCTGGTGGGAATAGAGGAGAACCATAGTCACAAAGCCTAAGCACCTTTGTGCATGGCGAGGAACGGGGCTGCTTTCAGCCCTATAGGGGTGAGCAAGCTGACCGGGGCAAGTAGGCAAGGTTATGCTGTCTAGTTAACAATCCTGCCTGGATGACGGTCTTTCCTAGCAATTGGTGTGAGCTATGAGTGTATCAAGAAGGAATAAAGAGGGCGCCTGGGTGGCTCAGTCGTTAAGCGTCTGCCTTCGGCTTGGGTCATGATCCCGGGGTTCTGGGATCGAGTCCCACATCGGGCTCCTTGCTCGGCAGGAAGCCTGCTTCTCCCTCTCCCACTCCCCCTGCTTGTGTTCCTGCTCTCGCTATCTCTCTCTCTGTCAAATAAATAAATAAATAATTAAAAAAAAAAAGAAGGAATAAAGAGACCGCTGATAATCCTGGGAAGTCTCGTCATCTGGGCTATTTTAGTAAAAGGCCAAAGAGTATTAAAATTTAAACACCTGAGAATATCTTTATATTAAGAAAACCTTGGGACAAATTAATAATAGTACTAAGGCTGCCTGTGTGCCAGACACTATTCTAAATGATTTACAGATGTTAATGCAATAATCCCTACAATACTCTAAGGAAGTCAGTACTACTGTACTATTATTCATCCCCACATTTCAGAAAGGATGGCTGGAGCAGTAGTTCTCAAAGTGTGAGTCCTCGGTCACCTTTACCTGGGAACTTATTAGCAATGTGAATTCTCTGGCACCAACCCAGATCAGCTAAATCAGAAACTCAGGAGGTAAGGCACTCCATTTTAATAAGCCTTCTGGTGATTCCAGTGCATGCTCAAGTTTGAGAACCACGAAACTAGATTTGCTGTGTAGCAAAACTTCTACTCTCAGTGGCTTAAAACAGCAAAAGAATATTCCTCCCTCACACTGCTTGTCCACCAGGAGTGGGAGGGGGCTTTTGCTCATCACAGCACTCAGGTACCCTTTGGAAATGGTCCTAGAGGCATATAATAAATGAAGAAACATTTATTCAAGAAAATCTACTAAAAGTTGGTGAGAACAGTGAGAGTCTATGGTGTTTGAACCAAGACCACCCCCACCTCTAGCTCAACAAGATGGTAATTCCACTCCAGACTGGTGCAGCCCAGAGCACCGAAATCCCTTTCCCTCTAGCTCCCAGTGAAAGGGCTATCTTCCCAGAAAGGGCAGGATGCCAGCGTTTCTCAGCCCATCCCATGCTATCCGTTGCTGAGGCATTGCTCGGGGTTCCCTTCTGCCCAGCCCCCATTCTGCCACGAGCATGAGACCACTGAGAATTCTAGGTCCCAATCCCCTTCCCTTGGCTTGTAAGGCAGAGGTTCCATCATGGGAGAGGAAAACCAGGAAGACCTGAGGCTACCGCCCTTCCCCTCTCCTGAGCACTCGGCTCCTAAAGCAGAGCTGTCTATCAGAGAGAAGCACACCCTGTCCCTATCCCCAGCTCCAGAGTCATGGCCTAGAGGTTTTACCTAGAGGAAGAGGCAGAGTGTAGAACAGAGGGCTCCCAATCTCTTTCCAAAGGAACAGACTTCATTTAGTGTGAAGAAGTGCAAGCCTAGAGTGCTCTAAAAACAGTGGAGGGTGTGGTAAAATGTAGTTGAAAGGGAAATCGTGAATTCATGAGAGACTCAGGCTAAACTGTAGCCTGGCTAGTTTGCCAGAGAGAATCAGGGAAAGAGATACTTGGAAAGAGCCCTTCTGGGGTCAGAACAAATCTCAAACATTGACCTCGGAACTATCCCTTCAAATGAGCCCAGATTTGATTGGCTCAGTCTGGGAACAAATGTAGGTCATAGCATGTTGTTGAAAATAATAAGTAGCCAGCAATCAGTGGAGCTTAATAGACGGGTGCAGTCAGGGAAAGAGACAGTCAAAGAGAAGCCCACCAAAACCACTGTCATTCCAGAATGACTGTGGGCATACCCATGGTTGCACCCACTTAGGAGCAACATCAGAGTCTACACACTGAGAATGAGAAAGGATGGAATAATCCATTCAGCCATTACACAAATAAATAGGCAAATAACAAGAACAAGCTCCAGGGGAGGAGACCATACTGAGTTCCTACAGGATATTATCTAAAATCTAATGCCTATAATCTACAATTATCCAGCCTCCAAAAAAAAATATGAGACTATGAGACATTCAAAGAAACAGGAAAGCATGACTCATGTATCAGGAAAAAAAAATCAGGTAACAGAAACTGCCTATGAGAATGACCAGGGATTGGATCTAATAGGGGAAACCCTCAAAGTAGCCTTTATAAATACATCCAAAAAACTAAAGGAAACCACGACAAAAGAAGTAAAGGAAGATGTGATGACAAAGTTGCGTCAAATAGAGTATATCAATAAAGAGAAATTATACAAGGAATCAAATGGAAATTCTGGAGTTAAGAAGTATAATAATTAAAATGAAAAAATCCACTAGAGAAGCAGAACAGTAGACTTGAACTGGTAGAAAAGAGAATCAGTAAACTCAAAGATAGATTGATGGAGAGTATGCTGTTTGAAGGACAGCGATTAAAAAGGAATGAAGAAAAATGAACAGATCCTCAGAGAAATGTGGGACATCATTTAACACACCAACATACGTATAATGGGAGTACCAGAAAAAAGAGGAGACAGAAATGAGAAAAAATATTCAAAGAAATAATGGCTGAGAACTTCCGAAATTGATTGAAAAAACATTAATCTACGCATCCAGGAATCTCAACAAACTCCCAATGGTATAAACACAAGCAGGTTCATACGTAGACACATCCCAGTGTAAATGCTGCAAGTCAAAGACAGGAGAAAATCTTGAAAACAGCAAGAGGAGAACAGCTTGTCACTTACAAGGGAACATCAATAAGAGTAATAGCTGACTTTTCATCAGAAATTATGGGGCCAGAAGGTGCTGGGGTAACATGTTCAAAATTCTCAAAGGAAAAAAACCGTCAACCAAGAAGCTTATAGTCAGCAATGCTATCTTTCAAAACTCAAAACAAAACAAAAAAGACTTTGACAAATAAACAAAAACTGAGGTAATTTGTTGCTAGCAGACCTGCCTTATAAGCAGTACTAAAGGGACACCTTGGTGGCTCAGTCTGTTAAGCGTCTGCCTCCGGCTCGGGTCATGATTTCAGGATCTTGGGATTGAGCCCCGAGTTGGGCTCCCTGCTCAGTGAGGAGCTTGCTTCTCCTCCCACCCTCTGCTGCTCCCCCCACCTTCTTGTGCTCTCTCTCTCTCAAAAAATAAATAAATCTTTAAAAAAAAAAAAAAGCAGTAATAGAATTTCCTCAGGCTGAGAGCAAGTGATCCCAAAACAAGAGACAGAATTCACAGAAGAAAAAAAAAAAAAAGAATAGCAACAGGTAATTATGTAATTATAAAAGGTGGTATAAATGCACATTTATTTCTTCTTTAAAAAGCAATAACATAAAACAATATGCATATAATGTACTATTGGGCCTATAACATATAGAAATATAATAGGGGTTTTTTGTTTTGTTTTTTTGGGGGCCAATAACAGCACAAAAGAGAAGAGTGGAAGCAAAATAAAGGAAATGACTCAATGTGAATCCACAGGAACAAATGAAGAGATCCAGAATAATATTGTTAAGTCATAGACTGAAAGACTTATTATTAAATTAACCTAAAGATTCAATGTAACTCCTGTAAAAATTTCAACTGCCTTTTTTCCCCTCCAGAAATGATCAAGCTGATCCTAAAATTATGTGGAACTACAAAGGACCCAGAATAGCCAAAATAATCTTAAGAAAAAAAGAAAAAGTTGGAGAACTCACACTTCCTGTCTGTAAAATTTCCTACAAAGCAAAATAATCAAGACAGTGTGGTACTAACATAAGGATAGACATATATATTGGTAAAATAGAATTGAGAGTCCAGAAAAAAACCCATGTGTCAATGGTCACTGATTTTTCACAAGGGTGCCAAGACTATCCAATAGGGAAAGAATAGTCTCCTCAATAGATGGTGCTGGGACAACTGGAGAGCAACATGCAAAAAACTAAAGTTGGATCCTGACTTCACACCATATAAAAAAAATCAACTCAAAATGGATCAAAGATAAGAGAGCTAAATATAAGAGCTAAAACTATAAACCTCTCAGAAGAAAACATAGGGATACATCTTCATGACCTTGACTAGGCAAAAGTTTCTTGAATACATCACCAAAACCACAAGCAACAAAATAAGGATATAGAAAATTGAACTGATAAAAATTTTCAAAATTTTGTGCTTCAGAAGTCACTATCAAGAAAGTGAAAAGAAACTAACGCAATGGGAGAAAATTTTGCATATCATATATCTGGAAAGGGAACTGTATCTAGACTATAGAAAGAACACTTACAACTCAACAATAAAAAACCCCCAAATAACCCAATTTAAAAATGAGCAAAGGATTTGAATAAAGATTTCTCTAAAGAAGATATATGAGGGGCACCTGGATGACTCAGTCGGTTAAGTGTCTGACTCTTAATTTTGACACAACTCATGATCACAGGGCTGTGAGATCGAGCCCCATGTCCAGCTATGTGCTGGGTATGGAGCTTGCTTAAGATTCTCTCTCTCTCCCTCTGTCCCTCCCCCCCATTTGCATACTCTCTCTCTCAAGAAAAAAAGATCTATGAATGGCCAATAAGCACATGAAGACATGCTCAACATCCTCAACATCATTAGGCATTAGGGAAAAATGCAAATCAAACCCACAAGATACCATTTCACACCCTCAAAATGACTATAATCAAAGAGTCAGATAATAACGAGCATTGGTGAAGATGTGCAGAAATCAGAACCTTCATGCACAGTTGGGAATATAAAATGATAGAACTTGTTTTTGAGAAAATGACCTAGCAATTCTTTAAACAGTTTAACATTCAGTTACTGTATGGTTTGGCAATTCCACTCCTAGGTATATATCCAAGACAATTGAAAACATATATCCACAGCACCACTGTGTATATGAATGTTTATAGCAGCATCATTCATAGTTGCCAAAATATGGAAACAAACCAAATGTTCATCAACTGATGAATGGATAAACAAAGTCTGGTAGTTCCGGACAATGAAATATTATCCAACAATAAAAAGGCAAGAAGTACTCATACATGTTACAACACGGAAGAACATTGACAACATTTTGCTAAATGAAAGAAACCAGTTACAGAAAGCCAGGTATTATATGATTTATAGGAAATGTCCATTAATAAATAAATCTATAGGAAACACAAAGCAGATTAGGTTTGGCTTAAGTCTGGGAGAGATGGGGAGGGAGCAATAGCTAAAGGTTACAAGGTTATTGTAATTTTTTTTGGAGGTGTTGAAATGTTTTAAAGTTGACTGTGGCGATGATTGTACATGTTTGTTAATGTACTAAAAACTATCGAATTGTACACTTTAAATTGTATATTTTGTGGGGCATCTGGGTGGCTCAGTTGGTTAAGGGTCTGCCTTTGGCTCAGGTCATGATCTCAGGGTCCTGGGATCGAGCCCTGAGTCAGGCTCCCTGCTTGGTGGGAGTCTGCATCTCCTTCTCCCTCTGCCCCTCCCTGCCACTTGTGCTCATACGGTCTCTCTCAAATAAATAAAAAAAAATCTTAAAAAAAAAATAAGTTGTATGTTTTGTGAATTCTATCTGGACAGAGCTATTTTATGATGCAATTCCTAATACGATTTTTAAGAGTTTTTTTGTGTGAGATTATTCTCAGTATGCAGAACAGATGGGAATGGTATTTTATTAGTATTTTTTTATAGTGTCAAATTCATTTACTTTTTAACAACAGCAATCATTTATTAAATTAACTTTAGTCATGGGGTGCCTCAGTTGGCTGAGGGTCTGCCTTTGGCTCAGGTCATGATCCCAGAGTCCTTGGATCGAGCCCTTCTCTGCTCCCCGGCTTGTGCTCTCTCTTTCAAATATAATCTTTAAAAATAATTTAACTTTACTCACAAGTTTTGCTTTGGCAACCCCAAGTGTGTAAGCATTTGGTTTAAAATTCATTTGAGTGTGCATGTTGTTCTTCTGTAAATAACTAAAAATGTTTTTTAAAATAAATGTGTCAAGCATTCAGAAAAAAATTCAGAAATTATATAACAGCTAATACAATCCAGCTTTGTCAAATCTCCACATTTTGCATTATTTGCTTCAGATTTTCTTTTTTTTTTTTAAAGGTTTTATTTATTTATTTGAGAGAGAGAATGAGAGAGCACATGAGAGGGGGGAGGGTCAGAGGGAGAAGCAGACTCCCCGCTGAGCAGGGAGCCCGATGCGGGACTCGATCCTGAGACTCCAGGATCATGACCTGAGCCGAAGGCAGATGCTTAACGACTGAGCAACCCAGGTGCCCCAGTTTGCTAGTGTTTTGTTGAGTTTTTTTTTCCCCCATCTATTTTCATTAAGCCTATTAGTTAGCAGTTTTCTTTTCTTATATGTTTTTATCTGGCTTTGATATCAGGGTCCTACTGGCCTCATAGAATGAATAAGTGATGTTCAGTCTCATGGATTATTTTGAAGTATGTTGTTTCATTTCCAAGAGTTTGAATATTTTTGGGTTATTCTGTTCCTGATGTCTAGTGTAAGCGCTCTATGGTCCTACTTTGTATGGTTTCACTTCTTTTATGTTTGTAAAGGTTAGTTTTAGGACCCTGAATATAGTCTGTCCTGGTGAATGTTCCATGGGCACTTGAAAAGAAGGTGTATTCTGATGGTGTTGGATAGAGTGTTTTATAAATGTCAGATCCAGTTGGCTGATGGAATTATTCAGTTCTTCAATGGCCATTCTGATTTTCTGTCTACTTGTACTCTGGCTACTTAACTGACAGAAAAGTGTTATAATCTCTAACCATAATTATGCATTTGTCTATTTCTCCTTTCATTTCTGCCAGTTTCTGCTGCATGTGTCCCGAAGCTCTGTTTTTAGGTGCACACACATTTAAGGTTGCCTCTTGGTAAACTGAATTTGTCCCTTGTAAATTTCTTTGCTCGGAAGTCTACCTAGTCTGATCTTAGTATAGCCACTCCAGCTTTCTTTTGAAGGTTTTCTTAATGGTATATCTTTTTCCATTCCTCTATTTTTAACCTATTTATATCATTACATTTGAAGTAAGTTTCTTGGAGGCAGCAAATAGGCCTTGTTTCGCTTCTCTTTCTGTTCTTTCTGACAATCTCTTTTAATGGGTGTGTTTCTCTACATTTAGTGTTATTATCAGTCTGTGTGGATTTAGGTCTACCATTTTATTACTTTTCTGTTTTTCCTTCTACGTTTCTCTATTTCCCCTTTCCTATTTTGGGGGTTCTTTGCCTGTTTTTTACTATTTTGTTTTATCTGTTGTGTTTCTGACTCCATCTTTTTGTAGCTTTTTAGTGGTGGCTCTAGGGGGGCAGGATATACATACTTAACTTTTCCAGTCTACTTAGAATTGATATTTTACCTCTTTGAGTGGAATGCAGAAACCTTCCCACAATATAGGTTCCTTTACTCTTTCCCTTTATGTTATGGTGGTTGTATACTACATTGATATATACTGAAAATCCCACCAAACAATGTCGTAACTTTTTGCGTTCAACTGTCATACATAATTTTTATAACTTAGAGAAAGAATAGTCTTTTGTTATTTGCCCAGACATCTACCATTTCTGTTGTTCTTCTGTCAAGCACAATGTTCCAGGTTTCCTTCTGGTATTATTTCCCTTCTATCTGAAAAACTTATGTTAGTAATTCTTTGTGAGTAGGTATGCTGGGAACAAATTCTTTTAGTCTTCCTTTATCTGAGCATATCTTCATTCCACCTTAATTCCTGAAGGATATTCTCATCAGGCATAGAATAACGGATTGACCGTCCTGTTCTTTCCACACCTTAAAAATGTTCCTTGTCCTTCTGGCCCCCATGGTTTCCCAAGAGAAATTCACAATCACCTGAATTGTTCTCCTCTAATGTATGTTTATCCCCTGGTTTCTTTCATGATTTTTTATCATTTATTTTTAATAGTTTAATTAGAATGTGTCTGGGTGTGAATTTTTTTGGGGGTGTGTGAATTTCTTCAGGTTGATCCTGCTCCTGGTTCACTGAGCTTATTGAATTTGTAGGTCTATATCTTTTGCCAAATGTGGAGAGTTTCCAGCCATTATTTCTTCAAACATGATCTGTTCATGTTTTATAGCTTTACTCTGTGGGAGAGATGGGTGGAGTATGTTACTTTGTCTCCATTAAAATTCTGGAAACTGAACCTTAAAGATCATTTTGATATTCCCTGTCATGGTTACTTTTTTTGGGGGGGGGCAGGGAGGAGCAGAGGGAGAGGGAGAGAGAAAATCTCAAGCAGATTCCACACCCAGCACGGAGCCTGATGCAGGGTTGGATCTCATGACCCTGAGATCATGACCTGAGCCGAAATCAAGAGTCCAATGCTTAACTGACTGAACTACCCAGGGGCCCCAATTCTGTGTGTGTGTATGTGTGTAAACTCTGTACTTCTCTGTGGAGAAATTATCTAGTTCACTAAATCTCTCTTCAACTATGGCTAATTTGTGGTTTAACCATCCACTGAATTTTTAACTTGAATGACTATATTATTCATGTCTAGAAGTTTTGTTTGATTTTTCTCACATTGTCTATTCTTTTTTCATAGTGTTATTTTCTCTTGTTTTTCATTCCTTCCTTTCACATTTTGAAATTTTTTCTTTCCTATAGGTGCCTACTTCCTTTATAATTAAAAAAACATTTATTTATTTGAGAGAGGGAGAGAGAGAGAGAGGTGGGTGGGAGGAACAGAGGGAGAGGGAGAATCTCAAGCTTAGCGTGGAGCCTGGCTCGGGGCTTGATCCCACGACCCTGAGATCATGACCTGAGCCAAAATCAAGAGTTGGATGCTTAATGGACTGGGCCACCCAAGTGCCCCTAAATTTATTTATTTATTTATTTATTTATTTATTTATTTATTTTTTAAGATTTTATTTATTTATTTGAGAGAGAGAGAATGAGAGAGAGAGCACATGAGGGGGGGGAGGGTCAGAGGGAGAAGCAGACCCCCTGCCGAGCAGGGAGCCCGATGCAGGACTCGATCCCGGGACTCCAGGATCTTGACCTGAGCCGAAGGCAGTTGCTTAACCAACTGAGCCACCCAGGCGCCCCCTAAATTTATTTTTTTTATTGAAGTATAGTTGACTCCTTATTTTATAATTTTTTGAAGTTTTTGTTTATTTAAGTAATCTCTATACCCAGTGTGGGGCTTGCACTGAGATGCAGAGTCTCATGCTCTTCTGATTGAGCCAGCCAGGCCGCTCCATTTTAAACATACTTATTTTACAGTCTCTATCAGATTGTTTTTGGGTGATCTTGTAGTTGGTGCATCTCCAGACTTTTGATCCTAGGTGAGTCTTCTGTGCACCATCATTTACCTTGATCATGGCCTTACCTGTGGGAATCCTGGGTGGCCTCAGTGGAGGTCCTGTGGTTTTAGAGCAAGTTTTGAGTTCGTCTCTGTTAAGTACCCCCACAGATGTTACTAAGCCTGGGACCAACAGTTATGTTAATCTCTCGGTTTTAGGTTTCACAGAGGAGCGTCCCTGTGAATCTAAAACTTGTGTAAACACTGGCTCATTGTAAGAAACCCTCAGGAGGGATTTTTAAAACTTCTACCAGCCAGGTTGAGAAAGGCAGATTTCTTCCTTGTCCTTCTGTGCCTAAAGGTCCTTTCTTTTCTTCCTTCCTTTCCTTTTCTCTCTTTCTCTAAGATTTTTTTATTTGAGAGAGAGACAGCATGAGCAGGGGGCAGGGGCAGAGAGAGAGGGAGAAGCAGACTCGTCACTAAGCGGGGAGCCTGATGCAGGGCCCTGATCCCAAGACCCTGAGATCATGACCCGAGCCGAAGGCAGGCACTTAACTGACTGAGCCACCAGGTGCCACAAGGTCCGATTTCTTTTTCCCCAGCACATTATCCCACTGAGGGTACAGTCCCAGACAGCTTCAGCTATAGCTGGGGACTCCGTTTCAATGCCCACTTCCAACGCGTCACCTTCTCTGGATGACAACCAGCCCCCGGTTTCTGCTGGTGCCCTCACCACTCCCCCGGCCCCCCAGAGAGGGCAGTTGTGGCCCACTTCATTTCTGGTTGGAGATTTCCTTTTGTTTCTTAATTTCTTGGACTTAAAAGGATGTGGTTTGTTTCTTAACTTCTTGGATTTAAAAAGATACTGTTGGTGGGTTTTTTTGTTTGTTTGATTGATTGTTTTTGTTTGAGTCTAACTCTCCTAGGTGTTTACAGCAGGATGGTTTTCAAGTTCTACAATCCACTCTGTTGCTCGAAACAGAAGTCCAAACCTAAATACATTTTTTTTTATTTTTAAGAATCAGAATCATAAATTTTCAGAGCCCTCAAAGCAGGTAGAAGCTTGGCAGAACACAGCTTGGAAACCACCCATGGAGAAGGAAGAACTCAGCCTTCCTGCCACCTGCTTCCACATTTCCAGTCCTAGCACCCTCCTGCTCTGGGACTTGGGGTAAGTTACTTAGCTTCCCTGAGCCGTCCTTTTCCCTACAGGAAAGTTAGGAGAATCATGCCCACCTCCCAGGGCCTGGGACGACATTTGGAAAGTCCTGGCCCGGTGACGCTTGAGGTGGGAGTCTCTCTAAATGTCTTTGGTATAATCTTGAAAATTTTCTTAGGTGTAACACCCCTTTGCACCGCCCAGTGAATGGTGGCTGGCTGGTGACAGGTTCCCAGGAACAGAACCCGGGTCACAGAGGTCCTGTCTCCTTTTCTGTTCATTTCTGGGAGCACAGCCCGGGGCTGGCCCCACCTGATGGCAGTACTCTGACCAGCCCCTGGCATGGACCCCTTGAGAAGGCACCCCACTCCCTCCCCACTGACCTTTCCAAGCAGCCCATTCATCCTGGGGTTGGGGTGTGGGCCGTGGTTACAGACGAATCCCCATCCTCCTCCCCCAGACCCCAAGCCCACGAGGGCGGACACCCCAGTGGAGGCGGCGACGCCCGGGGAAGGCCTCTGCGCAGGAAGAAAGGCATTTCTGTCTCGCTCTGAACCCGCCTCGGGTTTCGCACTTCCCCTCCCCTGGACAATCTCGACCTTCACCGTGAAGGAACTTTCGCAAACACACACGCGCGCGCATGTATTTTTGGAAGAAGGGGAAAAATTCCAAGAGAACCTCTGCTCGGTTAAAAATGAAGTGAAGATTATATTAAGAATGAAAGGCGAGCGGGGCCGCTCGGCGCACACAGAAGGCCCTTTCATCGCGCCCGGCCGCGCGCCGCGGGAAGCTGCCAACACAAACGCAGGCGGAACAGAACCTGCGGAGCCGCCGGCCGCGCTGCCAGGCCGCGTCCCGGCCGATCCGGGGCTGGCGCCGCTCCCGTTTCCGCTCTGCTGACGCGCCGAAATCGCGGGCGGCGGGGACTCCGGGAGCCGCGCGGGGAGAGCGCCTGGCCGGGCTGCGGGCGCGGCGTCCCCCGAGCGCCACCTGCGCGCGGGGGCCACCCTCCCCTCGCCCCGGGGCGGCCCAGGGTAGCGGGTCTCCGGACTTTGGGCCCCACCCCCGCCTGCCTCGCCTCGCTGGGACCGCCCCTCGGCTCCGGGGCTGCTTGTCCTCATCCCGGGTCCCGCCCTTCCCCCCGCGCATGGGGAGCGCTCAGGGGGCTCAAGGCCGCCTCCTCCGCGAAGCCCGCCTGGGGCATCCCTGCGCTGGACTCCTGCAGGGCTTCCTCGCGGTCCTGGTTAGGTCCGAGCCCCTGCCCGGCAGGGTCTGTGTCCCTCCTGCAGCCCCTTACCCAGTGCGAGCCTTCCCCAGCCCCCAAACTTGTTCGTGGGGTGAAGAACGAACCCATGCCTGCCACAGGCTCCAATGGAAATCCCGCTGGAGGACGGGCAGCCTAAGGGTTTGCCAACTGGGAACTAACTCCCATTAATGTTGGGAAAGCCATGCAACCTCACCCCATACATTCTGTCATTTGGAATTGAAAAAGTCCCACTTAATCCCCTCACTATACCTGAAAAGTAAAGCCTGAGCACTTTTCACTTGATAATTGTGGCCTTGACAATGTGCAACCTGCTTCCCTCTCTGACCTTGAGTGGCCTTACACTCCTCCAGCACTTTACCATTTACAGAGGACTTTCAGGGGTGAGATCAGAGGTGATTCTCCCCCCACCCCGCCCCCGCCCCTTGCCCCAGGCCCGGCGCTGGATAAGGAAACTGAGGCTTTAGTATTAAGTGCCGCATCCGAGGTCACAAAGGCATAAAGGATGCCGGTGAACTGCAGCCAAGTTGTCTCAGACCACGGCACCCAGCCATGCTCCCTCTGTGCTCCTGTGCCCTCCCACCCGCTTGGCCTAGGACTGCCTGCTCTGGAACCCACACTCGGGGGTTCTCCACGGCTGTGTGGCTCTGGTCCTCCCTCCCTCCTCCTCTCTGCTCACCTCTGTGTGTGCCCGCCTAGCCGCCCCTCCTCTGAGCCGGCAGCCTGCTTTGGGTCCCTTGGTACTTGTACTCCTGACGCTGTGGGCTGGGCTTCTGCACGCCCACCCTACTCCTCCCTGTGCACAGCCTGCCCTATGCCACCTTAGATCTGCCTTTTAAATGTTTAGAGGGCAAAAGCCAGAAGAGGTGACAGTGGATGAGATTTGGGAGTGAAGGCAAGAGAGAGGAGACAAGCATGGGGGCGACTAGGTTTGCTCCTATCTGGGGTGTTACCACTAGCCAGCCTCAGGAGCATGAGGGAGAGGAGAGACCAGGGAGGGGTGGTCTCAGGGTCCCTGCGGGTACAGCGCTGAAGGTCCCGAGAGGGTGAGGCTGGAGGAGGAGGTCTGGGAGGCTCTGACGTAAAGATGGAGGCTGACGCCTTGGGAATCAGTGAGCTTGTCCAAGATGAACTCATTCATATGCAAGAGAAGATGACCCAGGACAGAACCCCAACATTTAAGGGGCTGGGGGAAGATGGGGAGAGGAGGAAAGGGCAGGAGGGAGGGGAGGAGGAGGGTCAGTGAAGGAAGCAGAGAGAATGGGAGAGTGGTTTGTAAAAGTGGCATGAGAAGGAATTTTAAGAAAGGAGTGTTCAAAACTGGTGGAAGATTACAGAGGTCTGTGGGAAACTTTCCAGAAGGAACCTTCTCACCAGTCAACTCAGGGGTCACTGAGGACCTAGGTCAGAGTGGTGTCCTTAGCGTGGTGACAGTAATGGGCCAAGAGGCATGAGTGAGAGCGGACAACTGAGCCGAAGCCTGGCTAGTTTGGGCTTACCAGACAGGAGAAAGACACACTGGAAACTACAGAGTACAACTGAAAGAAATCAAAGGAGTCCTAAATGGAAAGACATCCATGTTCATGGATCGGGACGATCGAATATCGTTAAAATGGCAACATTCCCCAACTTGATCTAGATTCAAATCCATCCCTACCACAGTTCCCCCAAAAGCTGTCTCTGTGCAGAAATAGACAAGCTGATCCCAAAAGTCATATGGAAAAATTCAGGAAACCTGGACTGTCTAAAACAAAAATGGAAAAAAAAAAAAAAGGAACAATGCTGGAGAACTCACAGTTCCTGATTACAAAACTTACCACTAGGCTACAGTAATCAACACTGTATGCTGCGGGCATGAGAATACAGACTTATAGATTAGTAAAATAGAACCAAGAGTTGAGAAAGAAACCCATGTATCTATGGTCAATTGATTTTTTAAAAAAGATTTTATTTATTTGAGAGAGCACGAGCGGGGGGAGAGGCAGAGGGAGAAGCAGACTCCCCGCTGAGCAGGGAGCCCGATGCGGGGCTCGATCCCAGGACCCTGAAATCATGATCTGAGCCGAAAGCAGACGCTTAACTGAGCCACCCAGGCGCCCCATGGCCAACTGATTTTTGGCAAGGGTGCCAAGACCATTCAATGGGTCTTGAATCATTTGTTTTACAAATGGTGCTTGGAAACTGGATATCCATGTGCCAAAGAATGAAGTTGGACTCTTACTTCATACCATATACAAAAATTAACTCAAAATGGACCAACAACCTAAAGGTAAGAGCTAAAGCTATAAAGTTCTTAAAAGAAGACCTAGGGGTAAATCTTCATGACCTTCAATTTGGCAACAGTTTCTTGTATATGACACCAATAGCAAGCAACAACAACAAAAGATAGATATATTTGGACAGCATCAAAACTCTTGTGTTTCAAAGGACACCATCAAGAAAGTGGAAAGGCAATCTACAGAATGGGAGAACAATTTTGTAAATCATAAATCTGATATGGGACTCATTTTGGAATGTATAAAGAACTCGATAAAAAGACCAGTGACCCAATTAAAATATGGTCAAAGGACCTAAACAGATATTTCTTCAAAGAAGATATGTAAGTGGCTAATAAGCACATGAAAAGATGCTTGACTTCAGTTGTCATTAGGGAAATGCAAATCAGAACCACAATGAGATGCCATTTCGTGCTCACTAGCATGGCTATATTAAAAAGGAAAAAGAAGAAAGAAGAAAAAAAAGAAAAGAAAGAAAAAAGAAAAAAAAGAAAAGAAAAAAAAAGAAAAAAGAAAAGAAAGAAAAAGAAGGAGAGAAGGAGGGGAGAGGGAAGGAGAGGGAAGGAGAGGGAAGGAGAGGGAAGGAGAGGGAAGGAGAGGGAAGGAGAGGGAAAGAGGAAAGAGGAAAGAAAAGAAAAGAAAAGAAGAAGAAAAAGAAGAAAGAAAGAAAAGAAGAAGAAAGAAAAGAAGAAAAAGAAAGAAAAGAAGAAAAAAAGAAGAAAGAAGAAAAAGAGCAAGTGTTAGTGAGGATGTGGAGAAACCAGAACACGCATACGTGGCTGGTGGTACAGCCTCTGTGGAAAACAGGACTGTTCCTCCAAAATTTACACATGGAATTATCATAGGACACAGCAATTCCATTCATAGGTATATACCCCAAAGAAGTGAAAACAGGTGTTCAAAAACATACATGAGTGCTAATAGTAGCCTTATGCGTAATAGCCAAAAAGTGGAAACAAACCAAATGTCTATCAGCCGATAAATGGATGAAGGAAGTGTATCCATACAATGGGATGCTATTCGACTGTAAAAAGGAACGAAGTCGTGACACATAGTATGACGTGGATGAACATTATGCTGAGCAAAAGAAGCCAGACACGGAAGGACAAATGTCGTAATGATTGCCTTTACACGAGATCTCCAGAATACATAAATCCATAGAGATAGACTGGTGGTTGTCAGAACCTAAAGG
The DNA here is from genome assembly GCF_054177405.1 of Leptonychotes weddellii. Lineage (NCBI taxonomy): Eukaryota > Metazoa > Chordata > Mammalia > Carnivora > Phocidae > Leptonychotes > Leptonychotes weddellii. The sequence continues at coordinate 8,743,191 of NC_138373.1, read as the reverse complement.
GAGGAGGGGAAAGGGAGTGACTGCAAATGGGTATGGCTCTTCTTTTGGGTGATCAAAATATCTTCCGATTAGAGAGGGTGATGGTTGGACAACTTTGTGATCATGCTTAAAAAAAAAAAAACCCGGGCGCCTGGGTGGCTCAGTTGGTTGAGCGACTGCCTTCGGCTCAGGTCATGATCCTGGAGTCCCGGGATTGAGTCCCGCATCGGGCTCCCTGCTCAGCGGGGGTCTGCTTCTCCCTCTGCCCTCTTCCCTCTCATGCTCTCTGTCTCTCATTCTCTCTCTCAAATAAATAAATAAAATCTTAAAAAAAAAACAAACCCCACTAAATTGCGTACTTTAAAAGAGTGAAATTCATGGTATGTGAATCATCTCATTTTTTCAACAAAGGAGAAATATATGAAGAGATCCTCTTATAAAAATTGTGAATTCCCCCAGCGACGGGGAAAAGGGACAGAGATTGGGGTGAGGGGCAAGGGTTGACTGAATGGATGACATTTTCATGAAGTGATTGAACAGAATAGAATGAAAGTGGTCTGGCTGTGGCTGAGGAGAGGGGTGGGACCGAAGGAGTGTTCTGGTGGGAAGCAGAGGCTAGGCCGTGTGCAGAGGCAAGAGGGAAGGTCGGCTGATGACCCTCATGAGGTCAGGATCAATTGCACAGACACAGGCAAGGGGCGGGGCCTTCGACCCCCCTGGGATCCAGGGGAGGGGGCGGGAGGGGCAAGGATACAGAAGAGGTAGGGGTGAGGAGAAAGGGGGACCTTTACCGTCTCTGTGGAAGAGAAGGCCAGGTCTCTGGGCCTGGAGAGCAGAATGGGGGTGCTTGGAGGGGAAAAGGGGTTCTGAGCATCAGGGCGAGGCTAGGAAGGACCTCCTCATGGAATTGAAAAAGGAACCAGTGACGCATGAAAGGCTGCTGAGTAATTCTGTGGTTGGAAATGCACCTTGGTGATTTTCACATCCATTCCACGGAGCCTGAGTGAGGCTCTTTGTGCTCTGGGGACACTGTACTATTGATGGCCAGTAGCTATCGGCTGTGGCCATACAGGGGTTGGCCAGCCTGGGTGTCTGCTTTACCCCCCCAACCCCCCCCAAGTCACCGAGAGGGGAGGAGGTAGTGGGGGTAGAGCTGCTCAGCCCTTGCAAAGGAACACAGTTGATGGTGCCCAAGGGAGTGGCCCCCGGGGCTGGGGAGTCGCTTCATATCTTGGGGGTGCGGACTGAATGGTTAGGGCCATAAGAGGTGGCTGACTCTGCTGTGGTCTTCAACCTTCCCAGCCAATGCCAAGTTTTGGACAACTATTCACAACCTGGGTTCAAAACCCCTCATTGCATTTCCCGCCCCTGGTTGCTGTCTGCCGTGGCCCCTAGGGCTCCCCCCACACCGGAGGATGCCCATCCCATGTGGCTTATCACGAGCAGCACAGAGGGAGGTAGACCCTCATGAAAGTGGAGAAGCAGGGTGCAGAACATGACTTTGTCCACATGCCCACGGCCCTTCTCTGGGTTGGTGACCGTCTGCAGACCTGGAGCCTGCAGACCTGCCTGGGGTCCGTGGCTGGGGTGTGAGCCAGCACGCACCAGGGGCCCCCACCTGCTTTTTTTTTTTTTTTTAAGATTTTATTTATTTATTCATTAGAGACAGAGAGAGAGAGGCAGAGGGAGAAGCAGCCTCCCAAGGAGTAGGGAGCCTGATGCGGGACTCGATCCCAGGACCCTGAGATCATGACCTGAGCCGAAGGCAGACGCTTAACCGTCTGAGCCACCCAGGCGCCCACCCCCCGCCTGCTTTATGGGTCTGTCCCCAAGCCTGCCCCCAGCAGCACCTGTCTTGTCCCATGTAGCAGTCACTGCACCCCCCCTCCCCCACATGAGCTCATGGTCACAGTCACAGAAAAAAGGGTTTGTCTTTTTTCATCAAGGGTTCTTGAACCAGATTTTCTTGATTTCCTTTTCGGCAAACCAGTACAGACCCCTCATTTCCAAGCCACCTATTCTATTATTTTTCTGACTTGTCCATAAAGGTTTCGTAATGAGATCTATGCATTCCTCCGACAAACTGGGGCTGGTGTCTATCAGAGGGCGCTGAGGGATGGGGAACCAAAGTCGGATGGAGTACGGTCGCTGCCCTCAAGAAGCTCTCACACCTGGGGAAGTTGGGTCAGACCATCTGATTCCTGCAGTGAGACGGGGACCCAGGCCTGGGCGTCATAGAAATAGCTATGTCAGGGTGGTCAGGAAGGGCTGCCTGGAGGAGGAGGGGCTTAAGCTGTAAGTTCCCCTCCCCCCCAGATTTATGCTTTTTTTTTTAAGATTTTATTTGAGAGTGAGCGAGAGAGAGAGAGAGAGAGAGAGCGCGAGCACAAACATGGGGAGGGGCAGAGGCAGAAGCAGGCTCCCCGCTGAGCAGATCCCAGGACTCTGGGATCATGACCTGAACCGAAGGCAGACGCTTCACCAACTGAGCCACCCAGGCGCCCCTATGCATATATTTTTAACTATCTTATGTGTGCGGTTTTGTATAAAGAAATTAAAATGATTTTTAAAAACATGAGAAATATTTTAATACTAAAGAAGAAAGTTTCTGTGATTTTATTTGATGGATTGGGGGGTAGAGAAATTCCCTCTTGTGCTCAGTGGCCCCTTTTCCGTGCTTGCTGGGACAGCCGATGGTGGCTAGGGACATGTGTGTCTTCACTCCCAGTCCTGCCACTGTAGGCTTGGGAGACTTGGGGGCTTCCACTGGAAAGTTCCTATTTTCAACTAAGCTTTGGAAAAGGATTGGAAACTCAGTCTGGTTAGAGCAGCACAGAGGTGTGGACCGGTGTGAACGGTTAGCGACCAACGGACAGCAGCTCAGTGGGGTTGGAAGGCGGAGAGCCTGGCAGACAGTGGCTGGAGGGAGGCCAGGCCTTCTGTGCTAAATCAGGGAGTTTGAACTTTATCTCAAAGGCTACTGGGAGCTACTGAAGCATTTAAGTCGGGGCAGGACAGAGCTAGCAGGTGGAGGAGGGATGGTGTAGCCCAGATTGGCTGGGGAGGCCAGCTGGGAAGGCCATCAAGGTTAATGTCAGATTCACGTGTGGCAGAGATGAAGAGTTAGGGGCGACACCAGGGACATTAAGGAGGCAAAACTCTCAGCCCTGGAGACACGGGATGCAGCTGAGTGGGAGGGAGAAGAGCAGGACCCGGGAGTCTGGCTCAGGGGACTGGGGCGGGGGGGAGGGGGACAGGCGTGGCAGCAATTGAGGGAAATGACAATCTCCCTTCGGCCAGGGTGTTGAGGGACACTCTGTATGTGGGGGTCTCATGAGCTACATAGGGGTCCTCCCAATACAGGCCACACTGAACAAGCAGGAATGAGTTTGGGAAGCCTAGTCCTCAAGTTCAGGCAATGATGAGAAACTATCCCACTCACCCACCTCACAATTTGCCTCAAAATGTTCTTGGAAACCCACACGAGGTTTCCCATCCGGAATTTGGATTTGGATTCAGCTAGCGTACAAGGAGCACCCATTACTGAGTGAACACCCCTCCTGGCACAGTCCCCCTAGGGTCCCTACAGAGATGCCCAGTGACTTGGCAGAAGTTTGGGGTTCCGTCTGGGGTCATGTGGCCCCTTTTCTAGAAGCCCTCTTTTCTAACGTAGCCATTTGTCTGCAGGCTGTCTCCTGGTGCTGTCCTTGTTTCCTGGGGTTTCTCAAGAGCAGCCAAAGCCACACTCACCCCCAAGTCCCATCCCTTTCGGGATGTGGATTTGCTGGGCATTCCCCCCTCCCCATGTGAGCAGTGAGGGGAAGGTCAGGGGGAGGGAGCTGGTGAGGGAGCAGTACAGGAAATGGGGATCCGGCTGAAGGTCCCCCCCAACCCCCGCGGCTGTGCTTTTGAAGGGAATTAATATCACGTTTTTAAGGAAGATAAACCATTTTTTGGTTTATTACAATATTTATATTCTATTGTATTATCTGCTGACATTTCTTTTTCTAGAACGTTTGCCTCCAAGGCCAAAACCATGAGTGCATGTGTGTAAACATGCACACACAGACACGGGCATTTTTTTGCTTAACGGAGGCTTTGGGTTAAGTCAGACCGCTCATATTGTTACATCATTATCATTTCCAAAGAGTTGACCAAAGAGATTAGAGAGGTCAAGGTAAGCTTCTTAACCAGGTGAGGAAAGAGAAGGAAAGAGAGCAGTCTCTCCCTGCAGCCAGCCTGACCCTTGGACATGAGAGGATGAGGGATGTCGCTGGTTTCCCCAGGAGAAGGAGAGTCTCAGGACTCCCCACTGCTGACGGGAAGGTCTGGGTCTCTCAGCCAGACACACACAACCTTCTGGGGTCTGGTCTGCCCACGCTCAGCAAACCTTCAGGTCAAGTGGCCTCCCAGCTACGTTTGTCCCAGCACCTGAGCGACCATGCTGAGTGGGGGCGGGGGAGCAGAGGGAAGCCCAGGGCCCTTCTCAACAGGCCACCACCTCCCATAAAGGGTAGCTGCCGTGGCACATGAGCGCAGGTCACTTGCTGTGGCCAAGGCGGCCACGGTTTCTCTGAGGCCCCCTGGCTTGCTCGGGGAAGCATACAGTGAGTTATGTCGCCACCTATCGCCTGGTTTGCTCAGCAAGTCAGCCAGGGGAAAGAGAGGGGAAAGAACTCAAATCCTTTCTGAAGACAGTACCTGGCCTTGGATGGAGACAGAGGGGAGAGAGTCTTGACGACCTAGGGGAAGTTGAACCAGCCCTTGCTCGGCTCTAGCCACACGGCCTGGGGCAAGTCCTTCCTCCCCTGGGCCTCAGCCCCCTTCCCTCCTAGGAGATGCTAAGTGGCGTGGGTGCTGGTAGATCAGCGGGGAGGGTTAGAGTGAGGAAAGCAAGGCTCCCAGAGCCCGGGCTGAGCTCGGGCGGCTGTGAGGGGGAAGGCTTGTGGAGGCCAGAGGCCCCGTCCCCACCAGTCCCGTGGCAGTGCTGAGGCAGGAAAGGCGGCGGTTCCACCCAGGCTCTCACAAGGAAGAGTCGGGAGACCCTCGGTTAGTTTATCTTTTTTTTTGGAGAGGAAGAGAGAGACTATCTCAAGCAGGCTCCACGCCCAGCGTGGAGCCCAGTGGGGCTCGATCCCACAACTGCGGGACCCTGACCTGAGCTGAAATCAAGAGTCAGACCCTCAACTGACTGAGCCCCCAGGCACCCCTCTCGGTTAGTTTCTTTTTTTTTTTGGAGAGGAAGAGAGAGACTATCTCAAGCAGGCTCCATGCCCAGCGTGGAGCCCAGTGGGGCTCGATCCCACAACTGCAGGACCCTGACCTGAGCTGAAATCAAGAGTCAGACCCTCAACTGACTGAGCCCCCAGGCACCCCTCTCGGTTAGTTTGTTTTTTGGAGAGGAAGAGAGAGACTATCTCAAGCAGGCTCCATGCCCAGCGTGGAGCCCAGTGGGGCTCGATCCCACAACCCTGGGACCCTGACCTGAGCTGAAATCAAGAGTCAGACCCTCAACTGACTGAGCCCCCCCAGGGGCTCTCGGTTTCTTGACCTGCCCCCCAAGCCAGTTTCTTCCTCCCTTGGTAAGTTCGCCTCAGAGTCTCCCCAGGAATGACCAAAGCCCTCCCGTGAGGGGCCTGATTGGCCCCACGGACAAGCAGCGTCCCCACCCCGCCACCACACAGCCCAAGTAGCCGTGGGAAGGCTGACTTCGTAACACCTCCCGATGCACACATCTCGTGAGAAGGCAAGACAAAGACCCACGCGGAGCAGGCCGACACAGCGGTCTGAGCGGGAGGCCGCGGGAGGAGAGTCACAAAGCCGGAGGGCCGCGCAGACTGGTGAGACGCCAGGACTGAGGAGCGTCACGAGCTCGCGTCTCCGCACCTGCACTTACTGCCTCCGAACCCACGTCAGGTGAAAGGTGGTTTGCTGAGAACAAACCGCGTGACGTGACCCGAGGGGTGGGCCAGACCAGCGCCCCCTGGAAGGCATCCATGCCTTGTGCCGCCCACGTGAGGAGCCCTTTCAGACGTGTTTTTGGACATCAGCCTATACAAGCTGGCTTCCTTGTTCTTCGCGTGTCCCCCTGGCAGAAGGAGGAGACGCCACTGTCCCACTCCGACACGCGTGGCGGGTTGGGAGCAGCCGGCTGGTGTTCTTTCAAGGCACGCCCCGCAGTCCCAGATCCCAGCCCCGTGCCACCCCTCTGAGGCATCCTCCGCGGATCCACTGCAGCCAGGTCCCCGGGTTTTGATGACGCTAATAATGCACGGAGACATCGTAAACTGTATAGAAGCCCTCAGAACAAAACGTGGAGCCCTCGGTCTCCCATGCTGCGCTGGTCGGAAGGGCCACTGCTAAGTGTGAAGCACATTCTCCCAGTTCTTTTTTTTTTTTTAAAAAGATTTTATTTATTTATTTGAGAGAGAGAGAATGAGAGAGAGCGAGTACATGAGAGGGGGGAGGGTCAGAGGGAGAAGCAGACCCCCCGCCGAGCAGGGAGCCCGATGTGGGACTCGATTCAGGGACTCCGGGACCATGACCTGAGCCGAAGGCAGCCGCTTAACCAACTGAGCCACCCAGGCGCCCACCACTCCCCTTTGAAGGGCTCACAGTTGCTCCCAATTCTGCCACATCCTCAATAGTGGTGTAGCAAACGGGCTTTTAGTCCACAAGTGTAAGTGGTTTTGAGAGACAGAGTCCTACAAGGGGGCACTGCTGGGTTGAGGAGCGAGTATTCTTTAACTTTTTTTTTTTTTTTTAGATTTTATTTATTTATTTGACAGAGAGAGACATAGCGAGAGAGGGAACACAAGCAGGGGGAGTGAGAGAGGGAGAAGCAGGCTTCCCGTGGAGCAGGGAGCCCGATGCGGGGCTCGATCCCAGGACCCTGGGATCATGACCTGAGCCGAAGGCAGACGCTTAACGACTGAGCCACCCAGGCGCCCCTCTTTAACTTTTAATACATTCACGTGGTCTTCCCAAAAGGCTTCACCACACAGTGATCTTCCTGAAACACCCCTGTCAGGCCACCC
>NC_138373.1:8712025-8735675 GCF_054177405.1 Leptonychotes weddellii | reverse complement strand
GGCAGGAGTCACCCAGGGGGCCTCTCAGCACCCTGCTTCCCCAGGAACAGAGGCAGCACCTCTTTCAGCTCATCCTGTTAGGAAGGGAGGCGCCAGAAGGTGGGAGCACAGACCAGGTGCCTCTTGGGTCAGGGAACGTGCTCAGCCCTTGAGCAAGACCTGTGGTCTGGTTGGGTCACTTGTGAGTGGCTGATTGTGGGAACTCATTTGAAACGCTCTGTTTTTTGGAAGGGGGGGATGGTGGTAATGAGAGGAGTGAAAACAAAGGGCTGCCCAGGGTTGGGAGAAAATCAAGAGCTTCCAGCTGGGAAATTGAGGGACGAGATAAAGAGGGAACCACCCACTGGATTTGACTGCGTAGCAGGTCAGGGTGAGATGGTGGGAAGGCAGTGGGCTGGAGAGTAACCGGAGGCGAGTGGAGAAAGCCAGTGTAGACAACTCCCTTGAAGAAGGGTGGTCAGGACGGAAGATGAGGGTCAGGGAGGCTGCAGAGAGAGGATGCAGGACTGGTAAAAGGACCTAAGGGCAGTGTGGGTGCTGTAGGACTGGGTGCACTTACAGAGGACTGAAACAAAGCTGTGGGGAGACTGCAGGGGTCAGGGCCAGAGCCCAGAAGGGGGCACCCCCGCCTCAGCACTGCAGGGAGCCAGGAAGGCCAGGCCAGGGGGGAACCAAGTGCCCAAGGACTGGTGGCTCCCAGGTTTCTCCGGGATTCATCCCAGAGCAGCAGCTCCCCACAGAAGGGAGCGGGCGAGGGAGCCCCATCTGAATGCTCAGGCATTTCCTTATTGGGTACATCAGAAAGAATTGCTCTGGCTCTTGCTGATCCAACCGGTCTTCATGAATGGCTGTCCCTCCACCCCACCTACTGACTTCACAAGTTTAGTTGAATTCACACAATTTATACTGGATCTTGCAAGGACAGAGAAAGGTTTTATTTATTTAGAACAAAAACATATGTAACATAATTCTCTAAAACAGAAAACCCTATAAAATACACAAAGTAATCTCTATTTGTATTTACCCAGGGACATTAACAGCCGGAAGGGGGGCTAGGACTGGGAGAAAAGCCAAGGACTAATTCCATTTAAGAAAAACAAGAAACTGCCTTTTAAAAAAATAGCATTTTTCTACTTGTCAGTAGCTACACTTTCCCCGACTCTGTGTATGAAAACGTGAAACAAAATAGCACCTGTGAAAACACATTTGAGCTGCGTCAGTCAGAGATGAGGCAATGACCGGGGCTGTGGAATTCCAGCCCCGACTTCTAAGCGCGTCCCTACAACACAGTGTGTGCTGGGGAGTTCTTTCTAGAAAGCCCCCCTAGCCCCAGTGATGGAGAACTCCAGCAGCCCGGCCACTCTCGTCTGTAGTTTAGTTGAAGAATCTAGGAATCAAACACAGCAGTTAGAAACGCAACAGGACTCAGCTGCCCGACGCAGAGCAATCATAATCTGGAGGTGCCACGTGCGGCCACGGCCACGCGTCCGAGAGCCAAAGCCGGCCCTGGGTCTGCGGTGACCGCACTGGGCAGGACCGGGGGACAGCGGCCCCTACTGGATGGGTTCTGGGAGACGGTAGCTGATTAACGTGGTGGCTCTGAAACTTCAGATCAAAAACACAGGACAGTCTCCAAAGATCAGAACAGGAAGGACCCTAAGATCATCCAGCTCAACTTCATTTTTCAGATGAGGCCCCAAAAGAAAAGACTAATTTTTGAACGCAGGCAGAGCTTTATTCATTGCAATTTCTCGACTGTTCCCCAAGGAGCGACACTTCCTTAGCCATTTAAAGATGTGAACCCCCCCCCCCACCCAAGCAGCCGAATGCTTGCGGCAGCTGCTTTTCAACCGGCAACCACCAGCACTTGCTGCACACACTGGGGCGGCACGAGCTGCCCGGGATGCAACCAAACCAGGAGCCCGGGGGAACCTGTCCCGGCAGCTCCGGGCACAAGCGGCGTCACGCTGCCGGACAGACGACACGCGCACTGGTGCGGAGAGACAGAGCGCCACCGTGCAAGTCCTGGGGGCCACCGCCTCCGCTCTGTGCCCCTCTGTCCCGAGCCCGCGCTTCGAGCCTCACGCAGGTGCCGCCGGACGAGTGGGCTGGCGGCTTTCCCAGCGCTGCTGGAACAGAGGTGCGAGCATGGACACTTCTTCCTTCACGCGCAGCGGCGGTCTCAGGGGAGGGGACCTTGCCTGCGCACCCCCCCACCCCCGGGGGGCAGCTGTAGCAGCCGGTGGCTACAATCCAAGGCGGAAGGGGGAAGGCCAACGCTCCCTCCTCAAGCAGTTGATGTGGCTTCTCGCCTAAATCTACGTGGAGTGCTTTCCGTGCCTGTAAGGACTACGGCACTCGGCTCGTGAAGCCTTTGTTGGCTGGCCTTCGTCACAAACTCCAGAAAAATATGGCACCTATAAAATTCAGCTTACAAATCTCAAAGGCACCGCTCTTATGGAACTCGTTTTTAGTGGGATAAAGAGATGAATAAACACACACATCTAAGTGCTATAAAAAAAAATAAGCAGGCTACGGGGATGCAGAATGATGCACGGTGCTCTTCGACATGAAGTAACGCGAAGACCTCTCTGAGGGGACATTTACGCAGACGGAGCTCTGTGAACAGCCAGGAGAAGGGCTTTCCAGGCTACAGGAACACGGATGCAAAGGCCGGGACTCCGAGACACGGCTGGAGCGACGGAGAAACGTCAGCAAGCCAGCATGGCTGGGATGGAGTGAGCGAGGGGAAGAAAGACCGCGACACTGGACTGGCACCAGGCGCCAAGTCACTGGGGCCACGGAGCCCTCGGGCAGGACTTTCAGGTGCACCACTGGGGGTTCTGAGCAGAGAAACAACTTTTTGAGAAAAGAAAGGTGAGTCTGGCTGCTTCGCGGGGAAGAGACTGCAGGGGCATAAGAAGAGCAGTGAGGAGAGCAGTCCCCTCTACGCTGGGCTCTCGGGCTACTCTGCCCAGCACCCCGAGGTGGCCGCTGCGAGGTGGTGCCAGGTTCCTGGTCCAGGCCTCTGGAGACTGGCATCTTCACTCTCCGTTGGGCAGCACCTCACGTCCCATTTATTCCTCCACGAACCCAAGCTTGGCAGTGCAACCATTCTAAGGCCATCGCACTGGACGGGCCGCGTGTGGGCTCCAGTCAACAGTCCACTCACCTGCCTGACTAGAGTGAGACCCCCTGCCCACAGCCACTGACGTGGGAAGCATTTGCTGTACTCTGCTGGGCGACCGGACAAGGAGAGGATGGGGGTATGACCACACAGGATGCATGACGGCGGAATCATCAAAAGCACTTGCCTGTCCAACCCCAAGCAAAGTCCTGGAGAAACAACATGCTGGCAGTAATCTCCTGATTATTGGCAGGATCTCTGATGCAATCACCCCGAGAAATGGCCAGCCCTGGTGCCAAAACCAATTTGACATTGCTTCTGATCACTGGCAACTGCTGTCCAGCTTGAGGCCCAGCAGGATTTGCAATGTTCAGGCCCAGAACATACCGGTGAATCAAGACCGAGCTCAAGCCCCAGAGTCAGTAAGGGGAGAGGGAGACTCACCGGAGCATCACGGAGCATGATTAAGTCATTCCACCACTAATGCTACCTGTTTGTCACACAAACAAGAGTCCATTCTATTGTTAAAGTGAAGGAGTTAATTTACCCTGTATAGATGTGAACCCTTTGCTTCAGGTATCATATATGGTATTTTAAGTCCATAAACAGAAATTTTGGTATAATTATTTAAAAATAAAATCTTGAAAAAATAATCATCTCTGCACCCCAATGGGGCTCGAACCCACAACCCTGAGATCAAGAGTGGCACGCTCTACTGACCAAGGCAGCTAGGTGCTCTGGTACAACTATTCAGGCATTTGAATAAAAAGTAAAGATCTAGGGGCGCCTGGGTGGCTCAGCTATTAAGCGTCTGCCTTCGGCTCAGGTCATGATCCCAGGGTCCTGGGATCGAGCCCCGCATGGGGCTCCCTGCTCAGCGGGAAGCCTGCTTCTCCCTCTCCCACTCCCCCTGCTTGTGTTCCCTCTCTCGCTCTCTGTCAAATAAATAAATAAAATCTTAAAAAAAAAAAAAAAAGATCTAAGGGCGCCTGGGTGGCTCAGTTGGTTAAGCGTCTGCCTTCGGATCAGGTCATGATTCCAGGGTCCTGGGGTCGAGCCCCGCATGGGGCTCCCTGCTCAGTGGGGAGCCTGTTTCTCCCTCTCCTGCTCTCTCTCTCAAATAAATAATCTTTTTTTTTTTTTAAATACTAGAAGGACACAGACATTTCTTACTAGTTATGGAGAAATGTAAATAGACAATAAGCAAATGAGGAGAAACTTCCCTACACAAATTCAAACATCAGAAAGGCACGACGGGGCCCCTCCCACAGGTAACGGCACTTCTGCACTCTAGTCCACAGAAATGGGAGCATCAGCGCCTGGAGCCTGGGTAAAGCTGGCCGCCTTAGCACATCCGGCTGGGGAGCCCCCCCCCATCCACAAGGTTATGCTTAGGCTTGTCCGCACCCCCTTCAATGGGGCTTTCGGGCTCTCCTTTTGCTTCCTTCCCAAGTCCAAAAGTCCCCCACACTCCACCCTCTCAGGCATCAAGCTGCCTATTAACCTGGGAGGAGGAGCAAATTTGGTCTCCTTTTACTTCAAACTCTTCTACTAAGTTTCAAGGTCTTTCATTAAACAATGTCCTAGAGATGCGCTTTCTTAGGGAAGGAACTGTTCTTTTGTGTACCTCTTCTGCTCTCCCAAAGCAACCAATTAAAAATGCACAATATTTCTATCCCAGCCACATCAAAGATTCAGTATTATAAAAACATTAACAGCAGGTCAAAGGGTAAAAAAAAAAAAAGCTTATCTTTGTGACAGGAAGGGGTCTGCTACCAATCACTCCTGATAAAAGCTTTTAATAAAAACCTTTCCTTAACATGATGAAAAGACGACTATCTCAGCCCGAAGTTCGCATCATGCCTACGAGCGGAGAGTGGCAGTCCCATCACAGCCAGGAAAGATGCGGGTGCTCAGGGCTGTCTTCACTATTCAACACTCTGGAAGCACTAGCCCACATGTTTTGATGGGCTCTGAGTAAAATAAGAAATGCAACTGGTAGAAATATTTGGATATGATGATCATATACCTAGAACATCAAGAAAGCAACTGACCAACTAATGTGACAGAACTATCAAAAAACTAAAAAATTCACAAACGTGTTTGGTTACACAGAAACAGGCAATATTTATAGAAAGGACACCTGACTGTAAAGTTGCTTGACCAAGGACATGCTAATTCTAATGAGATCCCCTCTCAGATGCACCAAACTGGCAAAGATTAAACTAACAACAGAAATGACAGCAAAGCTATGGGACAGAATCTCTCAGATGCTACCAGAGGGGACATAATTGCTACAGCCACTGAAGAGATCAATTTAGCAATACCTAGTTCAGTTGAAGAAATACAGATCACAACCCAAGGATACATTTAGTTAAGTGTCACAGAAAGCTCAGGTGTGGGGACAGTAACTACAAGGCCTCCTGCTACTGTTAAGAATATTGTAAAACCGGGCACCTGGGTGGCTCAGTGGGTTAAGCATCTGCTTTGGCCTAGGTCATGATCCTGGGGTCCTGGGATCGAGCCCCACATCAGGCTCCCCTCCCTGCTCAGCTGGGAGTCTGCTTCTCCTTCTGCCTCTGCCCCTTCCCCACTACTTGTGCTCTTTTTCATGGGAAAAAGAATACTGTAATACCCTCCTAAGATGGAATGCTACTCGTTTTAAGATTTTATTTGTCAGAGAGAGAGAGAGAGAGCACATGCGCACAAGCAGGGGGAGGGGCTGAGGGAGAGGGAGAAGCAGGCTCCCCACTGAGCAAGGAGCCTGGTGCAGGACTTGATCCCAGGACCCTGAGACCATGACCTGAGCTGAAGGCAGACGCTTAACTGACTGAGCCACCCAAGCGCCCCTAACTCATCGTTTTTTAAAAATGAGGTGGTAGTTCTTTGAGTGTTAACTTAGAGATCACCCAAAATGTATTTAAATTTTATTTATGTACTTTAAGCAATCTCTATGTCCAATGTGCAGCTTGAACTCACGGACCCCAAGGTCAAGAGTCACATGCTCTTCTGACTGAGCCAGTCAGGCGCCCCCAAAATGTATTTGAACACAGTATGGTACAAAATACAGGATTCTATTTGTGGGGAAGATTGCATATATACCCACATTCTCAAATATTCACAATAAACCCTGCAGGAAGGATGCACATAAAACCTCAACAGTGGTTACCTCTGGAGAGTGGGCTTGGGGACTGGGAGCTTTATACTTCACCCCCTCTTTTTTTTAAACTGTAAGCATATAGCATTTTATAATTTAAATACTGACAAAAAGTTGTGGGGGTGGGGTGGGTAGAAAGCACTGAAGTGCAGAATGCTGATAATTGTCAGACAGGTAATGCGTACACGGGCAGATCGGCATGCTGGCCTTTTCTACCTTTAGGTTTGAAAATCTCAAGGAAAAGCTTAATAATAATCAACTGAAAAAAGAAAAAAAATGTTTCAATCTAGTCTGTGTTCCATGAAATGACTTGACACATAAATCTTGTGATCAGTATTCACTCAGTGCAAAGATGTTCCCAGGAACGCTGACGATAGAGATAACCAAAGGATCAGATAACCAAAGGATCATTTTAGGAGGTTCAGTTAGTTGAATTTTCAAATTGGAACCAATAAGAAGTAACACTTTAGCATAAAAGAAAAGGTATCAAAATGGAAAAGTTCACATTTTGCAAATCCAATTCTCGTAGCACGCTGAGGTGCAGTCAGAGAAAAAGGTCATCATGTCTCCACGGCTCACGGAAAGATAAGCCTGGAGACCTACAAAGACAAAAGCAGCCAGACTTAGGCAGGGAACACAGAGCAAGTTCCAACAGGCAGACTCCCGCTGAATATATGAATACTAAACAAGTGGCTTCCGAGGAGAACATACCCAGGCCTGGAGAAAAGGCAGCCAATGTGAAATCGAAACTCCAGCAAGGATATGATCGGTGTCTACAATAATTGCACATAATAGCGAGCAGTAATCAAAGAAGAGTGTGAAAGTGTAACAGAGAAGCCCAAGAAGTGATGTAATCCTGGAAGCCTGAGCCGGAGGCTGCAGAGCCCAGGATGTTGATGCTGGAGACCCGAGTACAAAGCCCTGGGGCCAGCCGGGCAGGGTGAGCAGGGTTCCCATGGAGTCTGGTGCCAGCCCCGCCCTGTCTCCCAGCGCCGTCCAGAGCACTTCCCTCTAGGGCCATGACAGGGAATCAGAGTGAACGACCGACCGTCAGCCTTGAGCGGCATCTATGAGGAACGTCAGCAACAGTGGGTCTTTGAAAAAACTGACGAGAGCTGCAGATCCCTCTTCAAAATCCCAGAAAATGCACAAACACTGTCCATAAAGGTGAAAATTCATAGCCCCTCTCTGAAGCTGTTCTCTTAACTGGTTCTTTCTTAAAACACATTACTCAGCCAATTGGAAGAACCTAGTCTGGGTATCTCGAGTGATTCAACTGAAGGAGAAGAATGTGAGAAGGAGCCCTAGCCCATTCATACTCTGATGTGATGTTCTGGCCTGTAAGGTCCTCCTCCAATGCGTCTCTCCTGCTCCTGCCACGCAACTGTTCAAAGTGGACCCTCACTGCTGGGCCCGCCTTCATCTGCCGCTCCCCACCCTGGCCCTGGTTCTCTGGCTCCACACGGACCCTTACTATGCTGTCCAGGGTTGGCCTCCGCCTGGCGGTCGTCCGGCTCAGCAACCTGGCCCTCCCCTCGGCTACATCCCTCCACTTCTCACTGCTGGCATGCATCGGGGGCTATGCAGTGGTCTTCCCTACCTGCTGGGGAATGCTGGCAAGCTCTCTGAGTGGTCCCCCAAGCCCAGGCTTTCTAGGCTTAAACTGAGCCAGAGAGCACTGCCGGGCCCTCCCCCCAGTGGGGGTGGCCAGGACCCACCACACAGCCCTGCTGCACGTCCTCCAGTGACCACTGTCAGAGCTCATGGCCCTCGGCTGCCACAGCGCCATGGTGAAGGCAGCAGGGTATATGGTCAAAGAGGTAAAAAGTGCCACCCAACTGCCACCTTCATTTCAAAACCAGGTTTGTATTTAATGATGCAACGGAAGCCCAGAGGGATTAATGGACTTGGCCAGGGTCACAGTAACGGAGTGAAGATAGAGGAGCCACATTTCCCGTTTCTCAAGCCCGTGATGAGTGGTAAAGGGCACTTCCATAATTGCAGATTTTGAAAATTAGAAAAAGGAACCTAGTTATCTCCTGAAATTTAATTAAGTCGCCCTCACTGATTCCTTACCACAACAAACACAGAATCCACTGAAGGAAACCTTAGTAGGAAGCAGGTCTGGGGCCCATTACAGCTGCCAAGAGAGGATGTGAAGAGAGGTGAAGGGGCCAAAAACCCTGCCAGGGGAAATGTTTTCCCAGGAAGGGGCACAATGAAAAGGTGCCAACCTCAGTGGAGCTATTTATAGTCACACAACAAAGGGAGGACTTCAAGGATCCCTCCTGAGCTGGGAGAAAAGGCATTTCACAGATCTTCAAAAGATCAAGGGACCGTGTCTAACAGTTTGCCTGAAAAACGACATGGTCCTCATCTGACAACAAGAGAATGCCTGCCCGGCCCAGTTACCCTTGAGAAAATACAACTACATTTTGAAGAGAAAAAAAAAAGTGAAGATTCAGAGAAAGAAAATCTGACAAATTAATAATATATAAAATTACAAAAATACCTTTAAATACGTTATTATTTGTTTAGGACTCAGACGAGTCTTACTGGAGACATGAAATGTCTTTATAGACTTAAGAGTAGATTTGAGAATTTCTTCTTAATCTCTTTGGGAAGAGGGGGGATTCAAATAAAT
This sequence comes from Leptonychotes weddellii, assembly GCF_054177405.1. Lineage (NCBI taxonomy): Eukaryota > Metazoa > Chordata > Mammalia > Carnivora > Phocidae > Leptonychotes > Leptonychotes weddellii. Next base: position 8,726,747 of record NC_138373.1, on the reverse strand, counting down.
TCCCCATCTAGATCCAGTCACATGCTGTGGGGAAACAATGATTGCCTCCCAGGGTTTTCCTGGCAAATGACCAGTCCAGCCCGGACACAGGAAGGCTATTTTGGAACAAGGGAACCCCTGACCCCAGAGGACACCTCTAGCTTCAGCGTTGGCATCAAGTTCTGTGGGGCCTGCTGCTTTAGTGCTCACTTCCGGCCGACTCTCTGAACCAGGATTAAATCTCAGAATTTCAGCTACTAAGAATGTACTCTCTGCAGCGTGGCCTTTATTCCCACCTGAGCCTCCGAGGAACTTCTCTGGCTTCCCAGAAAACATTTCTTATTTTTATTTATTTCTTTTTAATTTATTTGAGAGAGAGAACATGTGCATGGGAGGGGGGGAAGGAGCAGAGGGAGAGGGACAAGCAGACTCCATGCTGGGTGCAGAGCCCGACGTGGGGCTTGATCTCTCGACCCATGGAGATCATGACCTGAGCTGAAATCAAGAGTTGGTCGCTTAACTGACTGAGCCACCCAGGTTCCCTGAGACAACATTTAAAAAAAAATCTGTTAAGATACTCTTTTCCTGGGCGCCTGGGTGGCTCAGTTGTTAAGCGTCTGCCTTTGGCTCGGGTCCTGATCCCGGGGTCCTGGGATCGAGCCCCGCATCGGGCTCCCTGCTCAGCGGGGAGTCTGCTTCTCCCTCTGACCCTCCCCCCTCTCATGCTGTTTCTCTCTCTCTCTCTCACATAAATAAAATCTTAAAAAAAAAAAATACTCTTTTCCTGAGGCTGCTCATGCAACATGGCTCAGTCCTCTTAATTCTACAGCTCAAAGGCTTCAGCTTAAGTATGGAAAGCTGAGAAAAAGGGAGAAACTCCTAAATACCTAAAAGAGGGAGAAAAATCCAGGGGCACCCAGTGGTAACACTCCAACTGAAAAAAGCTGCTGAATATACTTAAAGCTTTAGATTTCATCTGGGGTTTAAATTTCAAATCCAATGAAAATGGTCACAGTTGTTCATACATAAGCATAAAGACCTCCACAGGAAGGGTCTAATTCTCTGAGCTTCATTCCTTCCCAAATCTGCAAAGTGGAAACAATAATTTCTCCCTCAGAAATGTTGCGAAGATTAATGGGCTTGTGAATAGTATGAAGCGTTGCAGACCTGGAATAATGCTCAGACTCTAGGAAGAACTGTTGAAAACCCTTCACCCCGAGCACTCCTGTTCACTCACTGCAGACCTTGGCTTACTCCCACAGGTCAAACATAAGCATAATAGGAATTCCAAAAACCATACAGAAACAGTGACCTGTGTAACTATATACATACTCAAAACAGCTGGAAGAAGAGATTTGAACTTACAAAACATTTAATTAACATCCTTCACATGAAAAAGGGTTCTTACAATTCAATACTTAAAAAGACTCAAGAGAAGAGGAGGCAAAGGAGGTCAACAGGCAGTTCGCATAAAGAATATAGATGGCCAATAAACACACAAAAAGCTGCTCAACCTCACTAGAAATTGGGGATATACAGATTAAGATGACATAGCACTTGTATCCACTATTTCAGGGGGGAAAAATCCACCTGGGGAAAAACTGGGGAAGCCACTATAAGAGTTGGTACCCAGTGCAGAGGATCCTGAAACATTTTGATTGGCTCCCACCTGCTCAGCCTTAAGAAGGAGTGGATACCCTGCCCGTGTATAAGAACTCCTGACCAATTTTTCAACTGCTACATTTTTTAAAAAAGATTTTATTTATTTATTTGGCAAAGAGAGACACAGCAAGAGAGGGAACACAAGCAGGGGGAGTGGGAGAGGGAGAAGCAGGCTTCCCATGGAGCAGGGAGCCTGACGCGGGGCTTGATCCCAGAACCCTGGGATCATGACCTGAGCAGAAGGCAGACGCTTAATGACTGAGCCACCCAGGTGCCCCTCAACTGCTACATTTTTAAATGTGAATAGGCAACCAAGAAAACACCAACTATTTGTGGAAAGTCTGCAACATGGGAAAGAGAAAGGTTAAAGCAAATAGACAGAAAAATAAACATTTCAGAGAACAAGAGACAATGTACAAGAATGGTCCTTAGCTTCTAGAGATACATAGGGAAATGGGAAATCCTGTGGATGAAATGATAGCATTACTGGGATCCACTTCAAATTAACCTGACAGTGCTAGGGGTGGGGAGGAAATGTGTGGGGTCAGAGATGGAAACATTGGCTTTATGCTGATAACTGTTAAACCTAATGGCTGAATACATGGGAGAATCATTATTCTACTTGTTGAAGTTTGAGATTTTTCATAATACAAAAGTGTGTGTGTAGGGGGAACGTGGGATACTATGAAAAAGGGAAATTGGAAAAGATCTTGTGGTTTCAAATATTTGATTGCTGAAATGAAAAAAGCCAACAAGAAAGAGATGGAAGATGTGGTATGTTTCCCTGGAGGGTGAGGGAGGAGGAGAGAAAACTTAAAAGAGACATAAAGGACATAGAGAATCCCTGCAGAAGGTCCAACATCCAACGAACAGGAGTCCTAGAACAAGAGAAGGGGGGGGGGAAGGGAGGAAAATTTCATTAAAGAAATCTGGAATTGCTTAGCTCTCAAGAACCTGAACCTCTAGAATTAAGGTGCCTATATAAAGGACTTGAGCTTCTGGGGGTACCTGGACACACTACTGTGAAATTTTAGAGAAGGTAAAAATAAAGAGATATACTTTTACCAACATCTGGAGTTGCTGAGGAGGAGCTCTGAGAAGGGAGAGGAGTACAGACAGGAGAGCCATTTGGGGGTGGGGTGAGGTCTGAGGGGAGAGCTGTGAGGGCTAGGTGTGGAGGGAGGCACAGTTTGAGAGCAGAGATCTTTTAAATGGGGTCTGGGCAGGGGGACAGAACTAACTGGGGGGCAAGTCCTAAAAGGGGGAGAGTTTCTAATGAGGAAGGGAGCTTTCAACTGGGGGATAGGCTGTAAGTGGGGAGGGGGTTCTTTTCATTCTAAAATCTATACCCAGCTATGTGTCTGTAATCAAGTGTGAGTTGGACATATAAGGAGGTGAAAAATTTATCTCTTCTATATCCAGTTTTTGGATGTTACTTGAGAATATCAGAAGAAGGAAGTAAACCAAGAAAAGAGATCCAGTAGACAGTGGATTCAACCCAGGAGAAAAACAAAATCCCAGAATGGCAGCTATGCATCAGCCTATGGGACACTCTGTAGAGACTGTTATATAAAACAGGACACTTCTAAGAGGAAGAACCCTGAGAAGAAAGGAGAGTCATTGACTAAATGGTACCACACAGTTTTTGAAGAGGTAAGGATAAAAGCAAACAGTTCAAGAAACAAAAACAAACGCAGTTTGAAATTGTAGGAACAACGAAAGCTCTTAAAAGGGGCGCCTCGGTGGCTCATTCGTTAAACGTCCTGCCTTTGGCTCAGGTCATGATCTTGGGGTCCTGGGATCGAGCCCCGCATTGGGCTCCCTGCTCGGCGGGAAGCCTGCTTCTCCCTCTCCCACTCCCCTTGCTTGTGTTCCCTCTCTCGCTGTGTCTCTCTCTGTCAAATAAATAAATAAAATCTTAAAAAAACAACAACAACACAGCATTGGCTTTTCAGTTAGTAACAGTCTCATCATAAAGTGGAGCACAGAAAATACTGTCTTTAGCTTATGAAATCAGAAACATCACTGTAATATTTTCATTACAATAACCTAACAGGGGCTGAGAACAGTGACCTAACTATAAAGGAGGAAAGAAATGGTATTGTATCATATCACAAGAAGTCAACCGATAAAAGTCCAAAACTGACCAAAAAAAAAAAAAAAAAAATCAAGAAATCGCAGTATAAACATAACATTTAGCTACGTAGAATACGGAATATCTAGTTACGTGGAACAATCCCCAGGAGAAACAGAAGTTAAAATCGGTTTCCTTTGGTAAATGCTTTAGTATTTTTTTTTTCCAATGTGTGGCTCCAGATTTGACTCTGGCTCTTTCACTTACTAGCTACGTAACTGTGGCAGGTTAGCTTCTTCACATCAAACTCATCGTTTATAAAACGGAGAGGACACCTATGTTCTAGAAATATTGAATTTATCCACGTAAAACACGTAAGAGTACCTGACACATTGAATATGTTTAATAAATAGTTTGATCAAAATTAAACTATGAAAAAAATGAATAAACAGTAAGTAATGCTACCAAAACAATCTGGAAAAAAAATAAGACAAACCGAAAGCCAAGTACATTAAAACCATGCCTAGGTAAGATGGCCGGGTCGGGGAGTCTCCTCGGTCTATCCAAACCTGAGAGTTAACCTTGTAAACTCGCTCAAGTTCTGCCTTCTCCAGGAAGCTTTCCCCATCACTCCTGGTGTGTACCAGGATCACCTCTGAACTTCCAATTCTGTCCCCCCACTGCCCCCTTAAAGCTTCTCTTCTCCAGAACAGCTTTAGTCCCTTCTTCCACTGCCCACAGGTTATCCTGTAGAGCCTTTGGCATTATGGTCCTCCTCCTCCTCCAGCCAAATTCCCACTTAGTACTAGAATCCTACTGACAGAAAGCTCCCTCCCAGCCTTTCCAGATGGGAGGCTTCATGCTCCTGCCTCCTTTCCATTTCTGCTCGTGTGTTTAACTCCAGGCTGTCATTACCTCTCCAATACCTGCCACCTGCCCTTCCAATGTGCCCTTCCCCTGCCCCCCTTCAGAACCTGCTTAGCATGAGCTGGAAAGATCACATCTTTCCCCTCCTCTGAAACCTACAGAGCACAGCCCACACTCCAAAGAGGACTGAAATGCTGGGTGATCCACAACGGACTTCAGCTCTGAATTCCTGGTCTTCTCCCCACCGCTCACACCTGTGCCCAGTGCTGCCCTTCTTTGAGGCTGGGCTCAGCAGAGTTTTCCCCTCTTCCTCCCCTTGCTCTCTGGGACAAGCAGCCTTCTTACTCGTCATTGCTCCCCACGTCCCTGCTCTGTGGTGCTAGGAAGGGGTGCCACTCATGGGTCTCTATACACCCAAACAGGCCAAAGTCCTGCTTTGAGATTTTTCAAACTGGAGCCCTGGCTGGTACAGGAAGAAGAGGGAGGTATGGGGTAGGGAAGAGTTCGCTCTCAAATAGAAAGGCTGTGGAAGGGACCCCTGGGCACGCTTTACGGTGGGAGAGCATGCAGCAGAGATGGGACGAGGTCCTCGAGGCCTTCAGAGCTGCAGGTCTCCACCTGCCCAAGGCCTGGCTGTTCAAGAATTGATTCTGCGAGCTCCCCAAATCCCTTCAGCAAATCTCTTTTTTAGCTGATGCTAGCTGAAGACAGGTTTCTGTCACTGGCAAGGACGAGTGTCCTGACAGCCAATATGAGAGCCAGCCTGGAGGATATGGTTTCAAAGAGGCTGGTCTAGCATTTCAGCTATTTTACGCTTGATCCAACCAACATTTACTGAGTGCCCGTCATGTGCTGGGCATGGTTTCAGATGCTAGAAAATACAAAGACAAAAAAAAGACGTGGTCTCTGATCTCACAAAATGTAGTCTGTTATGACCAGGAGCTTCGAGAACATAATTGAGAGAACACTCATTCTACCAGAAGGCTCAACATCTTGGAAAACAAGATGAAGACAGATCACTAGGATTTAACATCTTGGAAAATAACAAATTTTGTCAAAACTAGGTTGTCAAAAAAGAATCTGAAAACTTGGACATTTTAAGTAACTGACTAGTCACAAGTACAACAGAAAAAGAGCGTAGCAGAGAGAACACCAAAGACCCAGAAGCCAAAATATGTTACAATCTCAACAGCAGTGGGAGTAGAATAATAATGGCTATTTTAGACCGAAACACAGTCATTGGTAATTTGACAAAACACCCAAGACATAGGAATATCTGGGAAACCATCTAAAAACTCATCAGGTCCAAAATGCCCTGGAGACAGAGAAAGGGCAGGAGGAGGGGAGAGTAGAGACGACAAGAAGCAGCTGCCCTGCTGGATTTTCCCAGATCTGTTTCCAGGATGGACCGTGGAAGAACTGGGTCTTCGCTAAATGGCAGGACATGCCAGATGACAGTCCAAAATGTCTGGTAAGAAGCCAGCAAACCTCCCTTCCTGCCGCACATCAACAGCTGCCAAACAGGAGAAGTCCTCTGGCTCACGTCTCCGTTCAGAAGACCTACAAATACTCCAATGTCCCCGAAAGACCTGAAGGCCAGGGTCACAGGGTCAGAGTCCATGATAAAGGCAACGTTGACTTCTGATACCGACCGGTTGTTTTTGACAGGGCTGAGAACAGCAGTTTTTAGATCACTTGTGAAAATGTCTGGGATGAATAGGCCTTTTCACTGCCGCCTTCTCTCCAACCTCTTTTGTAGAGAGATGTAGGTAGCAACAAAGGGGAGATTTATTACCATGAGCCCATTCGGCAGCTGTTTTCTTGTTGCTCCTTGTTTAACTTCTCCCAAGAGAGCAGAGTTATCTACCCAGCTAAGCAGGTGTTGAAGGCAGGTGATTTTGTTTCCATTAATTTTCTTAAGTAATAGTAAACCAGACTAGAGAGTCCGCTCATGAACTCCCGGGGAAACCTTAACCCTATGGCTGCTAGACCACAGGGCGTCTGCTGCAGCTGGAAGGCTAGGTTCTGATCCCCGGTGGTTCTAACACCTTCCAATCTCTTGGACTAACAGTAAGCAGAACCTAAGAGTCCTGGCCCATCCCTGCCCCTCAACATCTGGATTTTGTCTTCGTTAACAATGTGTTCATTGTAAAGTGATGTTGGGGGCTTTCAGGAAAAACAGATTAAGAAAGGCATTCCTCTTCATTTCAAAGCCCTGATAAACCACCACATTAATGACTATACTCACAGCTTCATGTTCCAAGCTCCTGTGAGGGAGAGGTTAACATAAAACATGGAGAAGTTTTTAATTTTAAAGCTTAACACCTCCCAAACCTATCAATTTAACCTCAGTTCTGGGTGCACTTTGCAATCTTCTCCCTGATCTTCTTCACGAGAAGGCCCGTGGTATGTGCACTCCACAAGGAACTTTCTACTCCTCCCATCTATGCTCAATTGTAGACAGCCACTATTCAATAGTGGACTGAGGAGAACAGCCAACCTTCCATATGTTGGACAAAATCCTGAAGCCTTTTATGCTTCAGCCCTTTGATTACCTTCAATTTTCTCCTACTGTAGAGCCGTTATCATAAGGAGCGAACATTCGGTGACACATCTCTTTCTCTTTATCTGTGTAGTCCCTGTAATAGCTGGAGACAGAAACATACACTAGTTAAAGTCTGTCTTTGCAGGAGGTGACATCTGGTGGCTGGAATACCGCACTCAGGTCCAGAAATACTGAAAATTCAGCAGGTCCCGAAGTGAATTAGGAGGGGATGGAAGCCATGCTGGAGGTAGGGGAGCCAGGAAACTCCCCTCAGAGGGGACAGTAACAGTAAACCTCTACCTCAGAGGCTGTTCAAGAAGCCCTTGGACAGAAAGCCCACAACCTGAAAAGACTGCAGCCTTAAAGGCTGGGAGCCACTTTATAAGGGCTGCCAGGCTGAACCTCTTGCCAAGTGGCCTCATACTCCGTGGCTTCTAAATTATCTTCAGATTTCTTTGCTAAAGAATGGTCAGATTCCAAAATTTCTACATCTAACTTATAAGTATCCTGACAGGATACTTCTCTTAAAAATTATTTTTGGTACCCTAGGTGGGACTGACAGGATACTTTTAAAAACCAGAAAAGGGGGATGCCTGGCTGGCTCAGTTAGTAGAGCATGCAACTCTGATCCTGGGGTTGTAAGTTTGAGCCCCACATTGGGTATAGAGATTACTTAAAAATAAGATAGTTTTAAAATACAAGTCATTTCAGAAAAAAAAAAAAAAAAGGAAATTGCTGGACAGTCCTAAAAGGCCTGAAATATAACAAATGGATCTAAGTATAAGAGGTGCACACACCTCAGACTTTTTTAACATCAAAAGCTTTAACTAGCAATCTAGAGTAAATGTTTAATGTCAACAGGAGCAATACAGAAGGACAAAAACAAAACAAAACAAAACAAACCACCTAAAAAGACAGTGGATAGATTATGAGGTGTTGGAATTACAGACTATTTATATGCCAATATAGTCATTGTAGAAAACTTTGAAAATGACGTCTATAATCACAAAATGTTGTATTACTGAAACACTGGTACATATTTTACTTGGGTAACAAGAAAGTCACCCTATGCGTAGGAGTCAGACCTGAAAGATGCATTGCAGACCAAACAGGATCTGTAAGACAACCTTCTGCCATCTGTTAAGAACACTGGTTTTCAGTTGATGGCAAGTAGGGAGGAGTAGCTGAAGAACAAGGCCCTTTTTAAAAATTACACTGGCCCACCTGTTTTAAGGTGCTTACTTTGGGGGTAGGAAGTGGGGAACAGACTTGTAGTCTGGAGGAAGCTGTTGGTTTAGCACTTCATAAAGTCAGCTCTAGGGGGCGCTGCCTCCCAACACATGCTGGGCAACATTCCCAAACAGTCCTTTACCCAGGTGGAGACACCAGAGCCCCAGCCATGGCACTCGCCTCTTTCTTTGGTTTGTACTCCTGCAAACAGGTCTCACCTGGCCAGTTTCTTCAGCTCATTATTGATGTCATGATTGAAGGGCTGTTCCTGCTGGGCTCGGACTAGAAAATCTCGGGCCTTCTGATACTCAGTCATGAGTAGACAGGCCTGTCAAAGGATGGTTTTAAAAACACACTTGGTTAGGAAAGACAGCATTTTTTCACTATCTTTTCCTGGGCATTCGTTCTCAAGTCCCTGGCCTCCAACACACCTGTCCACACCGGAAGAGGGCCTTAGCATTCTTCCGGTCGATGATCAGAGCTTGTTCTCCATAGCGCAAGGCTGTGGTAGGTCGCTCCAGCTTCAGGTACGTAAAGGACAGGTTAAGGAGAACAAGAAGCTTGGCTGCTGCCACCAGATGCTGCTCTTCAGGGGGTGCTGATCGTCGGTGGAGAAGCAACAAGGCCTGTGGAGATGGAAAACAGGTAGTCAAGAGGAAGCACATAATCTTACTATTGAAAGCCCGAAGAATCAAAAAAAAAACATTAGAGGTTTAAAAAAAAATGAGCTCAACAAGTTGCAGGACATAATATCAATATATGAGAGGTAGTTGTAGGTCTATACTCCAGCAATAAACAATCCAAAAATGAAGAAAACCACTCCATTTACAACAGCATGAAAATAAATCACAATAAATCTAAAGTGTAAGAATTGAATATTGAAAACTACAAAATACTGTTGAAGACATTAAAGAAGATATAAATAAATAGAACACATCCCATGTTCATGGCTCAAAGGACTTAATATAGTTAAGGCAATATTCCCCAATTGATCTACAGATTCAAAGCAACCACTACCAAAATTTCAATAGCCTTTTTTGCAGAAATGGTCAAGCTGACCTGAAGATTCACATGCAAATTCAAGGGATGCCAAGGAGCCAAAACAGTATTTACAAAGAGAAAATGGAAGACTCACACTTCCAAATTTCAAAGCTTATGACAAAGCTACAGCAGCAAAGCCAGTGTGGTAATAGCATAAGGACACACATAGATGAACAGAATAGAATTGACAATGCAGACTGAGAGTCCAGAAATGAACCCATACTTCTGTAGTCAACGGATTTTTCAAAAAGGGAACCAGCCCCATTCAACAGGAAAAAAGTAGTCTTTTCAAAAAAAGGTGCTGCGACAACTGGACGTCAACACGCAAAAGAGTGAGGTTGGATTCCCACTTCAAGCTACAAACACAAGTTAACAAAATGGATCATAGACCTAAACGTAGAAGCTAAACTGTAAGACTCTCAGAAGAAACCTTGACGTGTAAATCTTCATGACTTTGAATTAGACAATGGTTTCTTAGATATTACGTGAAAAGCACACATCACCAAAAGAATAAACTGGACTTCAAAAGTAAAAACTTCCGTGTTTCAAAGGACATTATCAAGAAAATGACTGAAGAAAAATCACTATAGCCATTACTTACTGGTTTAAGCTGATAACACAATTAATGGTTTATTGCTGTCATCGTCCGTACCTACAGATAATTCTGTATCTTTATTATTTTTTTTTTAAAGATTTTATTTATTTATTTGAGAGAGAGAGAATGAGAGACAGAGAGCATGAGAGGGAGGAGGGTCAGAGGGAGAAGCAGACTCCCCGCCGAGCAGGGAGCCCGATGCGGGACTCGATGCGGGACTCGACGCGGGACTCGACGCGGGACTCGATCCCGGGACTCCAGGACCATGACCTGAGCCGAAGGCAGTCGCTTAACCGACTGAGCCACCCAGGCGCCCTAATTCTGTATCTTTAAATAAAAAGACATTCATACATTCCTGAAAAGAAAAAGAATGTAAAAACAAAACCCGCAGAATGGGAGAAAGTATTTGTAAATCATATTTTAAAAAAAATCTAGTATCCAAACAATATAAAGAACTTTTATAAGAATTAAAAGACAGAAAACCCAATTAAAAATGGGTAAAGAATATGAACTGACATTTCTCCAAAGATGACATATAAATAGCCAATCAACACATTAGTTATTGGGAAATGCAAATCAAACTTAACGAGATAACTGCTTCATACCCACTAGGATGGCTATAATTCGAAAGATGGAAAATAAGTGTTGGTGATGATGTGGAGTAACTGGAACCCTCGTACTGTTGGTGGGAAAGTAAAGTGTTGCAGCCACTATGGAAAACGGTTTGGCAGTATTTCAAAAAGTTAAACATGGGAGTTACTACATGACCCAGCACTTGCACTCCTAGGTACAAACCCAAGAAAAATGAAAATCTGGGTCTACACAAGACCTTGTACACCAATGTAAAAAGCAACATTATTCACAGTAGCCAAAAAGAGGAAACAATCCAAATGTCGACCAACTGATGAACAAAACACAGTAGGATCCACACAATATACTGCTCAGCCTTAAAATGAATGAAGTTTGGTATATGCTGCAACACAGATGAACCTTGAAAACCTCATGCTAAGTGAAAGAAGCCAATCACAAAAGGACAAATACTGTAGGATTCCATTCATAGGAGTACCTATGGCAGACAGACAAATTCCTAGAGGCATGAAGTAGAACGAAGATTACTGGGGCTGGAGGAGCAGGGAGAACTGGCAGTTACTGTTTAATGACTAAACAATGTTTGGGATGAGGAAAAAGTTCCAGAAATGGGTAGTGATGATGGTTGCATAACACTGAATGCATTTAAATGCCACTGGATGGTATAGCTGAAAATAATTGAAAAGACAAATTTAGTTCTCACTAGTGTTCTCACTAGAGTTATTAAAAAATAAAAAATTTTAAGACAGAATGGAGTATGAATACACATTACAACGTGGATGAACCTTGAGAATATTTTGCCAACTGAAAGAAGCCAGGCACAAAGCATCACACGTTTGATGATTCTGTTTACATAAAATGTCCAGGAATAGGCAAACCCACAGAAACAAAGTAAAACAGGGGCTACCACGGTGTGTTGGGGGAATGGAATATAACTGCCAACAGGTACAGGGTTTTTTTTTTTTTGAGGTGATGAAATGATCTGGAATTAGTGTTGATAGATGCACAACCTTACAAATACATGAAAAACCACTCACCTGTACACTTTAAAATGTGAATTTAGAAAAGCACAATCCCACGAGAACAAGGAATGAAAGGATGATAGCAAACCCAAGATGTCAGAACAGATGGCAGAGTCATGACCAGAGAACGGAGGCCCACGTCCGAGGGGCTGGCCCTCCAGCGCAGAGCCGCAGGAACGGACAGAACCAGCGATCGGAACTGGCCAACAAGTGGGGCTGAGTAAGAGAGGACAACAAGATGGACATCGAGAGTAAAAAAAAGGAAAGCAGAAGCTCAATCCAGGAGGCCTAACAATTAACAAAGAGTCCCCAAAAAGAGAAGACAGAGACAAGGGCAAATTACCAAAGAAATAGCTCAAGAAAGTTTCCCAGAAGACAAGTTTCCTGAATGAAATGATACACCCGGGGCTTAATACAACAAATTTTTAAACACACACAACCCCCACTGTAAAATTTTTTTTTTTTTTTTAAAGATTTTTTATTTATTTATTTGAGAGAGAGAGAATGAGAGAGAACGAGTACATGAGAGGGGGGAGGGGCAGAGGGAGAAGCAGACTCCCCGCCGTGCAGGGAGCCCGATGCGGGACTCGATCCCGGGACTCCAGGATCACGACCTGAGCCGAAGGCAGTCGCTTAACCAACTGAGCCACCCAGGCGCCCCCCACTGTAAAATTTATTAACACCAAAGGAAAAAAGATCCTTAAGTCTTTACAGAGAAAAAAGAGAAAAGATCACATAGAAAAGAACAGGAACCTAAAAGACATCAGACTTCCTCACAGCAACTGTAAAAGCTAGAATCAAACAGTATTCTTCAAATCTGACGAATAGTGACTGCATGCTAGAATTCTATACTCTGTTATGCCAACTGTTAAGCATGTGGTAAGTACAAGAATATTTTTAGAAATGCACGGATATACTTACTCTATCAACACAAGGGATAAGTGGAAAAAAGCAACAGGAAGTCCACAAACAGAATCACAGGGCAGCCCAGGACAAGAACTCTGAACCAGAACACCGGAGAGCAGAGGGAAAACACTAGTGAGAACTAAAGATCCACCTTCCAGAACGAGAAGTAGAAGATATTAAAAACAGCAACTAAAGCATGTCAAGTACCAACTCACAATGCCAGAAAAAGCCGCAAACTTAAAGAGGGCCTGGGAAATGAGACTAACGATGGAAGGACTGAACTGATCTTTCTTCATTGGAAAATTCTTTTCCCCCGTGTGAGCAGGCTCTGTCTCATGAAACCTTACAACATTGATAGTTATCTGTGATTTGAGCCGACCGTGAGCCCAAGCCTGTACCCTTCATGTTTAGGACCTTGATTCCGTCAGCATTCCGAAGGACAACACACTCATCATGCACTCTCCTGTCTCTTGAGCATATGCATAAAAACCACACGTCGCAAATACCATGAGCCACCTACCCCAAATCCTATCTCCCCCCTCCTCTAGCAGAGCCTTGAGTTCATTCACAACAGTGGTATACAAATTAAACTACAGTTCCCAGATTCCTACACAGTTACTGGGGTCCACTGAATATAGGTCTGGCCAGTGATATAGAAAAGGAAGTCACTAGCTGAGGGGGTACTTCTGGAAAGCTCTTAACATAAATACACCAGACTCCTCTCCCCTCCCTTCTTCCTGCCTGGGTGACCATGTGATGCTATAGGACCATCTTGGGGTAAAAAAGGATATGTTTAAGGGTAGTGGAGCAGAAAGAGGGAAACTGGATTCCTGTACGGCTTCATAGAACTGACGTACCAGCGTTGGACTGCCTCCCTGCTCATTTGAAAAAAAATTTAAATTATGGTTTATTTTCATTAAATAATTAATTTTAGAACATGAGCTTTAGAGCGGGGGAGGGACGGAGGGAGAGAATCTTAAGCAGGCTCCACACCCCATGCAGCCTGACGCAGAGCTCGATCTCATGACCCTGAGATCATGACCTGAGCTGAAATCAAGAGTGGGGATGCTTAACCAACTGAGCCACCCAGGTGCCCCTAAATCTGGTTTAAAGTACAATTTTTCAAGATTCTGTTGCTTGCAGCTGAATGCAAATCCTGAATGAATGAGGCTCCCTTTACAAATGAGACAAAGTCAGAATGCTCCTAGACTCTAAACTCTGTCCTGTTTGCCTCTAGAACCTAGGGCAGAGTTTGGCATACAGAAAATGCTCATATTTGCTGAATGAGTCACAAAGCAAAAACAGTGAATTCCTGTCAGCATAATCTATGCAAGGAGCCAAACCACAATGAGAAGCCTGGTGAGAATGGAGTCACCTTACAGCTAGAAAAATCTCCACTGTCAGACAGGAAATGAAGATGGCAAATGGGATGGAAAATCATTTGGTAGAGGACCAACTGATTTATTTTTTTTAAAGATTTTATTTATTTATTTGACAGAGAGAGATACAGTGAGAGAGAGAGCACAAGCAGGGGGAGTGGGAGAGGGAGAAGCAGGCTTCCCGCTGAGCAGGGAGCCTGATGCGGGGCTCAATCCCAGGACCCTGGGATCATGACCTGAGCCGAGGGCAGATGCTTAACGACTGAGCCACCCAGGCACCCCTGGAATGAGAACTTTTAAAGACTTTTTACTGAAATACACACAAACAGGTAATTACAAAAACAAGTGAACAGTTCAAGAAACTTTCACAATCTGAACACACCCATGTAACCACATCCAGACACAAACACAGAACACAAACACAAATCCCATGTCCCCTCGCCTGGTCATTATCCCCGGCAGGAAGATTTTCTCAATGAGATTTTTCTTAAGGACTGCACGTGAAGAATAGGGACATATAAGAACTTTCAAGGGCGCCTGGGTGGCTCAGTTGGTTAAGCGACTGCCTTCGGCTCAGGTCATGGTCCCGGAGTCCTGGGATCGAGTCCCGCATCGGGCTCCCGGCTCGGCGGGGAGCCTGCTTCTCCCTCTGACCCTCTCCCTTCTCATGCTGTTTCTCTCTCTCTCTCTCTCAAATAAATAAATAAATAAAATCTTTAAAAAAAAAAAATGTTCTAAGTCCTCTGCTTTAAAAAAAAAAAAAAAGAACTTTCAAAAAAAAAAAGAATGAAGTGGGGGAAATCAGAGGGGTAGACGAACCATGAGAGACGATGG
>NC_138373.1:8690156-8711525 GCF_054177405.1 Leptonychotes weddellii | reverse complement strand
GCTTAACCAACAGCCACCCAGATACTCCTCTTTCTTTCTTTCCTTTTTTAAGATTGATTTATTGAGATGCCTGGCTGGCTCAGTCGGTTAAATGTCTGCCTTCAGCTCAGGTCATGATTCCAGGGTCCAGAGTTTGAGGCCTGCATCAGGCTTCTTGCTCAGCAGGGAGCCTGCTTCTCCCTCTGTCTCCCATTCCCTCTGCTTATGCGTGCTATCTCTCTCTCTCTGACAAATACATAAAATCTTTAAAAAAATAAAAATAAGATTGATTTATTTTTAGAGAGAGGGCGCATGCGAGTGTGGGAGGGGCAGAGGGAGAGAATCCCCAAGCAGACTCTATGCTGAGTGTGAGACCAGGGCTTGATCCCAGGACCCATGAGATCATGATCTGACCCAACACTAAGAGAGGCTTAACCGACTGAGCCACCTAGGCACCCTTAGAGCTCTTGTTTCATTTTCTTTCTTTTTTTTTTTTTTTAAGATTTTATTTATTTATTTGTCAGAGAGAGAGACAGAGAATATACAGACAGAGGGAGAAGCAGGCTCCATGCAGGACTTGATCCCAGAACCCTGGGATCATGACCTGAGCTGAAGGCAGACACTTTAACTGACTGAACCACCCGGGCACCCCAGAGCTCTTGTTTCTTAACACTCCGAGAGACCCACTCTCACCTTTTTTCTAATCAGTAATTTTTACCACACTCCCATAGTATGTTAAGACTATAATGTTTATTGACTGTATAAAGAAATGTCACTGAACTTCTAAATCTCTGATAGACTTTATACAAAATGTTCATAATTCAATAATATTGAGTAAAGGAAGTGAGACACAAAAGAGCACATACTAGGTAATTCTGTTTATTTGAAATTCAAAACCAGGCTATGTTAATCTACGATGGTTAGAATCAGGTTAGTAGCTATCCTTGTTAGGGGGTTCTTACTGGGGAGCACATAGAGTGCCTTCTGGGTGCTAGAAACATTATGTTGAGAGTGAGTATACACGTGTAATGTGTACATCAAGCATGTAGTTAAGATTTGTGCCCTTTGTAGAACTCCTATCTCAAAACATTGTATAAAAATACCTTCAAAAATAGATTCAGAAAGAATTGTGTCGAAGCATGAGTCCACTCCTGTTTGGGGTCTGTAAGGTGTGGCTGGGGGCCCACTCAGTCTCCCCCACCTTCCCTAAAGCATGGCCAAGGTGAGCACCTGCATGTTGGAATTATCAGTGTTGCTGGCCGAAAGGAGGCTGCCTCCCCAGTCCCGTGATGTGGCCCAGTTTCCACCTGATTCTGGGCGACCTTGAGGACATGGGGGTGTTGCTGGGAAAGAGGAGGAGGAAAGGGGCAGAGACTAAGGGTGAAGCATGCGTTCAGCTGCAGTCCCCATGCCTCTTAGTGCCTCTGCCCATCCTGGGGAGAAGAAAAAACTGAGCAGATCTGTTGGACATCTCTGCAGATTCTGAGAAAGCAGGTAGTTCATTGTGGGGGCTCTCCCTAGGTCTGCTGCCAACTTCTACCTTGGTGCTTCTTCTCTCTCAGTGCCAGTCAGCTTTCACAGGGTCTCAGGCTCTCCGGACCAGCAGTCTCTGCTTTAGAATGATCTGGGGGGTGTTTGTTATAAATGTAGATTTCTGGGGCTCACTGAAAATGTGTGAAGGGGTGACTCAGGAATCTCTTTTAACTGTGCTTCCAATAGTTGCTCACCAGTTTGAGAACTGATCTAGAACATGGGAAGGACCTTTGCTTGTTTTTGCTGCCCATTGCTGGGTCCATGCAGCTGAGAGCACATTGTTGGTGTCACTCCACATGACCTTGCAGACGGCCCTTTCTGTGTTTACCTCCAAATCTGAGTGAAAAATATAGAATTCTATGTTTCCAAGTGCGTTTCCCCACAATTAAGCCCTTTGTTTTAGAGACAGAAAACAGACCCAAGGTCATAGGGGTTGAGATTGGAATCCAGGACTGGAGACCCTAAGGCACTCTGATTTCCAGTGGCACTTGCCAGGGGTTGGGGCCCCAGGGGGTGGAGGGAGCAGGTTTGAGTAAGCTGCCCTCTCTTCTAGCCGGGCACCGTGGATGGCGTGGCAGGTGAGTGTCCCTGAGCTGGAGGACCGCCTTCAGTGCCCCATCTGCCTGGAGGTCTTCAAGGAGCCCATGATGCTGCAGTGTGGCCACTCCTACTGCAAGGGCTGCCTGGTGTCCTTGTCCCGCCACCTGGACTCGGAGCTCCGCTGCCCAGTGTGCCGACAGGAGGTGGATAGCAGCAGCTCCCCGCCCAATGTCTCCCTGGCACGGGTGATTGAAGCCCTACAGTTCCCTGGGGGCCCAGAGCCCAAGGTCTGTGAGCACCACCGGAACCCGCTCAGCCTCTTCTGTGAGAGGGACCAGGAGCTCATCTGTGGCCTCTGTGGCCTGCTGGGCTCCCACCAGCATCACCGCGTCACGCCTGTCTCCACTGTCTACAGCCGCATGAAGGTGGGCAGTGAGGCTGCTGGGGGGGTGGGTTGCGGGGACACACCGAGCCTAGCTCTTACCCTCTCTGGCACCATTGTCTGGCAGAGAAGGGTCCCAGGCCAGGATGCCAGTTCCCTCCAGCCCTGTCCTGGAGCAGAGCTCATAGAGCATGCATCCATCCATCATGTTTTGTGCAGCTGTTCCAATCTCCAGGTGCTGGGGCCTACTGACCTGCATGATGGAGAGCCCCTTGTCAAGTGCTAGCCCCTTCCCTTGCTCGGTTTTTCTTTGTAGCTCTCATTCATATTTTGAGCGCTCCCCAGACGATGCATGAGGGCAAGGACTTTGTTTTGTTTCCTCGGGTATTTTCATGCCTAGAGCCATGCCTAGCATGTAAGTAAAAGCTCAAAGCGTATTTGCAGAAACAGTGGATTCCTGTTCTCGTGGACTTTTGCCTCAGATCTAGCAGGTCATCATTTAAGGTGAATGATGATGATGATACTCTCTTTGGTGAATATGTTGATCTAAGATTTACGAAGGGGTTGGGGTTATCATTGTACTTTACAAATGAGGAAACAGGCTCAGAGAAGGTAAGGGTCTTACCTAAGGTCATACAGCTTGTCACTGGCAGAGCAAGGACTCTGACTGTGGCCGGTTTTCTTTCCATTGCAAAACAGATCAAAGAAGGGCAGGAAGGATTCTTGGAAGTGAATTGCTAGAGGGTACCTGGCATAGTGTTTGGGAGGGAGGGAGAGTAAAGGTAAGGAATGACAAAATACAGGTGATAGGGGTGGGAAAGAGAAAGAGCATCAAGATCTGAAGGCAGAGTTCCAGGGATTTCTTGGCTGAGTGCCCTGGGCAGCATTTCTTTGCTTCTTCAGTCCTGGAAGACAACTATGAAACGTGCACAGGGCCAGCCCAGCCATCCACCAGCCCCTCTTGCCCACAGACGTTTACTCGGCACCTAACGTGTACTCGGTGTTGTGCTAAAGCCTGTAGTACAATAGTGGGCAAGAGGTTTACCACAGCCTGGGAGTCTGGCAGAGAGGGTGCTACTGTCAGGGTTAAGTACAGGCAATGGGGAGACCACCTCAAATATAGCTCCGGCATGGTCTCGGGTGGTCAGGGAAGGTTTCCTGGAGGAAGTGGACTGCTGAACCAAGACCTGACCCACAAGGAGGAGTTGGTAGGAAAAGAAGGGGAGGAAAGCATTCCCTGTATAAAGACAGCCTTGCAAAAGATCAGGAGGGAAAGATATTTAAGAAATCGTAAGTTGTTCTTTTAAGCTCAGGGGAGAGTTAGCTAAGTGGAAGCCAGGTCATAGTAAGGCTTGTGTGACATGTGAAGGGATTTGTAGTTTATTCAGAGGACCATCCTGGTTGAGGGGGGGCACTGGAGAGTTTTAAGCAGAGTCCTGATGTGGTCCAAGCACTCTGCCGGAGGGTGGACTGGAGAGTGAGGCTGGGGGGTAAGAGACTGGGAGTAATTACATATGGGTGGTAATTGAAGCTGCAGGAGTGGAGAAGACCAACCAGGAGAGCCTGCAATGTGGTAGGGAAGACACGGATGATGCCACCAAGGAGCACGAGGGTTTAAGATTCAGGTAAATAGAGCACCCCAAAAGGGACAGAAAGAATCAACAGAGAGAGTAGGAACACTGGCTGAATATGGCCTCCTAGAAATCAGAACAGTGCTTTTTAATGAGAACAAGATCACTTGTGTGAAATGCTGCTGAGGATTGGAAAGCGTCTGTTAGATTTAGCAGTAAGGATTGATTATCTTGGCAAGAGTAGTTTTAGTGGAGTTCACAGGAGGAGGAAGCCAAATTGCAGTGCAATGAAATTGAGCCTGTGTTTTATTAGCCCAGGAGAGAAGGAAACACACAGGAGCTCGCTCATCATTTCTGGCTTAGAGCCTGGGACTGCTTGGGTCCTGGTTTTAGATGTGGGTGTTTGTGATCCCAAGACTCTTCTCTGTGATGCAACAAAATTGTGTTCCTTTATTAGGTTCCATTTTATGCATTCCTGTTTTCCTCCTATTGACTGAGATCTTGAGGTTATTTATTTGCATGATTTTTTTTTCTTCTCCCAGTGACCCAGTTTGACGGAGAAAGAGGGAAAGAACTAATCTCATCTCTCTCTGCTTCAGGAGAGTTACCACTAGAATTCTGTTCTTGGGTTGCTATGAGATCTTCTGATGCCTCATTATCCAGAGCAAGACCCTGTGTCCATTTACCCCTGCAGTGGCTTTATTCTTTAATCAGCTCCTTTCCTGAAAGGCTTTTGTAGCTGGTTTCTTTCTTTTTTTTTAAGTTTATTTTTTAGTAATGTCTGCACCCAGTGTGGGGCTTGAACTTACAACCGAGAGATCGAGAGTCACATACTCTTCCAACTGAGCCAGCCAGGTGCCCCTCTTGCCGCTGATTTCTGTTTGGGAACTATCTAAGCCAGAGACTGTGTATGCTCCATGGGCACAAACCAGCAGGGCTCCCTTTAAGTAGTGCAGCTGTTTGGGGGTCTAGGTGGTCCTGGTTGAACCCTTAAGACTCTGTCAGATTTGGGGCCAGGGAAGCCCAGGAGAAGGGAGTTTACTTCAGCCTGGGGAGGCCCCAAATCCAGGCTGGGCCCGAGTCTGCCAGGGAAGGATTCAGGTCTTTATAGGGAGTGGGGAATCCCCAGGTATAAGTGGGGCAACCGTATGCACCATTGGCCTTCCTTGGGGCCATCCTTTTTGTGATATCTTGATCAAATGCCCACTGATTCTAGACCTGCTGGTGACCAGAGAGTTTACTTGGTGGGTACCCAATGGCCAGCATTCCATTCAGGGAGTGTTGGCTTCAGACTGGTTATCGCCCCTCTTGGATGTTGTGTGGTGCCTTCCAGGTGGACAATGTTTAGCGTCCATCTCCATGTCCTGAAGAGGGATGACCTGGAGATCCTTTTCTGTCTGGGTAATTCCTGCCCTCAATGTGGAATATTCTTGAATAATCTTAACCTATTTTGGAGTCAAGAGTACCCGGGTAGCTCTTTCCCTGGTTCCACTGAGAGTGCTTGTGGCCATTAGGATGCTCCCTGGGGGCGCCTGGGTGGCTCAGTTGGTTAAGCGACTGCCTTCAGCTCAGGTCATGATCCCAGAGTCCTGGGATCGAGTCCCGCATCGGGCTCCCTGCTCTGCGGGGAGCCTGCTTCTCCCTCTCCCACTCCCCCTGCTTGTGTTCCCTCTCTCGCTGTGTCTCTCTCTGTCAAATAAATAAATAAAATCTTTAAAAAAAAAAAAAAAAAAGGATGCTCCCTGGAAGGGTGAAGCCCAGGGCTGGTCCCAAGGAGCTGAAACGGTGAAGGGGTCGGCTACTCATGAGGCCATGGTACATTGCCTCCAGGAGGACCTAGCGGCTCTCATCTCTGACCTGAAGCAGGAGCAGAAGAAGGTGGATGAGCATATTGCCAAACTGGTGAACAACAGGACCCGGATTGTTGTGAGTGCACTTTCCCTCTGTACCCTTACCCTGGGGCTGGCCACCTTCCCTTTCCTACGGAGCCCAGTTCTGATTTGTTCTTTACAGAAATCCATACCTTCATACAAAGCCAGAATTCAAAGCATTCCAGGGCGGAGTGGGGGAAAGGGCAAATCGCCTCAGGGGAATCAACTCAGTTGTTAGGACTCTGTCCAAGTTGGCTGTGTCCCTCTTGTCCTTGGTAATGAGATAACACAGAACCTAAGTCCCAGAGGTAAACAGCTCAAAGTGTGGGCATGACTCTCCTGCTCTCTACGTCTATTTGACCTTGACAGTCTGGTGCCCGCCCGGTACCTCGGAGCAGAGGTGTGGAAAGGCTTGGTGGTTTTCTGCTTTTCCTGAGTGACAGGTACACTGGGGCTGGGAGGTGTTCTGAAAAAAAGATTCACGGCAGCTGTACTCAGTTTTGGAGGAGAAAAAACACTTTATTGATAGTATAAAAATGTAATAGAATCAGAAAGAAGAAAAGGGAAATCTGCGTATAGATGAGGGCAATAGTAAGCAGTAAAGGAGAATAAAACAGAGTTACATCAAATCGGGTACTTACAACATCCAGCCTCATTAGCTGGGGGAGCTCCATGGAGACGGCCAGGCTGGAGTCCCGATGGAGAGGCCTGGGTCAAGCATCCTCCCCTCAGGTGAGATTTCCAACTGACCATCCCCATAAGGACCGTATTTATAGGGCAAATGAAGTTAAACATGTGTTTGCCTATGTGCAGTTTGGAGCGAGCTGCATTCCTGCGTTATCATGTCTTTACATATTCAAGGAGCCTGTGCTGGGTGTGCTTGCCCCTTCTCCCAGATTCCATTCTGGGGGGCCAGCCCAGCCTGGAGCTAGAGTGGATGTAAGGCAAGATTTACAGCTCTTGGCATCCAGACCAGAAGGGCCAGTTCTGACCTGGAGGCCAGCTAATGTCCACTCATCAGGCTCCCAAGGTCACTCATGCAGCATGAGTCTCACAAACAACATTCTTCCACCTGCCTGCGTGTAAGTGCAGGTTGGGGGGTGGTCAGGTATGCAGGACAAATCCCAGAAAGCTCCATCCATACAGTCCAGGAGGGTTTGGAGCCTGGGCCCTGCAGGCAGTTGTGAAACAGGAGCCGGAGGCCAGTGTCCCCTGAGAGTCTTCTCCATTAACCTCCCCACCCTCAGAGGGAGACGGCATTACCCCTGCCCAGTGGAGGCTGAACTCAGGGTCAGACACGGAATCCTGGCTGTCTAAAGTGTGCTTTCCCAGGGCCTTGCAGACTTTTTTCAGTTGCGGAATCCTGTACTAAAGCTAAATCTGATATGCACATTTAATAGCAATATTACCCACCACCACCTCCCAGTAGTGACAAAGCAATAGCAGAGCCACTGTGTTTGAAATGGGAGCTGGGGGCCAGTCTCTCCCCTGCCTCTGTTGCCCT
The DNA here is from genome assembly GCF_054177405.1 of Leptonychotes weddellii. Classification (NCBI taxonomy): domain Eukaryota; kingdom Metazoa; phylum Chordata; class Mammalia; order Carnivora; family Phocidae; genus Leptonychotes; species Leptonychotes weddellii. The sequence continues at coordinate 8,704,145 of NC_138373.1, read as the reverse complement.
CCCCATGGCCACATGTGGGATGCCCAGGCACAGTGTGAACACTGGGCAGGAGTCAGCCCTGCAACTCAACTACTAGAACCATCTCCAGTTGGAGGCCCAGGAAGGCCTAAGCTGCCAGGGCCTAGGGACACCAACGTCAGCCACAGCCAGGCAGTTCTGGCCGAGGTTCCAGCTGTGATCAGTTCCTCTTTGTCCCAGAATGAATCTGATGTCTTCAGCTGGGTGATTCGTCGTGAGTTCCAGGAGCTGCACCACCTGGTGGATGAGGAGAAGGCCCGCTGCCTGGAGGGGTTGGAGGGTCATACCCGTGGCCTTGTGGCCTCCCTGGACATGCAGCTAGAGCAGGCCCAGGGCAGTCAGGAGCGGCTGGTCCAGGTCGAGCACGTGCTGGAGCAGTTCAGTAATGAGAGTCACCATGAGTTCATCCGGGTGAGTGGACAAGGGAGTGCCCCCCATGCCGAGGCCCCCAGGTCCCAAGAGTCTTCCTCATGCCTCAACCATCCTGTTTTGTCTTGCAGAAGTATCACTCCATGGCCTCCAGGTAATAACCTTGGAGGGAGCTCTCAGCTTGGATCTGGTGGCTCCTCTCCACCACTTCCTGCCTTCGGCTGTACCAGTGCCTTGGCAGCAGCTGCCCACATCTGGCTCTGTACTGAGCCCAGGGAACACAGATGAAAGTCATGCCCCTGCCTTTAAGGGTCTCAAAGACTGGTGGGCGGCAGATGGTGAACTATGGTTACATCACTGTGGGTACCTAAAACCAAAGAAGTTCACACGAGCTACAGAAATAACAGGAGAAGGTGACTGGGGTTGCAGGTGGGGGGAATGGGCGAAGATGATGCATAGATGGACGAGCTTAGGGCAGAGGACAGGTGTTGACCAGGCAAGCAGAGTGGGGAATGGTCACGTGAAAGGGTGAAGTAAGGTGTGGGACTGGGGTATTTATTGTATGATGCAGGGCAGAACGGGCAATGAATGGGAGAGGTAAGAGCCAGAATGAGGGGCCATGAATCCTGAACCATAGTTTGTGGGAAGGGATTGAATCCATGTTCCAGTCTCAACAAATGAACAACCATGCAGTTCCTTGGCCTTCCTCAGACCCTGATTGTGAGTCTCCTTGTTTTTTCAAATTTTCTTTGGTCTTAAGGACAGTTGCATTAGGAACATTGGTTTAAATGAATGGACAGTGAAGCTGATTGGGAGCAGGTGTCCACTCCAGCTGTGGCTAGGGGCCAGGGTCACCCAATATAGGGCAGGGGTCCTCAAACGTTAGTGTGTATCAGGACCACATGGAGGGCTCATTACGTCAGATCGCTGGGCTCTAGTAATCACTTCCTGATTCAGCAGGTCTGGGGTGGGACCTGAGAAATTTGCATTTCTAGCAAACTCCCAGGTGATGCTGCTGGTCTCGGACCTGATCTGATGTAGAGTGTTTCCCCTTCTAGGAAGGGGGCAGGCACTCAGAGTGGGGTGGAGGGAAGGAAATGACAAACATCTTGAGCACACAGTCTTCTGAGCTGCGACTGGCTTGTTGGACTTGTGTAAGGGTGAAGGGGTGGGGTTGGTGTGCAGCTCCGCCATCATGGTGAACCGTCACCCTCAGAGCAGAGCTCCAGCAGGCCCGGCCTTTGGAAGGCACCTTCAGCCCCATCTCCTTCAAGCCAGGCCTCCACCAGGCTGACATCAAGTTGACTGTGTGGAAGAGGCTCTTCCGAAAAGTTCTGCCAGGTAAGGCTCCAGCCTGTTCTCTTTCCTGAGGGCTGCCCTGCAGGGTGGGCGCAGAAGACTGGAAGGTTGTTTGCGTGGGTTATGGTGAGAGCATGGCTTTGGGGTTCCACCAGACACCCCGGGCTCAAGCTCAGGTCCAACTCTTACTGGCCAAAGACAAGTTGTGTAATTTTTTTTTTTTAATTTTTAAAAAAGATTTTATTTATTTAAAGAGTGAGCGCTTGAGTTGGGGGAGGGGTAGAGGGGGAGAGAGAATCCCAAGCCGACTCCCCACTAAGCGCGGAGCCCAGCCCAGGGCTTGATCTCTCACACCCTGAGATCATGACCTGAGCCGAAATCGAGAGTCGGGCACTTGATGGACTGAGCCATTCAGGCGCCCCGAGTGCACGCCCTTTTCCTTAACCAGAATGCCTCCCTCACAGCGATCCCGTTTTTTTCCATGCTTCAGGAATTGTTCATGCATTCAGCAAGCATCCTTAGGGTTGCCTCTTCTGGGCCTGGCCCCTTCTTAGAAGGCCCCTTGGATACAGGGATGAGGCCATTGCAGTTTCTCCCCTGAGGAGCTCAGGGCCTCCAATCAGACTCCTTTGTGGCAGGGTGTGCTGCCTTCTGTGTAGCTTGAAAACACTTCTTTGATCTTTCTTAGCCCCGGAGTCCCTCAAGCTAGACCCTGCCACCGCCCACCCCCTCCTGGAACTCTCCAAGGGCAACACGGTGGTGCAGTGCGGCCTTCTGGCCCAGCGGCGTGCCAGCCAACCCGAGCGCTTTGACTACAGTACTTGCGTCCTGGCCAGTCGGGGCTTCTCCTGGGGCCGTCACTACTGGGAGGTGGTGGTGGGCAACAAGAGCGACTGGCGCCTGGGGGTCATCAAGGGCACAGTGAGTCGCAAGGGCAAGCTGAGCAAGTCCCCAGAGAACGGCGTGTGGCTCATTGGCCTGAAGGAGGGCCGGGTGTATGAGGCCTTTGGCTGCCCTCGGGTGCCCCTGCCTGTGGCCGGCCACCCCCACCGCATCGGCGTCTACTTGCACTATGAGCACGGAGAGCTCACTTTCTTTGATGCTGACCGCCCCGATGACTTGCGGCTGCTCTACACATTCCAGGCTGACTTCCAGGGCAAGCTCTACCCCATCCTGGACACATGCTGGCACGAAAGGGGCAGCAATGCACTGCCTATGGTGTTGCCCCTGCCCAGCGGGCCTGCCCACCTCACCCCCCCACAGCCCATCAAGCTGTAGGGTTGCTGGTGGGTCTGCTGGGTTCAGCGAGCAGAGATGAGGTTCTTTACTGTTTGGGAAGGTCTTCGTGCCTGTGTGTTCCTGGAAACACCTAATGATAAGAAAAGGACTCTAATCCCTTCCCTGTCAGCCAGGGGCATATTTATTAACCTTTTTGCCAGGTTATTCAGCTGCTTATTAACCAGCAGAACCAGGCCTTGGTGTCCATGGGTTAAGATAGGCTTCCCTTGATCCCTGCTAACCATGCTTTCTGCTTACTCTTTTAACAGAAGGTGGAAACATTCCCACACATAATTTCTCTTTGTCATTGTGAACTTAAGGATAATAAATGTGACGCTATCTTTAAATTATTTGCAAACATTAACTGCTGTGCATACATACTGTTTTATGCTCAGGTCTTTAAAAGCAGCTCCAACCTCTGGTCAGCCAGAAGTCCCCTCAACTCTGGGCTGGCTGGTCTGTGGTTAGAGTCACATCAATCACTCTGTTACTGCTGTCTTCAAAGACCTCTCTTGATCTCCCTCTCCATTGGTTGTTATGGAAATAACACTTCTTCAGAGCAGAAGCAAGTAGGGTCCAGACGGACGTGGCCTATCCCTGAAAGCTGCTGGACACGTGGGAGCGGGCCCAGAGCCTCAGTCTGTTCATGGCGAGTCTGCCCCTGGCCACAGCTGATGGTGTCCGTCCAGACCAAAGCTGGGACAGCTGAATTCTCTCCCAAGAATTTGAAAGTTGGAAGAGAATGGTTGGGGCTGAGTCATCTGAGACCTAGTGTTTTAGAGAGAAGCTCCTCAGCCTTGTGCCACTGAGCTCACAGTTGCCTGGAGTTGCCTGAGCTACTTCTCTGGGGAACCACTCTGTCCTGGTGCCTTGGCACTTACCCACATTGGCCACACAGGCAGAGGCTTGACCTGCAAGCTAAGTGATCCTCTAGGAACCCGAGAGAATGGGAGGTTTGTGAGGCACTGACCTTATCCCATGGGAGACTGTCAGGACAGGTCACCTACCAAGATCTGATAAGCATGAAACTTTCTGCGCCGCCTCCCTCTGAGCAGAGCTGTAGCCTATAAAACAGCTTAATTGCACCTAGAACTGGCTTCCCAGCAATGGGAAATCCCCCAACCCTCGTTGTAGTCCTCCTTCTGTTGTGTGCAACAAGGACCATGTGGAGCTGGCACCTTTGGCTAATCTTCTGCCTATGTAAGTAATAAGCTGTCTGAATCAAAAGGTGCTTGTTGTATCTTTACCGGCTGAATCTGTTGGGCCTTGGCCTTGGTTGCTGTGTGTTTGACACCTTGCAGACCTGGTTTTTGGTTATGCAGCTCCTCAATTCCATGACTTGGCTGAAGATTGTGGCCCTCTATATCCACTCTCCCTCCCTCCTCCCTTCTCCACCCTGTTCTCTGTCCTGGGAGACTGGCCCCAGTGGAATGCAAAGCCCTCTGGCTTCCTGTTGGGTTTAGCAGATGGGAGGGACTGGCAGGAGATCCAAGGGCAGGAAAGGGAATTCAAGGTACTTATTTTTCTGGTTTCCTGCCTGCTGGGCTGTGGGTTTGCAGCTTTCCTCATCTGAAGATCCTTGGCAGGTGGCCCCTTCCTCTGTTCCTCTCCCTTGTTCCTTCAGGCCTGGCAGTGAGCAGTGCTGTCACCAGCCCCAAGTACTGCACCACCTCTAGTTTCCCTTAACTCTGACCATCCTTTCATAAATACGTCCTTCTTTAAGATCACTTCAACTACCATTGTGTGCTCACCTCTGCCCCCGCCAGCTGCTGACAGACACAGTGGCATATGTCTGCACTCAACTTAGTAAATCCCCTCTTGTTTGGCTGGCCAGAGTTAGTGTTTGTGCTTGCAACCAAAAGATCCATTCAGTATGGAGAAGGCAGATGAAAGAGCAGTTCATTATGTGGAGTTGGCATTTAAGCTGAAAGAAGTGGAATACAGGCAGAGGAGAAGAGTTTTTGGGGGTCTAGTCCACGGAGAGATGCTGCAGCCAGAGCTGGACCTGCAGAGGGGGTGGAGGCTAGACCATGGAGGACCACTGATACTATCTTAGTGTATATTAACTTTGTTCTGTAGTAATGACAGCGTGGGAGTGGGAGAGTCTGCCCAGGGAGAAAATACTAGCTGACAGAAAGGAGGTCAGAGGATGGAACAGCAGAACTTAAGGAAGCAGCTTAGACAACGTTGCCAAAGAACTGTAGAAATGATAGAGAACTGGGAGGGAGTGCCAGCAGCAAAGATCATGGAAGCCAAAGCTTTCCAACAGAGAAGGTGTGCCCCGTAGTGCCGTGAAAACCCAGCCTCAGCAGGAAAGGCCTGAGGAATATTAGATTCTTGGTGGCCTTGGAGGAAGCCATGTCTGTGGACTAGCATGGGAGACAGACTTCAGGGGGTTACATAGTATGTGAGGAAGAAGTAAAGGCAATCACTGCTGATTCTTGTTTTAAGCAGCTGGACGGGGAAGGGAAGAAAACTGGGTCATGAGTTTGAGAGAAGGTGGGATTAAAAGAAGGCATTTTTAGGATAGAGGAGGCTACAACTTGTCCTACAGAAATACATGAGCCACATGTGTAGGTTGAAGTTTTCTAGGGGTCACGTATTAGACATTTTAAGGCACAGGTCACCTAGTGTCCACATCTTGGCTCCTAATAGCCATTCTCCAATGAAGAGGAAGCAGGGCTCCTTGGAGAAATAGCTGGTTCTAGGACTGGGGCAGGAAATACCCTGAGCCATAAGCCGCTTGGAGTGCCAGGAAGCACTCACAAACAAAGGTGTGCAAAACCCCTACAATAATAGAGGCCTTTCAAAGGGACATGGGAGCCCATTGAAAGCACTCCTAGTGGCCAAAATGGGAAAAATGTGAGCGACAAAATAAAACAGTACAGGTTTCCCCGCTATCAGAAAGTAGAGTGTTTCTGTGAGATCTGTCATTAGCTGAAGTGGAGTAATGAGAATCAGCAATTACCATTACTTTATATGGAAACATTTTTTAGTGCTACCAGACCCCCCAAATTAACTGCTTTTAAGCTTTTCTTACCTTTGGATAAACCTTGCAAATGAATGCACACAGTCAATCGAGATAAAGCACAGTTCAGAGCTACGGAGGCTTGATGCTGAGATGCTGCGTTTGTAGATCTTGGGGAAGGAGCGTGGCAGCGTCACTCTCACTGGGGTGCGTGCTGCCTCTACAAGGGCTTGCGGCAAAACAATACTATTTTTACTTTTCCCCTTTTTTCATAAAAGTGAAAATCCTCTTAGGATTTCTTTCAGTTAACAAAAACAGGTACTACTCTAGGTCTTTCGTAAAAGTGAAGTGGTGTAATGCAAACTTTCTAAAAGGGGGGATAGGGGTGCCTGGGTGCTCAGTCGAGCATCCAACTCTTGATCTCAGCTCAGGTCTTGATCTCAGGGTGGTGAGATCAAGTCCCACATTGGGCTCCACACTGGGTGTGGAGCATACTTAAAAAAAAAAAAAAAAGAGGATACCTGTACTGGATTACAACTCAAAGTATAAAGTAAATATCCATGAGTCCATACTGATAAATGATTGGCTAATTAAATAAATCTGGGACGAGAGCATTCTGCAGAAGAATTCCAAATAATTTATGTAGCTACTTTGCCCTCAAAGAGGTAGAGTATAATCCCCTACTCCTTAAAGGGTGGGCTGTGCATAGTGACTTCTTTCCAGAGGGAACAGAGGGATAAAGACTAGTTTGCAGTGGAGAAGTGTGAATCTTAGCCAGGTGATCAAGGTTAACATCAACAGTGAAGGTCATGTTGATACTATATGCCCTTGATGTGATCTGATGAGGATGGTACTTTACCTGTAGTCTTCCAAAAACCCATAAGCCCAATCTGATAATGAGAAAAAAAATTTTAGAAAAATCCCAAATGAGAGACATTCTACAAAACACTGACCAGGATTCCTCAACACCATCAAGGTCATCAAAAATCAGGAAAGTCTGAGAAATTGTCACAGTCAAGGAGACGTGACAACTGAATTTAACGTGGTGTCCTAGATGAGACTTCCGAACAGAAAATGGACATTAGGTAAAAGCTAAGAAAATCTGAGTCAACTGTGGACTTTATTAATATTGATGCACTTGTTAACCACTCACCTGAAGGAGTGGGGATTGGGATTGTTTTAGGATGGGTTAACTGGCACAGCTGGCTGTCCAGCTGTCCATACCAGTTTGTGCTCCATTCATTCACTTCTTCACTCGTGCAACAGATGTTAGGTCCTTACTGTAAGAAGAACACTGGTTTAGGAGGCACGGATAAATGAGTGTCAAACAGGATTTGCCCTCTTGGAGACAGCTAGAGAATAAATCATAACTACATATGGAACAGGTGCTGTGAAAATAAAATAGATGTTACTCAGTTGGGGGTGGGGTTTCCACTCAAAGATCACTATTAACCAACCTAGAGCCACAGGACTGGATTAAACGTTTAAACAATTCTGATATAGACTAGAGTCAGTTCCCTTGCAAAATGCTTGCTGATGTGCTGTTGGCAATACAGAGAGTGTACAGGCAGGAGTATTCTGGTCCATTGAGGCCTGTCTACTTGAATGCTTAAAGTACACATGTACTGGATTTACTCAATGTGTATCAGTAACCACATGGATGCTGGGGACAGAGGCAAATCCTACAAAATCCTTGTTCTCCCAGAGGTCAGCTGGAGAAACTTTCCTATAAATGAATTATTACAATGCACGAAAAGCCAGCCGTTTGGAAACAAAGCACTCTTCCTCACAAGACGTGCCAAACTGAATTCTAAACTGTTAAAAGATTTAAGTGTGAAAAAATGAAGGCATAGTGATTGCTATTTGTAAAGATGTGAAGAAGAGGTTTCTAAGTATGACATCAAAGGCAGAAACCATAATTTAAAAAAATGAAAACACGTCCAAAATAAGCCACATTAAAAAGCAACAGTCAACTGTAGAAAAATATACCTAAGATGAGGTATATATTGTTAATATACAAAGGACACTAAGAGATGGTAGAAGAGTGACCAAAAGACAACGTGTTAGAATGCAAAGGATCAATAAACACAAAATATTCAAGCTCTATAACAAATTAAAACAGCAGGAAAATCCCATTGCCTATCTGACTGGCAAAGAGTGGAAGAAAAAAAAGGGAAGAGGTACGAAAAGGAGGAGAAAACGCTCTCCCAGCGCTCCACCTCACACAGGCCTTGGGAGCCCTGGAAGGGCACTGGGATTTCCGGGTCGGAACTTCCGTGCCCTTTGACCCGGAAGTGCGGGCGGACAGGGCGGTACCGAGGCGGGCGTGCTTCGCGACAGAGCCGTAAAGGCGCGTGGGAGCGAAGCATGGCGCTGTACGCGACGGCGGCGTCTGTGCTGGCGGGTGTGGAAAGCCGACGGGGCTCCATCAAGGGGCTGGTGTACGCCAGCAGCTTCCAGGTAGCGGGGTTCGTGGTTCGGGCCCGGCGCGGGGGGAGAAGGGGGCTGCGGAGGGGGGCCAGCCGGCCCGGCCCCCGCCTCAGCAGGTGTTCTTTCGGCCGCGCGCAGAACGTGAAGCAGCTGTACGCGCTCGTGTGCGAGACGCAGCGCTACTCCGCCGTGCTGGACGCCGTGATCGCCAGCGCCGGCCTCCTCCGCGCCGAGAAGAAGCTGCGGCCGCACCTGGCTAAGGTAGCGGGGCCAGGGGGCGGGGCTGGGCTGTGAGCCTCTCCGGACCTGGTCTCAGAGCCGTACGGTCCACGGCGTGACTTCAGCAAGTCGCCTCTATGAAATGAGGATGAGCAGCCTCTAGCCGGGTCATTATTTGAGGTCGGATGAAAGTGCTGTACCTTTGATCCTCGTGTGGAAATTAAGAACAGAATTGCCAAGTAGCCACGGCGGGGACTCTAGCTAAAACAAAAGGGTGGTGTTGACAAGGAAGAGGGTTAGGATCCGGGGCTCTGCTGGTGAGCAGCCCTGGGGAGACGGTGTGGGACAGGGAAGCAAGACACATGGCTCAGCTCCCGTGTTTGCCGGTAATCTTTTGTGTGGTCTTGCGCAAAATACCTCACTTTAACCTGTTACTGCCTCGATAAGTGGCTTGGTTAGCGCCTCCAGTTCCGACGCTATACTTAGGGTTTTTTCTCGTTCTTTCCCCATCCCCAGGTGCTAGTGTATGAGTTGTTGTTGGGGAAAGGCTTCCGAGGGGGCGGGGGCCGATGGAAACCTTTGCTGGACCGGCACCAGGCAAGGCTGAAGGCTGAGCTGGCCCGGCTCAAGGTTCAGCGCCGTGTGAGCCGCAACGAGGATCTGTTGCAAGTGGGATCCAGGCCTGGCACAGGTGAGCTGGAAGGAGTTGTTGGGAGGAGGGTAGCTCTCGGGCTCTCAGAGGAGAGGGCCTCGATCCTGCTCACTCACTGCTGATTCCTAGCCTCCCAGGTGCCTCGATTTGTGCGGGTGAACACTCTCAAGACCAGCCTTGATGATGCAGTTGATTACTTCAAGAGGCAAGGTTTCTCCTATCAGGGTCGGGCTTCCAGGTGAGCTGAGAACCCTGCCTGGCTCCCTTCCTCTCTGGGGAGGTCCTTGGGGCCACTGGGAAACAGGCATCTGGAGGAGGAGAGAGGAGGGGTGGTGGTGACTGCACTCTGGTTTTCTCGTACTTTTCCAGCAGTTTCTCCCTCTCCTTCCAAGGTCTGGCTTTCTCCATCCCTTAACATTGATTCTCCTGGGAGTTCCATCTTACGTTCTTCTAATGTATCCATTTCTCTTGCTCTGACTCCTGTTTCTCCCCTGATGATTCATGTCTCCTAGTCTAGATTTCTCTCTGTATTCCCACCCTTAGTGTTCCTCAGCGCAGCCACAGCGAGTGCCGGACTAAATTCATCTTCTCTCTGAACTTTGCACCTTCTTCTTTTTTAATTGTTAAATCCTGTTTATTCAAAATTCAAGACTTAGGAGAAATCCTTCCAAAACAGTGTGCTTAAACACACATTACTAGATTATTTTGTGGTGGTTTTGTTTTTTTCTGAGGTATAACTGACATGTAACGTTAATTTTAGGGAGACAGTGTGATGACTTGATATGTGTGTATGTTGCAAAATAATGGCTACAATAAGTCTACCATTTATCACTACATGTAATTACAGAAAGTTTTTTTTCTTGTGATGAGAACTTTTTTTTAGGGGTGGGAGGGGCAGAGGGAGAGTCTCAAGCAGGCTCCATACCCTGTGTGGAGTCCGAAGCAGGGCTCAGGTCGATCTCACAACCCTGAGATCATGACTTGAGCCCGTATCAAGAGTCAGACGCTTCCCTGACTCAGCCACCCAGGTGCCCCCTCTTGTGATGAGAACTTTAAAGATCTCTTAGCATCTTTCAAATATACAGTACAGTATTTATTATAGTCACCATGTTGTGCACTAGATTCTTGGGACTTACGTATCTTATAACTGGGATTTTATACCTTTTGACTACCTTTACCCCTTTTGCAGTTCCCCTCCCCACAGTCATAAATCTGTTCTCTGTATTTATGAGTTGGTTTTTTGTTTGTTTTTTTTTAAAGAGAGTCCATATATGAGTGAGAACATACAGCATTTGTCTTATATTCACTTAGCATAATACTCTCAAGGTCCATTCATGTGGTTGCAAATGGCAATATTTTATTTTTTGTGGCTGAATAATATTTGTGTGTGTACACGTGTGTACGTACACACATGTGTGTATATAGTTACATGTTTTCTTTATTCATCTAACAGTTGACATTTAGGTTGTTCCATGTCTTGGCAATTCTAAATCTGCAGTAAACAGGGTCTGGATATCTTTTTGAATTAGTGTTTTCCTTTTCCTTGGATAAATACCTAGAAATGGAATTGCTGGATCATATGGTAGCTCTAGTTTTAATTTTCTGATGAACCTCTATACTGTTTTCCACAGTGGCCGCACCAGTTTACACTCCCACCAACAGTGCAAGAGGGTTCCCTTTTCCCACATCCTCACCAACACTTGTTGTTTCTTGTCTTTTTGGTAATAGCCATTCTGACAGGTGTGAGGTGAGAGCTCATTGTGGTTTTGATGTGCATTTCCCTGATGACTCATGATGTTCAGCTCCTTTTCGTGTACCTGTTGGCCATCTGTCTTTGGAAAAACTGTCTTTGTCCAGTTTCATTCTTTTGCTCGTGGCCTCCATTTTCCCAAAACCATTATTGAAGGGACTGTTTTTTCCCTGTTGTATATTCTTGGCTCCTTTGTCATAAATTAATCGACCATATAAGTATGGGTTTATTTCTGGGCTCTCTGTTTTGTTTCATTGATCTGCGTGTCTGTTTTACGCCAGTACCAATACTGTTTTGATCTCTATAGCTTTGTAATATAGTTTGAAATCAGGGAGCGTGAGATCTCTAGCTTTCTCAGGATTGGTCTGGCTACTCGGGGTCCTTTGTGGTTCCATACAAATTTTAGGATTGTTCTGTGTCTGTAAAATTTCCATTGGAATTTGCTAGAGATTGCACTGGATCTGTAGACTGCTTTGGGTAGTATGGGCATTTTAACAATATTCTAATCTATGAGCATGGAGTGTCTTCATTTGTGTCATCTTCAGTTTCTTTTATCAGTATCTTACAGTTTCAGAGTACAGGCCTTTCACCTCCTTGGTTGAATTTATTTCTAGTTTTTTGGGGTTTTTGGATACAAGTGTAAATGGGATTGTTTTCTTAATTTCTCTTTCTGATAACGCTGGTTTGCAAACTCCTTGGGAGCCTTCCAGGTAGAATCTAAAACCAGCCCCCATACGCACAGGGCAAGGCCAGAGAGAGAACGAAGAAAGAGGCAGGCCGCTCCAGATTGACGTGGGGCAGGTTTAGTAATAAGGGAACTTCTATACAAGGCTTGGGCCAGGGCAGGGCGTATGGTGCCCCCTTGGTGTCGCTCTTGGAGGGTTTCTCCTCTGTCCCTGTGTGGCGTGTATTGTGTGACAGTTACTCTTTGAGGGGGTGGCAGGCTCCCAGGTTCTCCAGACGGGTCGTTTGCCCTCAGCACTGGTTTGATTAGCCCTCAGGTAGAATTCACCCTTAAGAGTTTCACCTGGTAGGATGCCAGACCCGGTGTGTTCCCTAGTCCTGGGGAGAGAGAGACCCCTTGTTCTCGGGCAGGGGGAGGATGCCTAGTTGGCAGCATCAAGAGACTTTCTTGATGGGCATCGTTGCTCAGGTTTTAAGGCTTTCCACAGGCTGACCGCTCTGTTCCGCTGGGGGCCCCCGCAGCAATGAGGTCAAGTCCATGTGCTTCCAGGTTCCATTCTCCAGACCCTTTCCGGTCATTTGGGGGTGGCCTTTTGAGCTCCGTCTTGGTCATGGGTCTCTCCCACAGCACCTGAATGTCTGTTGCACAAGTGGGCTCAGCGTGCCTGTGAGCAGCCCGTACCCCGTGCTGGGGGCCGACTGGAGCTCGCTTTCCTTCCTGCTGTGACATGGCCCTATCAGGGCTTTCAGAGACCAGGGTGCAGGTGGCCTGTCTCGTTCCCAACCCCCTAAGAATTTGTTGGACTTCTCTGTAGATTCCTGGGGTCCCGCATGCCCAGGAAGTTCCCCCTCATTGGGCCAAGCCTCCCTGCAGGCTAGAACAATCCAGTATCTGAGGACATACCTACCTTGCACTTCCTGTAAGCGTGCCATGCAGCCCCCGCTGGAGGCCCCCTGCTGGAGGGCGGCAGGGTGTGTGCGGACGTGGCTCTTTTTCTCCGGCCCCTGCGCAGTTGGGGCAGCCATCGCTGTGCGGGATGCTCCCCCCGGCCTTCAGCTGGAACTTGGCAGCGTGTCCGCGAGCTCGGAGGGAGGAGACCCTCTTGTCAGGAGAGTTGCCCGAATCGGGGGGCTGCTCTTGCTTGCTCTTGTATTAGGGGTCTGCCGGTGCGGGGTGCTTCAGCCGTCCAAAGCCCTCCGCTTCCCCTCTCCTTGCCCCCCCCATTTGCTCTACCGCAGGGCCATCCGTGCAGTTTCTCCAGCGAGCGCGTTAAAGTGGCCTGCACTTTCGGGGTGTCCCCGTACTCACGCAGGGGTCCCCCAGCATCTGATGTAGGGGCTACCCCGCGCCACACAGTGGTCACTGGCCAACTGGGGACTTCCCCCGCGGACCATGTGTTTGGTCTCCAGGCTGGCTCTCCCATGGTCGGGGTGCGATCTGAACTGGCCCCGCGATGCGGAGGGTAGGGAGCGACCAAGAAAGAGGCAGGCCGCTCTGGACAGGTAGGGGGCAGACTTCATAAGCAAGGGGACTTACTGGAAAGCTTGTCTGGGGCGGCAGCAAGCAAGACGTCTCCACGCCCACCTGCCAGAATCTTCGGAGTCTATACAGAGGTCTTCATGGGTTCAGCCTCCTGCCTTCCAGATGGTCTCTACACCCTATCGCTCTCTCAAGGCTGTGTCCTTGGGCAGCCTCGGGGAGTGGGGAAGGCAAGCAGGATGCACGTCCCAGGGACGGGGGTGAGGAGCCGGACTGTCCAGGTCCTGCCCCCGGCGGGTGGCCACATCACCTCCGTGACCTCCTCTAATGGTTTGTCATCTGTGTGTAAGAAACACAACAGATTTTCGCATATGGATTTTGTATCCTGCTGCTTTACTGAATCTGCTTAAAAGTTCTAACAGTTTTTTGGTTGGAATTTTTAGGGTTTTCTGTATATGTCATCTGCAAATAGGTACAGTTTTTCCTTTCAAACTTGGATGCCTCTTATTTATCTTGCCTGATGTGCTGGCTAGGTTCTGTTGAGTAAAAGGGGCAGGAGGGGGCATCCTTGTCTTGTTCTGGATCCTAGAGGAAGGGCTTTCAGCTTTTCACCCCTGAGTATGTTAGCTGTGGGCTTTTCACATGTGGCCTGTATTATGTTGAGGTGTGTGCCCCCGACACCCGCTCTGGTGAGCTTTTATCATGAATGGATGTTGAGTCTTGTTAGATGAGACGAGCAGGATGTTTGTCCTTCAATTTGTGAATGTGGTGCCGGGTATGGTTGGCTTGCGGGTGTGGAAGCGTCCGGTGTCCCTGCACTTTGCGCCTCAGCGTTCCCTGTC
>NC_138373.1:8580125-8689656 GCF_054177405.1 Leptonychotes weddellii | reverse complement strand
GGGGCTGACCCAGCTCCCCGACTCCCGTCCCCAGCGGCGACAAGGGCGAGGGCTGTGCCTGCGACACCCCCTCCCCCCGCCAAGCCGGCTCTTGCGGGGAGCGGCGGGAACACACCACACAGGAGTCAGGGAGGGAGGGGACCATATGTACAGATGTTCTCGCGCTCTCCAGCCTCACCGCGGAGCTGTTCAAGTACAGGGAGCGGGCTGCCGCCCCTGCCCCCAGGCCCGAGGCTGCTTCCTCGAGGAGCGGGACCGGCCACCAGGGCTGCCGCTGCCTCCCCGCTGGCGGAAGCCAGAGATGGGGGCGGGGGGTGGTTGCTCTATGGAACTAGAAGGGTCAGAGGCTCTTCCTAGCAGGTGCTGAGGTCCACATTTGGGCAAGGAGTGGCGGGGACGGAAGGGGGCCAAAGGCTATTTCTTGCGGGCGTGCTGCCTGCGGGCCTGCAGTCGCTGCCGAGCCCCCGGGGTCTTGGATCCTGCACCAATGGAAAAGGAAGGGGCCGCCGAGCCTGGAAAGATGCAACAAGGTCTCATCAGGGCAGCTGCTGCCTGGGGCACTTCCCCGGGCACCCCAATCTTTGGAAGGTTAGGCTAGCAGAAGGCCAGGTACTAAACCGGGCCTCCCAAAACCATGTCAGTTGCTGGGGGTGCGGGGGGTGGAGAGGGACTAGTAAAAATGCAGAATCCCAGATCCTCTGCAAGTGAGCGGGAAGGCATTGTTACGTGGCTTTCCAGTGGTCGGGAACGTTTCCCCCCCCAACTCCATGGGCTGGGCTGTGCTGGCCTTCCAGCCGGGCCACATCTTTCTCGGGCTTATGAGGCTGATCTTTCCCGGGGAGGGGGGCCCCAGAGCAAGAACCTGCCGAGACCCCCTCCCTCTCTGGAGAAATAGGACACGCTGGCACCGAGGGGACTTGCTGCTTACCGAAAGGTCCGACTCCAACAAAGCCTTGGGTGGGTGTTGAGGATGCCCCAAAGGAGAGACCACTGCCTGACGCGCCCACCCCGGGGGCAGGGGTGTTCTGACCAAAGGTGGGTGTGGAGGTGCCTAGAACGAAGAGACCGCAGATAACTAGCCACTAGGCCAGTGCCCAGAGGGCGTCCCGGGCCGGGTACTGAAGCTGGGGGGCAACCCCACAGGGCACCTCCGCCCTGGCCCCCCGTGCTGGCTCACCCCAGTGGTGGGGACTGCCGCTCTCCCCACTGGCTGCGGCCGAGCCAAAGCCCCGCAGCGCTGCCCTCTGGCCTAAAGAGCAGAGTCTGCATTTCCGTGGCCACCAAAGCACAGGAGAGGGGAACACTCAGTTTAACCAGGTTACTTCCCTCTGGGGGCTGAGTTCTCCCTCCTCTCCCCATTTACCTGTCCCTCACTCCAGAAACCTGAGCCTTCCACCAAACACGCCCACCCCCCCATGGGTCCTCTCGCCTTCCCATGGCCACACCAGACCGCCTCTGCCCTCGCCACCAGAGGTCCACTGTCCAGTCCCACCCCTGCCTCCCGACCGCCCACAGGGAGGGCTGGCCTCCTCGCTCCAGCCCTGAGCCTGCCATCTTGCTGTCTGCCTCCACCCCTGCCCCCTACGGTTGCCCCTCACCGCCACCAGGGGCCATCCTAGCTCCCAGAGGACCCCCAGGTCCCTGCACCCCCCCCCCCAACGGGAACCTGCTGGAGCTGCCACAGGCGGGGTCTCCCTGCCCCCCAGCACTCATGTGAATGTTGCTGCACCGTCTGGCCTCACAAATTCATTACCCCAACTGTCCGGCGCTCAGAACTTCCTGACAATTCTACTAGGTTCTCATTACGTTCCTTTGCTCACCCTCCAAATGACCACTTCGAGAGGCCCTCGTCTGTACACACACCTCCCCAGTCCACTCTCACATTTAAGAACACAAATCATCAGGATCAGAACTCTGTGAGTCACCTGCCGCGGGGCAGCTAAGATCACTTCATTCTCCTGAAATTCTACAGGGATCTCCCTCTGTACTTAAAATCTAAATTTAACCCTTAAGCCCTGCATGACCTTCAAGGTGGCCTGCCTCTCCACAGCATTTTGGATCATTTCCATTTTTAGATCCTCAAGCCGCACCTTGCTTTTTGTCTGTTCCTGACCAGAGCGAGCTTGCTCCTGCCCCTGGGCCTTTGCACCAGCGCCCGTGTGCCTGAAAAGCGTGCTCTCACACACACACCTACCCACCACACTCCCAGTCCCTGTGCCCAACACAGAGAATTGGCTTCAATTTGCCCCGAGAGGCCCACCCTCCTCGACTACCCGAGGAGCTCCTCCACGGCCACTCGGGACGCACTGCCCCCTGCCCGGAGGCTTCCCGCTCCCTGAGCCCGTGTCTAACTACTGACCATCAGCCCCGGCCCGGCCAGACCGTGGCGCGCTGTCGGCGAGGGGGCCGCGCTGGCACTTAGACCGGCGCCCGGTGCGGCGGACCGAGGCCATTCCCGAGCTTACCTCCGAACACAGGTTTGCTCTCGGGCGTGCCGGCCACATTGAAGGCAAAGGGTGTGCTCTGACTGGGCGCGCCCAACGTGCTCTGACTCAAGCCGCCTCCGAAAGGGGTCGTGCCGCCGGCGCTCCCACTCTGTCCCGTGCCAAAGCGGAACGCTCCGGAGGTGCCGGGGGCGGCCACGTTGATCCCAAAGCTCCCGCCGCCGGCCGCGCCGGCGGATCCCCCAAACGTGAAGGGCGACAGCGCCGTGCCGCCGAACACGGAGCCGCTCGTCCCGCTGCTGGTGGTCTGGGTCGTGGCTCCGAAGCCCGAGGTGGTGGCCGCCCCGAAGGAGAACACGGGCGTGCCGCTGCCGAAGGCAGGCTGGGTGCTGGCGGCGGTGCCGAAGGCGGAGGCGGCGGGCTTCAAGCCGCCGAAAGCGGACTGCGCGGCGCTGCCGAAGGCGGGCTGGGCCGGGCCGGGCGCCGGGGTGGCGGCCGGGGCCGGGGCCGCGGAGTTCGCGAAAGCGAAAGAGCTGCCGAAGCCGGGGGCGACGGCGGGCTTGGCGGGCCCCTGCTGCTGCCCGTTGGCGGCCCCGAACGCGGGCTGGGGGTTGGCGCCCGGGTACGACGGCGGCGCGGGCTTGGGGCTCGAGCCGAAGGGAATGTGGAAGGCCGGGGCGGCGGCGGCGGCGGCGGCGGCGGCCGTGGTGAAGGTCAGGGCCGGCGGGCTGCTGGTGGCGGGCGCGGTGAGGCCGCCGCCGAAGCCGCCGAAGCCGGAGGTGCCGCCGCTGCCGGCGGCTGTCTGCGCGGCGCCGGCGACGGACTGGCCGAAGGTGGTGACGGCCGTCGACGCGGGCGCGGCAGGGGGCTTGCCGAACTGGAACACGGAGCCCACGGCCGGGCTAAAGCTGGCGCCGGAGGCCGGGGGCGCCCCGAAGAGGAAAGGCGCGGCAGCGGAGGTGGTGGTGCTGGTCACGCCACTCACGCCAAAGCTGAACGTGGGCTTCGAAGCCGAGTCCGCCGACGTGCTGGCCGTGCTCGCGGGAGCCGCGGGAGCCACGGGAGCCACGGCTGAGGCGGCAGTGGCCTGGCCGGCGAAGAGAGGACTGCTCGTGGCAGTGGCTAGAGCAGCGGTCTGACCGAAGGGGAAGGGAGCGGACAAGGGCGCAGATGTAGGGGGCCCCATGCTGCCGAAGACGGGCTTGAAGGTGGGCTGAGGGCTGCTAGCAGGTGCAGGGAGGGCGGAGCTGGAAGGTGTCGTGGTGGGGACCTTGGAGGGGCTGGACGGCAAGGGGCTCTCGTTCTCGCTTTTTGGCGGGGCCACAAAGATGGGCTTGAACATGGGGGATGCTGAAGACACAGCGGGGGCTGTAGACGCAGGGGGGTCAGCAGGTGGGGTGCTCAGCATTCCCAACAGAAGACTCTCCTTGGGGGTGGGGGACCGGGCAGCCGGGGCTGGGGATTTGGCAGATGTCTCAGCCTGAGGAGCCGGAGGTGACCTGGTGGTGTCAGTGGCTGGTGTCGGGGATGCAGCAGGGGTCAGCCCCAAAAAAGGGGCTGCATTTTTTGAGTCCGAGGAAGTGCCTGGAAGGGGCCCTGACTGTGAAGAGCCAAGAGGGGCCAGAAGGCTGGGTGTCTTCGGAGGCAAAGGGGCCACAGTGGTTGCCACTCCAGTGGATTCTGGGAAGAAGAGAGAACGTGAATTCTGAATACCTCCGACGTGATGGCATTCAATGCTTCTGTGCCCCCCTCGCCCTCCTGCTCGGCGCAGTGCTAGGGCTCCCAAGTTAAGTCAACAAATGTGACCCCATCTATACCACAAACCCTTCAGGTATCCACTCCGTAAAATCAACGCGGTGTTCGCTATTTCCACCCTTCACAGACCATAAGATACAACGGAATACGATTTGGCCTAAGTGGGGGTTAACTGTGTGGAAACTAAGGAAAACCCAATCACCCAAACTCAAGTCCACTTAATTACCTAGATGCACCTTACTCACCCCAGAAAGACTGACTGCATTTGCCTACCGTGTGCCGAGTGCGGAGCACAGAGCTGCACAGAAGGGTCCCTCCCCCAGGCCCTGGGAGAGGCCGATGCCTGACAGAGCCCCCCATGTGACGAAGTGCAACGAGCGGATGTGGGCACATGCGGTGCTGTGACGGACCCCTGGAGACCTCAAGGGCAAAGGACGCCATCCTCTCGTGCCTATGGTCTAAGGGCACGCGGCGGGATCTCCAACCATGTGATCTCCCATTTCCATTTCAGAAAGCCTCACGCCTCACAAGCTAAATGTTACTCGCATATTACTGAGGATGACGACAAGGCTCCCAACAGCTCAGGAAGGGAGTTTCAAATCATGAACCACGGGACTCCTAAAGTGAGGCCGCCGACCCCAGCTTTAAGTATCGCAGCCCCCTTCCCGAAAGCTTCCCGATTAGAGACTTCTGAAGCTCTTTAGCGCACACCAGCTTGGGTTTGGTGAGCCACAGCAGGCTCAAGCTCCCACAGATTTCCGGGGACTGGCAGGCGAGCTGCTTTTACTTCGGAGGAAACCTAGGTCCTTCTATGCTCCGGGGCTGGGGGCTCTCCCACTCACCCGGGGCAGATGATAGGCCGGCACAACTCTGCATCTTCTTCAAGCTCTCCAGCAGCGGGCTGCTGCAGGGGGCTGGGAGGGTGGCTGGGGAGGCGGTGGTCCCAGCAGCGGGCAGGGTAAACGTCAGAGAAGGCTGAGTGGCAGGGGGCTTCTCGGCGACAGAGCTCGAGGCAGTATCTAAGCAAGGAAGAAAGATCGTGTTGGGTAATTCTCTCCAGGAGTACACCAGAGAACACAGGGCGCTCGGGATCCACTTATCTGGAAATGCCTCCCCAACGCCAGTGCCCACGGTTCCCGCTAACACCGAGGACCCAAATGGATTTCTCAGATGAGAAGGATCCAACTAAAACCCCAGGAAACGACTCCTTTCCAGAGCGTGGAGCTGGTCGGTCTTCCTTACCGGTCCCGTCTGCCAGGGCCTTGTTAAACCACTGCAGCGAAGCTCTCTTTTCCAGATCGAGGTCTTCGGCAGTGATGGAGTAGCCAAGCTGGGGAGGGGGTGGCTGCCAGGGAGGAAGACGAGAGGCCCGTCAGTCAGAGAAGCTGGAGGAGGCCTGTGTTCAGCTTCCCGAGAACTGGGGAGCGCTGTGCTGGGGCGGATGGGTGTGGCCGGACAGAGCCCTACCAGCGTCAGCCGGGCCCCTCGCCGCGACGGCAGCAACTGGACCCTCCGCCTGCGCCGCCCGGAGCTGCCAGGTGTGGGCGGGGAGCTGCACGAGGTCTGCGCCTTCCACGTGCTTGTATCTGCAGCTAAAGAAACAACACGGGCTGGTCTTCTTCCTCTTCCCTTCCAGAAACGGCTAGGTTTGTCTATCCACCCGGCTTCCCACCCTCTCTTCACTGGGTACCTCTGAAAAGTCGCATCTTCCGTGCTTGGGGCCCTGGGTAGTGTGTGCAAGATTATTTCTGACTGGAGGGCATAAAGAGGGAACTGCCCCAAACGCAGGCAGACGAGTGCGTACTACCGGCCCGCCCGCAGATTCCGGCACCTCGGCTGACCGCCAGCCCCAGTGACGCCGGGCCGCGACATCGATCTGCCCGCGCCACAGACTACAAACCTCTGACCGGACAGGCCCCACACGCAGCGACGCTCGGCGCGTGTTCTCGGAGCCTCCAGAAACATGCCCACCGCAAGTCGCTCTCGTGCGCTTATCCACCTACCCTTTTCTCCCGGGGCCTCCTTGTCTGTTGCCAACGGGGTTGAAGAACTGGAGCGATGAGAAAGCTCGTCTTCTCTGCGGGTGGAAGAGGCACAGGTGCGCTTAGAAACACCTCCTGACTCGGGCTCCGGTGCCGGTGAAGCGTCTGCCTTCGGCTCGGGTCACGATCCCAGGGTCCTGGGATCGAGCCCCGCATCGGGCTCCCTGCTCCGCGGGGAGCCTGCTTCTCCCTCTGCCCCCCAACCCCGGCTTGTGCTCTCTCACTGCTTCTAATAAATCTTTAAAAAAAAAAAGAAAGAAAAGAAAAAGAAAAAGAAAGTCCTCCCGACAGAGTACTGGGTAACTTCTTACACCCTCCTAACTACCAACTGGCCAAAGTCCAGACCATCATGATTTAAGATCAAAGTATGCCAAGACAAAAAATTTAAGAAATCAAAAGAAAATTCCTACAAAACGAAGGGAGGCAGTTCACGGACGCCATGGAGAAACCTTTGTCTTACAGCAAGCACAACACAATAACCTTCAAAACCTTACTTTCAACCTGCCAATCCCTGCGAGCTGTCACACATCTGACCCCAAGAGCAGCGTTCTAGTCGACTTTCGGTGCCTAGAGGGTCAGCCAGAGTCTAGAACGTGAGCTCTCCTGCCCCTGACGTAACTCACTCTGCTCCCTGCACACCCCGGCTGCTCCAGCTGCAGAATGAGGAAGAGAGCCAGAGACTCTAGGGTCAGCATGAAGACTGTAAGAGAGGAGAGTAGTTCAGGCAGGTACTTTCCCTGTCCTTCTAGATGGCAATTTCTTTGACTCTCCAAATCACAGCTGCAGGAAGCCTAAGAGCCAAGCACGTGTCCTTCCTTTCCTGCCCTTTTGTGAATCTGCAGGCGAGTCAGGACTCATTACCTTATTTTCTTTGCTGGCCTCTCGGGGGTCTGGGAGCGGGACGAGGCGGGGCTGGAGAACGGCGACGAGCTGGGGCCACTCCTCTTCCAAAGCTGAAAGGCAGAAAGCAGAGACACGACTGAGTCTACAGGACAATATAACTCTGTGTTCTGTTCATCACTGCTATCAAGTCTCCTTTTCAGTAACTTTAACATTTCTCTGTGGGGCGCCTGGCTGCCTCAGGCAGTAGAGCGTGTGACTCTTAATCTTGGGGTTGTGGGTTTAAGCCCCATGTTGGGTGTAGAGATTACTTAAAATAAAATCTTAAGAAAAAAAACACAGGCGCCTGGGTGGCTCAGTCGTTAAGCCTCTGCCTTCAGCTCAGGTCACGATCTCAGGGTCCTGGGATCGAGCCCCGCATCGGGCCCCCTGCTCTGTGGGGAGCCTGCTTCTCCCTCTCTCTCTGCTGCTCCGCCTGCTCGTGCTCTCTCTCTGTCAAATAAATAAATAAAAATTCTTAAAAAAAAAAAAAACAATTTCTTTGTAAAGGAAGGCCCCTGAAGGAAAGTCAATTGCCAGTATTAACTATGGGGGTGGGGGGGCAATAATCTGAACAAGTAAGGGAAAGTGAAATAATAAATGTACAAGGAGCAAATGTATACATTGCATACATTAAAAAGTGGAATGTCACACTCAGTCATGGTTTAGAGCCATGATGCTTACAAGTTTACACTGCCTTACAGAAATGATAAAATTAAGAAACTTTTCCAACCCTTCCCCCCAAAAACCCTATCACAGCAAAGATAAGCCAGTAAACTGATTTAGTCCTTTCATTAAATTTTCAGTTTTAGTTCAACTTTATTTTTTAAAAATGTGCTACCATGACATTCGTGACTTTTGCAGCATCTCTGGTATTTACTGTTAAATAATAATTACCCAGACACATGTCTTTTCCACCAGGCAGTCCCGATGACAAAGACGGTCTATTCTCCCCCCCCCCCTGCGAAGCAGGCTTGCAGCAAAGTGACCGACGAGAGCCGGCACTCTGCACACAGCTGCATTCAGTCTTCAGCCGAATTACAATCCTAGCACTGCAGACCTTTTTCTCACTGAGAAGCTTCTAGTGATTTCTTAACTCCGTAATAGTTATATAAGGGGCAGCTGGGTGGCTCAGTCTGCTGAGTGTCCAACTCTCGGTTTTGGCTCAGGTCATGACTCCAGGGTTGTGAGATGGAGACCTGTGCTCTGCGGGAAGTCTGCCTGAGAGTCTCGCCTTCTCTGCCCCGCCCCCACTGGCACGTGTGCTCTACAATAAATAAATCTTAAAAAAAAAAGAGAGAAAAGCTCTCTGTATAAAAGCACTGCCCTGTAGCAAGAGACCCCACTGTACACCATTGGAATTTCCAACCGTACCAACAGTTCCACAAAACAGACATAAAACCTATGTGGGCAGGAAATAAAAACATCCCCAAGCAAAACAAAAACCAGAAAATTAAAAGGCAAACAATTTCAATAAGAGTTAATATCTGTTACATGTAAACATGGGAGTCCTGCAACTCCACTTAAATATAATGAACTATATATCTAATAAAAAGTAAGATAAAGATATAAATCATAAAAAGAAATAGTCAATCCATGTATCTAGCAATCAGTTTAGTTCTGCATTGTAATTCAATTTTTAATTAGCTGACTTCTCACTTCAGAGAGGCACTAGACCTTCACACTTGACAAAGAATGCAAAGATGAGCTAAGCGCTCCATCACCAAGGGACTGACAATGTGGAAAAGAGATGGGAGAGTACACAAACTGACCGTGAACAACCGAAAGGTAGCAGAGGTCTCTACACAGGAGCCCCAGGAGAGAGATGACACAGCGCTGGTTAGAAGAATCGGTAAAGGAGGGAGGTGACATCTAAGAGCCTTTCACGACTTCACAAAAAGCACCTGCAGAGACAAGCCGCACAGGCTTGCAATGGGACGGACACATCATCCCACAGCGGGAACAGAACAAGGAAGGGAAGGCACCAGGAGGTATTAGGTGCTCCAAGAAGGTAATAAATGTCCTAGTCTGGCTGATAGATCATACAAAGGAATAACTGGGCACGAGGTCAGAGAGGAAAGCTGGGGTTTGAAGCACTGAAGGCAAGAGTAAATATTCCTACTTTGGAAAATGACAAGTCTCGGGGCGCCTGGGTGGCTCAGTTGGTTGAGCGACTGCCTTCGGCTCAGGTCATGATCCTGGAGTCCCGGGATCGAGTCCCGCATCAGGCTACCTGCTCAGCAGGGAGTCTGCTTCTCCCTCTCCCGCTCCCCCCTCTTGTGCTCTCTCTCTCTCACTCTCTCTCTCAAATAAATAAATAAAATCTTAAAAAAAAAAAAAAAAAAGAAAATGACAAGTCTCATAAGACATGGATATATCAAGGCCATGCACAAAGAGGTCAGAGGACAGTTTACTTCTTCTAGAATTGGTCCCCGTCTAACATGTGTAATGATTTTATAATTTCAAAGCTAGAGTTTCTAGTTCGGGCAGCTATAGATTTGGCTACTTCCTAGCGTTCCCCTGGAAAAATACAGTTAGTCAAAGATCTCGACTGCCACCTGCACCAAATGTAAGGGCTGTCACCGATACTGACTAAATCCCTACCTCAGGACGTTTGTTTTGTCTTTTTTTCTTGAAGAGAAGCTTCAACATAAAGAACTTTCACATTACTTTAATCTCCTCTTCCTAATACCGACTTCTGAGAATTTAGCGTATGTGCAAATACCGCACGGGAGCAGGGGGCCGGTAACTACTGGGACCACCAGACGGTGCTTACTGTTCGCGGCTGCACTTCCGGCAGGAGGTCACAGGCTCCACCCCGGAGTGAGGGCGCTGATCACAAACTCGGACTCTCTTGCAGGCAACGGCTATGTTGTTCTAGAGCAACACTCCCACCAGGGACAAGCAGCAAATGCTGGAGAAGATGCGGCCCCCATGTGTGAAGGTACGGCGGTGCTGGGGAAGAGCTACCAGGCCGGTGAGACTTCGTGGAGACAAGAGGAGGAGCCAAGGGGTGAGCCCCCCCCCCCCCCCATTTAGGGCTCCTTTTTCTCTCTCGGTGACTGCCAATTCCAAAAGGAAAAGCTGCAGTTGGGAGACTGAGAAAAGCTTTTATCAGTCTTACGGGGTTGGAAAGACAAAAATGAATTCAGGGCTTTCCAAAGTACAGGGTCCCTAATATGACCTAAAGCTTTTGGTTGAGATCCTCAAGGCTCCGTACGGGAAGAGAGGGGAAATCAGAAATAAACCAGCCCTGACAAGACCTGACAACTCAGAATCATGTCAAGTCTGCCCAGACGGAAGTCATCTGTCCCTATCCTAGCTACTGCCAGAGGTAAAATAAAAAAGTAAAACCTCTCTGGAGGAAGATACCATCATTCAGAGATTCAAGTTATTGTTACTTTTTTTTTCAATGTCTGACAGAGAAATACAGCAACAAAAATCAAGTATATAAGAAAGTAATATTTAACCAATACCCCAGAGGAAAAAAGCAGACATCAGAAACAGACCACAGAAGATTCAAATATTGGAGTTATTGAACAAGACTTCAGAAAAACTATTATAAAAATTTAAGTGACAATATGGAGAATCCTGGCAGACAAATGGTAACTATAAGAAAGAGAACAGTGATTTAAGAATGCACTGTATGGGCTAAAATAGCACATAACTAAAGAAAATCAGTAGACTAGACAACGGAAGAACTGGGGGGGGGGGGAGACAAAATGATGGGAAATACAGACAGACAAGACAGACGTGGGACAAAAGGAAAAGGTCTAACATGTGTCTTCGAACACCGAGACAGGGGAGAAAACAGGGCAGAACAACATCTGAAGAGAAAATGGTTGAGGTGTTTCAAAACCGTCAAAAGACCTCAAGCCACGTGACAAACTCCAAGGAACATAAACCATAAGTGAGCACTTCATGAAATTTCTTCTCAAGTGAAGTTGAAACATTTACCAAAACTGAACATGTGCTGGGCCACAGAGCAAATCTACTTCAAGGATTGATAGGAGCACATCCTGTGAGCTAGTGGAATTTAGTTAAAAACCAGTAACAGAAAGATAACTAGACAACTGTTTTGAAATTAAGCAATGTATTTCTAAGCATAGAAATCAAAGAACTCAAAACGGAAATCAGAAAGTATCTGAACTGAATGAAAATGAAAAATACTTCTACTTCAAGACTGTGGTAAGCACCTAAGGTTTACAGGAAATGTATAACCTTTGATATATATATATATATATATTAGAAAAGGGAAAAGGCTGAAAAAAACCCAGTGACCTAAGAATCTGGATTAAAGAATTACAGGGACACCTAGGTGACTCAGTTGGTGAACTGTCTGCTTTCACCTCAAGTCATGATCCCAGGGTCCTGGCATCAAGCCCCGCCTCAGGCTCCATGCTCAGCGGGGAGCCTGCTTCTCCTTCTGCCTGCTCACTGCTCCCCCTGCTTGTGCTCTCTCTCTCTTTCTGACAAATAAATAAAATCTTTAAAAAAAAAAAAAAAGAAAGAAAGAAAGAAAGAAATCCCAGCAAGTGGAACATGAAAAAAAAGAAAGGGCGCCTGAGGGGCTCAGTTGGTTAAGCATCCGACTCTTGCTCTCAGCTCAGGTCTCGAGTTCAAGCCCCACGGCTCCAAGCTGGGCATGGAGCCTACTTAAAAAAAAGAAAAAAAAGGTCTCTTGCTGCAGCAACGCGAGTGGGAGCACCAGGCGCCGGGCTCAGAGTGGAACTCCACGGATCGCTTTAAGAAAATGGCAGACAAGCCGGACATGGGGGAAATCGCCGGCTTCGATAAGGCCAAGCTGAAGAAAATGGAGACGCAGGAGAACACCCTGCTGACCAAAGAGACCACTGAGCAGGAGAAGCGAAGTGAAATTTCCTAAGATCCTAGAGGATTCCCCACCCCCGTCATCTTCGAGACACCCCAGTCGTGATGTGGAGGAAGAAGAGCCACCTGCAAGATGGACATGAGTGACAGGCTGCACTGTGAACCCGGGCACTCTGTGCCGACACCACCGGCCTGCGCGTCTCTGAGGGGACCCCCCCCAATCAGACTGCCAAATTCTCCGGTTTGCCCTGGGATATTATAGCAAATTATTTGTACGTTTAATGAAAATAAAACACACCTCATGCCATGGCAAAAAAAAAAAAAAAAGGAAAGAGTATCTAGAAGGGCAGAAATTAAATAGAACACGTAATAGAGTGACTCCTAAAATTGGTTATTTGAGGATACAACCCTGAAAAAGGAACTTCCTTAATCCAATAGAGTATTTACCAAAAAACTGTATCAGGGTGCCTGGGTGGTACAGTCAGTTAAGTGGCTGACTCCTGGTTTTGTGATCTCAGGGTCGTGGGATCGAGCCCTATGTTGAGCTCCATGCTCAGCTCGGAGTCTGCTTGAGACTCTCTCCCCCACCCATGCATTCTCTCCAAAATAAATAAATAAATCTTAAAAAAAAACAAAAAAAACCTCACAACGACCCTGTATCAAACAGCATATATAACAGGAAATGTGGAGAGCACTCCCTTTGAGATCAAGAAAATAAGGATGTTTGCTGTCACTTCTATTCAACATTGTACTTCAGGTCTTAACCAAATACAGTAAGGCATAAAAACTATAAAGGAAAGAGGGAAAAAAGCTGTCATTGTAGACAACATGATGTACACACAAAAATGCTAAAGAATATACAGATGATTATGGAATTTAGCAAATTTTCTAAATACGATAATCAGTTGTATTTGTATATATCAGCAACAGATTATACACCATTTACAATAGCATCAAAAAATATACCTAGGAATAAGTTTAATATGTAAAACCACTACACAGGGCAGTTAGAAATGATGTAAATAAGTGAAAGATATACCATGTTCATGGATTGGAAGATTCAACACTGTAAAAATGTAATCTCTCTCTAAAATAACTGGTAGATTAAAGGCAGTCTTAATATCTCACAAGTGTCCATTCTTTCTTTTAGTGGAAATTGACGAGCTGATTCTAAACTTACAGAGAAATGCAAAGGGTCAAGATCCAAGACAATTCTGAAGAGGAATAAGAGAAATAAGAAGTTGGATGACTTATTCTACTACATATCAAAACTAAAAGACTGTGTGGCACAGTGTAGGAAAAAAAGACAGGTACAGGGCAAAAAAACAGACAATGGAACAGAACAGAATCTAGAAATGGAGCAACATATATACACTTAAATTATAACTAAGGCAGTGCCACAGAACAACAGGAAAGGGATGGTCCAACCTTTCAATAAATGTTGCTTACTAAGTCAAGTGGTATTTTGATTGCTACTTCACACCGTATACAAAAATCAACTTCAGGTGGATTATAGATCCAAATGTGAAAAGAAAAAGAATAAAGCTTCTAGAAGATAGCATATCATCATCATGACTTTAGGTAGACAAAGAGTTCCTAAACAGCGCACACAATACACTAACCGTAAGTGTAAAGTGAAGAAAATGAAGTGGTGAGACACAGAGTAGGATAGTGATTTGTTGCAACACGTACAATTTAGAGAAAGCTTGTATCTAGAATATATAAAGAATTTCTGTAAATCAGTAAGAAAAAGACAAACAACTTAATAGAAAAGGGCCAAGAAACTTGAATAGGCACTTCATAAAAAAGGAAGTACAAACGGCTAATGAACAGTTCATACCTCTATTTCATTAGCAATCAGCAATTACAATACAACCACAAATTACAACCACAATGAAATCTGGTTACCAGAATGGATAATTAAAGAGACTGGCAACATCAAGTGTTAGGATGTATAACCACAGGAACAAAATCTCACTGCAGTGGTCAAGAGTATTAACTGAAATGTAACTTTAAAAAATGGTCCAACAACATCTACTACAACTGAGCACTTCACATACTTTACATATGTGCACCAAAAGACTTAATACCAACATTACGCATAATAGCTCTAAACTGGAAACCCAATGTCCAACAGCAGGAGGAAAAACGTAATTATGCTATATTCGTATAAAGAAAATGAATTTCATGAAAGACTTGCTGCTACATGTAACAACCTGGATGCATCTCACAAGGAAAACAGTGAAAGAAGCCAAACACAAAAGAAAGCATATCCTGGTCTTCATTTATATAAAGTTTAAAAATAGGGAAAACTATAAGGTGCTAATATTCAAGAAGGAAGGAGGAGGTATGAGAGGGGCTTCTGGGTGTTGAAAATGATTTATTACTTGACTGGTTACATGAAGCTGTACACTTAAGGTATTTTTCTACATTATTAAAAAAATTAAATATAGATTTGACACAGAATACTATGCAATATATGATTTAAAAAGAGACAAAAAAGCACATACGTGATGATCTCATTTGTGTAACACAGACCAAAAATTCTCTGCATTATCTGTGTTCGCACACCTAGTACGAATGTTAACAACAGGTACCTATGGGACGGAGACTGGGACAGCCAGGACAGGGGAATCTTATTTTACTTAACAGTTATCTATACTTAAAAACTTTTTGAAACCAGGAAAGTTACTACATACAGCATGTCATACATTCCAACAAGCAGAGTACACAGTAGAAAGTTTTCCTTCTACCTCAACAGTTATTCCTGGTTTCTAATAAAATCTATCAAAAGTATTCTATGCACAGGGCGCCTGGGTGGCTCAGATGGTTAAGCGTCTGCCTTCGGCTCAGGTCATGATCTCAGGGTCCTGGGATCGAGTCCCGCATCGGGCTCCCTGCTCCTTGGGAGCCTGCTTCTCCCTCTGCCTCTCTCTTTCTCTCTCTGTCTCTCATGAATAAATAAATAAAATTAAAAAAAAAAAGTATTCTATGCACAAATAACAAAGAACACTATACACACAATTCTGCACCTTGCTTTTGTTCTTTATTTTTGAATTCCCATCAGTGCCTCTTAAGCTACCTTACTCTTTTTGATAGTTACATAGTATTGCAACTTACGGAAATATTGTTACTTAACCAGCCCCCCCCAGAAGGTACCTTTACATTGTTTCCAAGCTTCTGCTATTAAAATGCTACAATCAACATCCTTCTATATGCTTCTGAGTATATGTATAGAATTAATTCCTAAAAATAAACCTGCTGGATCAAAGGGCACATGCATCTCTAATACTGATAATTACTGCCACACTGCTCTCCAGAGAACTGTATGAATGGACACTCCCACCAGCAATGCATGAGAAGCCTGTTCTTACAAATACTTTTATGGTTTTTATTTTACATTTGTATCTTTAGTTCATTTGGAATATATTTCTCTAATATATGAAAATCGGCCCAAACTCACTCTTAAGAGACACAAATATGGGGTGCCTGGGTGGCTCAGTGGCTTAAGCATCCGACTCTTTTTATTTCAGCTCTGGTCATGGGATCCAGCCCTGCGTCATGCTCTGTGCTTCGCGTGGAGTCTGCTTGAGATTCTCTCCCTCCCTCTGCTCCCCACCCCCCCGACATGCAGATACTCTCCAAATAAAATCTTAAAAAAAGCGACACACACACACACACACACACACACACACACACACACACACACAGTTCCGCACCTAACTGGTAAAACCCCAAAGCTATGACAACCTAATCTATTGGCGTGACTATGGAGAAGTCGTCACTCATATAATGCTAATGGGAATGCTAATGGTACATCCTCTAAGGAGGGGAATTTAAAAATATCTAGTGAAACTACATGCATCTAACTGTTGGCCTGGGAAATCAGTATTCCAGGCCATCTATCCAAGAAGTGTAATGGCCAGAGAGTGAAATGACATTGTGAGTTAAAGCGTTACCTGCAGTACCACCTGTCACAGCAGAAAACTGAGACAGCTCAATGTTCATCAACAGAGCACAAGAGTAACTGCACTTACTGTAGGAGGAAAGATGAAGCAAGGCTCAAACTTGTACATATTACTGCCTCACGTGTTAGAAGGTGGGGTTTACAGATAGACATGGATTTGCATATAGTTTTAAGAAAAAAAAAAAGACAGTGGAAGAATAGCCAAAAAGTAATAAAAATAGGAAGGGAACAATGTGGAGCAGAAAGAGGTTGAAATTGTGAACTTCTCTGAGTGTATTTTGTTTTCTCATATGTTCTCTGGAACAATCTTTATTTTATTTATATTTATTTACATTTATGTTTACTTACATTATTTATTTTTATTTTTAATTTTTTAAAAGTAGGCTCCATGCCCAGCGTGGAGCCCAAAGCGGGGCTTGAACTCACAACCCTCAGATCAAGATCCGAGCTGAGATTAAGAGTCAACTGAGCCACCCAGGCACGCCAGAACAATTTTTTTTTTTAATTTTACTTTTAAGTAATCTTTACACCCATGGTGGGGCTGGAACTCACGACCCTGAGATCAAGAGTCACATAATCCACTGACCGAGTGGGACGCCTGGGTGGCTCAGTCGGTTAAGCAGCTGCCTTCGGCCCAGGTCATAATCCCAGGGTCCTGGGATCGAGTCCCACATCAGGCTCCTCAGGGAGCCTGCTTCTCCCTCTCTCTCCTTCTGCTTGTGCTGTCAAATAAACAAAATCTTTAAAAAAAAAAAAAAAATCCACCGACCGAAGCAGCCAGGCGCTCCTGTTCTTTGGGACAATTTAAGTATTTTATTTTACATAAATAAAAACAAACTGTATTAAAAAAAAAAAAACCCAAAACATTAAAATATACTGAACAAACCTTACTGTATATCAAGTTGGTGGTGTACCCAACTGAGAACACTGAATTCACATTACTCTAAAACACATATTTTGACTGTATCAAAAATAATTCTTAAGCTGATTCAAAATCTTTCTGTTTATAATACATTGATATCATTATTTTGAAATTGTGTGTACTGGGACCAGTCAAATAAGTAATTATGAAGCAACACTTTTTGTGTAAAAATACATAAAAATGAGGGGTGCCTGGGTGGTTCAGTTGGTTAAGTGTCTGACTCTTGATTTCAGCACAGGTCATGATTTTGGGGTGGTGAGATCGAGCTCCATGTCAGGCTCTGTGCACTCAGTGCAGAGTCTACTCAAGATTCTCTCTCTCCCTTTGCCCCTTCCCCTGTTTGTGCTTTCTCTAAAAGAAATAAAATCTTCAAACATAAAAATATAAAATCAAAGAAATTATGTAAAAAGTTCTGTGATCCTAAATCTGAACTTGAAATATCAATATGAACTAATGACTGAGAGTTCTCTTTCTAAAGGATATGTGTAATTTTAACTCTCCTAGAATCCAGACTGTAGTCTATAAAGATCATTTCCAACTGAAAAAAAGGAAGGCTACTTGAACAAATAGCCAACTTCAGTTGGAGTTGGAAATGTACAAGATGGATTTTTTTTCAAAGCTAAAAAGCAACAAAGTTATTTACCAAAAACTACTGGGATCAAAACAAAAGGATACAGGAGCCAATTTGAAAGGGCTCCCACTGGCCAAAAGTGGAAAACTTTGTGCCTCAAAAAAAGTGAAATGTCTATACAAACTCAGAAGTTCATAAAGATAATCACAACAGCCAAAAATTCATTGGTCACTTCTGGAGTTGGCTCTGGCATCAGCGCCTTCTTATTACCTAGATACTCCCAAGGTAGGACATGTTCTCCTGTACAGAATTTCAGTTAATAAATGCAGAGGAAATGACAGAATTAGATTACTACCATTTTGCAACCTAATAAAACCGTGGACCTAGGCAAAGATGATAAATGGATGCTAAAATCGTCAGATGAAAAACTCATAGAAAAATGAAAATGGAAGAATCTGACTGAAACAGCTGAGCCCAGGGATCATTACCAACCTCACAAAAGGGAGGCAGCCAGTCCTCACGTGCTCCTGGTGTGATGCAATCACAGGGATGTGATGTTCTGCTAAAATAACTGAACTTGAGTCTAATCAAGTCTCAGGACTCAAATTC
The DNA here is from genome assembly GCF_054177405.1 of Leptonychotes weddellii. Classification (NCBI taxonomy): domain Eukaryota; kingdom Metazoa; phylum Chordata; class Mammalia; order Carnivora; family Phocidae; genus Leptonychotes; species Leptonychotes weddellii. The sequence goes on along the minus strand of NC_138373.1, from coordinate 8,671,637 downwards.
CCATTTACAGGGAACATAGGGGATCGTGTATATGTTAAAAAGATACCATGACGATGGAAACTTAATCTAGAATGTGGGAAATTCCACAGAACAAAATGATCCAGTTTTTTCAAAGGCATGAAAAAAATAGTAGTATTATAGATTTAAAGAGTCTAAGAGACCTAGGAACCAAATGTAAAGAACTGATGTTTGGTCCCTCAAACAAAGGAACTGTAGTAAGACAGTTTGGGATAACACAGGCAATCTGAACATGGAGCAGTATTAACAAATATTAAGGAATAATTATTGTTTAAGAGGAATAATGCCAGTGTGGTTATCAATGTTTATAAAAAGTTTTAAATACACTGAAGTCCCTATACGTGAAATGACAGGTTTGTAAATTTACTGTAAAACACAAGGGCAAAAACAGGGTGGGGTGGACTGATGGAACAAGACAGACAAAACGCTGGTAACTAACAAGTGAAGCTATAGGGAGGGAGGTCCATTAGATTCCCTTTCCTTTTGTGTACATTTTAAATTTGACATAATAAAAAGATTTTAAAGAACAGGTAAGTACAGGCATACTTCGTTTTACTGCACTTTGCAAATACTGTTGTTTTTTTTTTTTTTAAGATTTTATTTATTTGACAGAGAGAGACACAGCGAGAGAGGGAACACAAGCAGGGGGAGTGGGAGAGGGAGAAGAAGGCTTCCTGCTGAGCAGGGGGCCCGATGTGGGGCTCGATCCGGGGATCATGACCTGAGCCGAAGGCAGATGCTTAACGACTGAGCCACCCAGGCGCCCCTGCAAATGCTGTTTTTAACAAATTGAAGGTTTGTGGCAAATCTACTTCAAGCAAGTCTATCAGTGCCATTTGCCTAACAGCATTTGCTCACTTCATGTCTCTGTCTCACATTTTGGTTAAGTATTGCAGTATTTCCAACTTTTTATTATTATTCTCTTTGTTACAATGATCTGTGATGAGGGATCTTTGATGCTACTATTGTAATTGTTTTGAGGAGCCACAAACCACGCCCTTATAAGGCGGCTGACTTAAATAAGTGTGCTCTGATTGTCCCATTAACTGGCAGTTCTACCATCTCTCTCCCTCTTCCGGCCTCCTTATTCGCCGAGATAGTACAATATTGCAATTATACCAGGTAACGACCCTACAGCGGCCTCTTAAGTGTTCAAGTGAAAGGAGGAGTCGCACGACTCACACTTTAAATCAAAAGTTACAAATGATCAAGCTTAGTAAGGAAGGCAGGTCAAAAGCCGAGACATGCTGAAAGGTAGGCTTCTTGCACTCAACAGCCAAGTTGTGAATGCAAAGGAAAAGTTCTTGAAGGAAATGAAAAGTACTACCCTAATGAACACATGAATGATAAGAAAGTGAAAAGGCCTTATTGTTGACATGAAGAAAGTCTGAATGGTCTGGGTGGAAGATCAAACCAGCCATACCATTGCCTTAAGCCAAAGCCTAAACCAGGGCAAGGCCTAACTTCAATTCCAGGAAGGCTGAGAGGTGAGGAAGCTGCTGGAGACAAGTCTGGAGCTAGCAGAAGCTGACTCAGTGAGGTTTCAGGGAAGAAGTCATCTCCGTAACAAGGGGAAGCAGCAGGCGCTGATGTAGAAGCCGCAGGAGGTCATCCAGAAGATCTAGCTAAAATCATTCATGAAGGGGTCTATACCAAACAGTGGAATTGCAACAGAGCCTATACTGGAAGAAGATGCCATCTAGGACCTCCATAACTACAGAGAAGTCAGTGCCTGGCTTGAAAGCTTCAAAGGACAGGCTGACGCTCTTATTAGGGGCCAATGCGACCGGTGACTTTAATTTGAAGCCACTACTCACCATTCTGAAAATCCTAGGGCTCTTGAGAATTATTCTCAATCTGCCTGTTGTGGTGATTATTCCTACAACTACTCAAGCTTAGGCCTTCATTTTTCATTTATGTTATTGTAAAAGCCTTCTGGATTACCTCATCTCAAAAGTTTTCTCCCCTCAAAACTCTTCCTCCTTGAACGCTTTATTTTTTTCTCACTACCATATATAGGGTACCCACTTACTGACATGCATTGTAATGAATATTTTTCAAGCACTGTCTTCAATCTTTCTAATAATCCTTGGGAGATGAGAAATAGAAAGTTGAAGTGATTTACCTGCCCGAGGCCCTATAGCTACTAAGTGTCAGAGGCAAAATCTGAATCCAAGTCTGTCTGGTAGCAAAGCTTGTTCTGTCCCCTAGGCCATACTGCATCCTCTTTCTAAGAAAGAATTGCAATTTTTTCTAAAAAATAATTTTAAAATATTACAATATTTTGAAAACTTTTCACTCAATTCTCAACGACGATAGGATGAATTTTATGATCCAGTGCAATCTGGACTGAATCTACCTTTTCAATCAAATTAATATCATTTATTGAATTATTCATTCTTTGTCCATTTATCTACAATACTGGCTGTTTTGTATCAGCTGTCCCCATATGTACTGGTTTACTTTCTGGGCTTTCTATTGTTCCCCGGGTCTAAGTTACCATTCAAGGGTTTGCATCTTCTGTTAGCTCAGAGGCAATCCCAGTATCTGACGGGTGGAAGGTGGTTAGTAAACACTGGCTCATCAATTAACGCTCGGAGCACCTTTCCCCCATGCCACAAGACGAACGTACCTGAGAGAAACCTCGAGTTGAACTGTAAGAACTGGTAATGGCATTGCGGCTGGAGCTAGGGATGCCACCCGTGTACGTGCTCGTCAGGGAGCTCACAGAAGAGGTGCGAGATCTCTTATTCGAGTGGTCGTCGGAGCTTTGGGAATTGAGACCTCTCTTCAGAGAGCCAGGCCTAACAAAAAAGAAAAAGGCAGTGAGTGTGCTATTTAAGGCAATATTCTTTTAAGGCTTCATCCATGGTCACAAAATATTTCTTAAATAAACTTAATAAAAGGGCGCCTGGGTGGCTCAGATGGTTAAGCGTCTGCCTTCGGCTCAGGTCATGATCCCAGGGTCCTGGGATCGAGTCCCGCATTGGGCTCCCTGCTCCTTGGGAGCCTGCTTCTCCCTCTGCCTCTCTCTCTCTCTCTCTCTCTCTGTCACTCATGAATAAATAAATAAAATCTTTAAAAAAAAAAATAAAATAAAATAAACTTAATAAAAAAGGATAAAGCTCTTAATGCTATTGTTACCACTTCAGCTAAATACCTTGGGCAAGTCAGGAAGGGAAAGCCAAATATTTAAAAAATTAAATGTATGACTCCATTTGTATAATATTCTAGAAAAAACTGCACGCTAATCTACAGTGACAAAAAGCACATCAGTGGATGCCTGGGGCTGGGGGCAGGACTGGAGGGAGGCGTTACTAAGGAGCAAGGGGCAACTTTTGAAGGTGATAGTTATGTTTATTACCTTGGCTATGGCAATGGTTTAACAGGTGTATACAGGTCAGAACTTATCAGACTGTACACTTTAAAAAGGCACAGTTTATTATAATGTTAGTTACACAGCAATAAACCTACTAAAAAAACCAGAGTTAAGAGGAACCAACCAATTTTTTTAAGCTTCCAACAGAACATCTTTCCTGGAGAATAGTCACCCAACCTTTGTTACAATGTAGACAACTCACTTTCTCCCAGAGTGATGAATGTCAACCATGGACTAGTTTATTCTTACACTGGATGAAAATATATTTCCTCTTTCACCTATTTCACCTATGGATCTATTTGGAGCCAAACCAAACAAATGTTAGCCTTTTCTTCATGTGACTTCCCTCTCTCATTTCCTTATTCCCCTTGAGATTTTTCTCCCTTGGGCTAATACTTTAAACTTTCAAAACCCACTCATGCACGGCCACCACTCTGTAACATATTACAATTGCTTCATTCGGAATGACCGTTAGGTTGTGTTTATGGTCTCTTACAGTGCAGGCCACGGAACCAAGCACAACACTACACGGACAATGTGAGCAGAACTCAGGACAGCAGGAACCTCCGCCCCCCTCCCCACGTGCTCCATTCTGGTCTTTGTTCTGCTATCAGCATAGACTGGGAGCACATTAGCTCTTTTGGCAGCCTTGTCACTCTCTTGACTCAATAAGCATGTAAGTTACCTTAAGTCTTTTCACACAGATTTCCAAGACACTTTCCCTCTCATCCAACCCCTAAATGTATTTAAACTCAATTGTACAAACTTAACATTTATCTTAAATTTCATACTCTTGCACTTTAACCGTCGCACAAACCTGTTTATATACGTAGCTATTAAATATATTTACAATCTCTCTTAGCCTTACCATATTTTTATCCATATTAATGAAAAAATATTAAAAGAAATTAGACAATAGTTATTGTGGAACATTACTCAAAATGTTCCTCTCTGATGTCAAAGACTTGAACCTGGGCTAATAAAGCAATGCAAAAAAACACAGAGGAAAATCTCTGTAGGACAACAGCTCTGACAGTGCCCTTCCCCAGTCTACCTCATTCAGATAGATTCTCACTTACTTAGGCACAAAAGAAGCAGGGACTCCATTGGCCACCAGGGGCTCAAATGCTGAATGTCCACTCCCACTGCTATCATGGCGCCTGTGACAAATCAAAAAACCCTCAATTAAATGAATTGACTTTTTTTTCCCTTAGAGCATCCTCTCATACTCCTGGAACCTTATACTATTTCTATGGCATATAGAAATGGCTAGACAAGAAAAAGGCTGCTTCAAATCCTAAAGATTCTGAAAGGTAGATTTATTCTAAGACTATCCTCATAATAACGAGTATAAAAATGCTTCAAGACCTTTTGAACTTATTCAGGTGTTATTATTTGCTAACTTCTCTCCGAAGTACTACTATCACAATACCCTACCATCCACAAATGAAAAACAAAAAACAGAAACATTTTAGGGACTAACCCACACATCCCATAGTGCTCTAGAGGTTAATATGGCAAGTCTGTTAGGGAAAAACTTCACATATCACACATAAGGGCCTATGCATGGTCCCATAATCACTGCTTTCTCCAAGTGTGAGAAAGATAATACAGAATCCTCAGTTATAGGCTCACTGGGGTCAAGAAAAATTTTAACCTTGGAGAATATGAGAGACTTATCTGGATCATAAGGAAGATGATTCCCTTTCCCAGCTCCCCCACTCCTTGCCACCCCTGCTTAGCCAGCTGACATCAGTTCAAATTGCTCACCTATAAATCATCTCTACTCATCATCAGATCTTCCTATGTCACATAAAAACACTTCCATTGATTAATATCTCCCTACCTAATTTTGCACTGGTAGTACCAAAGATGGCCAACTTTGGAGGATATGAACAATCTGGTCTAGGTAATGGTTACGGGGTCCACTGTCTCCTCAGAGTGCTTCCTTGACCAATGTATATAAAGAAACCCCCTTCTCATCATCTGTTATAGCATCCTGTTGTTTTTTTTTTTTTTCTTTACTTCTATACACATATAATCTAGAATTCCTTATTTTATTATCCAAGTCCCATGGGGACTCTGTCTTACTCATTGCTCTATCCACAGTACCTGGAGTAGGCCCAGGCACACATTAGGTGCTCAATCTGTCAAATTAAAAGATGCGTGAAATCCTTAACTGATTCTTGGAAAGCAGTTATGCATCACACCTAGTGACTTCAACCTCTGCTCTTTCCACACTTAGGAGACAGATTGCTTATTCCATTTTCATTAAACTGTCAGAAACCAAATAATGAAATTGGTTTTACTCTCATTACTGATAAATCTACCATATTCCAGTCTTCACTTTGCTTCGCCAAGCATTTTCTCCAGCACAAATATGACATTCGAATGGTGGTTACCCAAATAATTAAGCAACACAAGCTAGTGAAGGGAAGATTTTTAGCATTCCCTCTAAAAAAAATAAAATTTAGCACATTTGTATCAAAAGTATGAGGCTAACATGGCTAACAGCTGTCAGCTTATCTCTAATACTTGTGGAAAAGGTAAGTTATAAAATTTAACCTGTACCTTAGGAAACTAACAGCATTAAACCCCTTGTTACCAAGCTCTTCCATGGAATCCAAAGAAGGGCACCTACTGAAGCTCAGAAACTGTGGAGTTGGTCTCTGTTTCTTCTTGGGAGTGATCTGTATATCAACAAATCACAGGAATCTGTGTGGGAGGCCTGTTTAGTACTCTGCGGGGCCTGTTACCTTCTTTTATTTTCCTGGCTATCAGAAAATATTTGGTCTTCCTCCTCCACTGTCCTTTTCTTCCTCTCCTTGAGGGCACTCAGTACAGTCTCTTTTGCACATGGGTCTGGGGCATTACTTGATGGTGAGGACAGTGTTGAGTTGATTGTCTGCTCTGGTCTGTAATGAAAAACAAGATTCTGGCATTAAGATATGTTAATAACCATGCATATAGCACGGACTTCAGTCACTGGAAATCAGAAGCTATCTAATAAGCAAAAGTATACACTGATAGAAACTGCCCTTAGAATTAAAGCTACCGTCTAAGGCCAAAACAAAAAATGCTGTTCAAGGACTAGAGTCAGGGATTTCTCATTCAAATAAGAACTTCTTCCCTTTTTTGCTTTATAGTTCTTTTGTCAGAGGAACGGCTGTGGAAGAATAAGTGGAAATAAACAGGAAAGTTTATTCTGCCAGCAGTAATACTCACATTGGCGAACGAGTCCATTTACTATCCGGAGGAGCAATCCTCACTGTCACTGGGCTGCACACCATTTTGGAATTACGAGGAGACAGCACAGCCTTCTTGTGATAACCATTCCAGCACACTGTAGGAAGTACGCCCAGAAGGGAATACTGGGCCTGCTGGATTGGATATCGTCTTCGAGGTGTTATCACAAACCGGTTTGATAAACTCCCACAATCCCTATGGAGAATGGGAAACACATTATAGAACCAAAGAAGCCTGAAGGAATGGCAGAAATGTAAATTACTAAAGAATCACGTGGGTTCAGTTATCTTCCAGAGAGCTTAAACTGCTTAAAAAAAAAAAAAAGGTTTTATTTATTTATTTAGAGAGAGAAAAGCTAGCACACGTGGGGGAGGGGCAGAAGACTAGGGAGAGAAAAATCTCAAGCAGACTACACCCTGAGCACGCAGAGCCTGATGCGGGACTTCCTCTCACAACCTTGAGATCACGACTGGAGCCGAAACCGAGTCGCAGGCTCAACTGACTGAGCCACCCAGGCGCCCCTTAAACTGCTTTTTGAGCCACAAAAAAACCCACAGCATTTTTATGGCAACGTTCCCCCATTCCATCTAAGGATGGAAAGTGGCAGCTGCTTAGCAGCTGTCCCTACAATGGACTTCAACAACTTTGAGAGGGAAATTGAAAACCCTGCCCACACAAGTAAAACTGCGATGGAAGAAAAGTGCGCGTTAGGACATGCAAGGAGGAACTTTTAAAAAATTCTTAAATCTTTTCAATCTTTTATGCTGAGTCATAAGTAATAAACATCCAAAGTCAAACATTTTTGACACCTAAGTTCATCTTTCAACTGAATGTACTTATTGATAATCTAGTATTTTCACCAAAGTTTTGTATTCTCTTGTAATGCTCAGCTATTGGGACTAAATGGAAAAGCCTCTTTAATTTGATCACCTTTATCAATCAAGTTTTATCAAAAGAAGGGTCTCCTGGGAACACCTTTTTGAGCTCGGCTAACTGACCTAATTGCTCTTATTGGTCCAAAGGAAAAATACAACAAAATATACTATATATCTACTCTAGAAAGGTCAAGATACTTTCACCATAAGTAGGGATATTTTAGTAACTTATCAAGTATTTTTCTAAACGCGGTTTTAAAAACTGTAAAGAAGGGAACAGCTCTGGCATCACATCTCATTCCAAAGGCTCAAGGAAGGCAGGGGACGACTGACACACACCAAGGTGTTTCAAGAAGACAAAGCGACACAGAATCCACTTTTGACTTAATGAAAAAGAAAATCAGATTTAAAAAGTCAAGCTCTCCATACAAAGCCAGTCGACAGGAGGGTGTGGGAAAGATGAGCAGATCTTACCGGAGGGAAGGCCTCCTAGAGGATCGGAGAAGAGGAGTGGGGAGAGAGGGGTAAATGTGGTGCACACGATGGGCCGAGGGCGCGGGCGGCGCGGCGCGGGCGGGAGTGCGGCGGCGGCCAGGCCTCTCCAGCAGGTCCCTGGCCTCCGGGGCGGGGGCAGGCTGCGGGGGGCCGGGCTTGCCCAGGTAACTGCCCATGAGGAGCAGTTCGGCGGGGTCCGGTCCTTCGAGCAGGGACCTCGGCTCTAGGAGATTTCCGTTCACCGCCGACTTGGCTGGAGGCGAGGCGTGCAGGGTTCGCTGACGCCGCGCGTTCCGAACGAGCGAGGAGAGGGCGCGCGAACCGCGGGGCTCGCGGCTCAGTCCCCACCAGGCCGCGGTGGCCCCCACGGCCAGCCAGGCCAGCGCCGCCGCCGCCGGCACCAGGTACAGCACGAGGCCGAACAGCGACAGGCCGAGGAGCGCCGCCCCGGCAGGGCCGCCGCAGCCCCCGCCCCGGCTCCGGCCGTCCCTGACGCTCGCTATCGGCCTCCGCCGCTCGCCTCCGCCAGCCGCCGCAGCCGCCGGAGACATCGCGGCCCCGCGCCGCGGAGAAGACTTAAATATCCCAGCGTGCACCGCGCCGCGCGCCGCGTCACCGCGCGCTGGCTGCGTCACTGCGCAGGCGACTCGTACGCGCGACTGCTGCGGGCAACGCCGCCGCTGCCTGGCAACGCGCTAGACCCGACCCCACTCTGCAAATGCGGCCCCCAGAAACAGCGAGGTCGTCTTCTCGAGGCTTCCTCGCGTACACCGCGCGGCACCCATCCCGAGGTGACCCGGTAGAAGAGTCGCGTTAAAAATAAAAGCTCCGGAAAGCGACCACTCAAGTAATGCTTGATCCATGTTGTTTTGTAGAGGGCTGAACTCCCGGAAGAGGTTGTTACCGGGCACGTTTTTCACGATTGCTACCAAAGGTGGTGAGTTTTTCAGGTGCCCTCTTTCTGCCAAAGGGGGTTTACGTGCACAGCAACAGTGAAAAGCCAGACCAGCCCAAACCAACCACTCTTGTTAAATGTGGATCTAATTCTTTTTTTTTTTTTTAAAGATTCTGTTTATTTATTTGACAGAGAGACAGCGAGAGCAGGAACACAAACGGGGGAGTGGGAGAGGGAGAAGCAGGTTTCCCGCAGAGCAGGGAGCCCGATGTGGGGCTCAATCCCAGGACTCTGGGACCACGACCCGAGCCGAAGGCAGACACCCAATGACTGAGCCACCCAGGCGCCCCTAAATGTGGATCTAATTCTAATAAATTCCGGATCAAGCAGTCTAATAGTCTAATATATTGCGGATCAAACCTGAAGCTGCAAGCTAAGTTTGATTTCCTGCCGTACAAATTGGTTAAGTGAAACAGTTATCTACCAAATTTCACATCATGGTTCAGAATCGGGTAGATTTTGAGGATTTGTGATCAATTTACCTATGTTAAATTTGATGGTCTGGGAAAATGGATTAGTGGTTGGCGAGGGCTGGGGAGTGTGCTGGGGGTCGGAAATGGAGAATGACTGCTAAAGGGTAGGGTTTTCTTTTTGAGGGGGGACAAAAAAGTTTTAAAATTAGATTATGGTGGTGGTTGCACAACCCTGTGAATTCTACGGTATGTGAATTATATCTTAATAAAAGCATTAAAAAAAAAGCCTTGGTGGTCTGCCAATTCAGATTTTGATCTAGCTCAGCTTCCTTGGCCATTCATTCACTCCACTACTGATAGACATGAAAGGGAAAAAGACAGGGTCTCTGATTTCTAGAAGCCTTCTGTTTAGTGGATAAGAAAGATGTGTAAGTAGAAAGCTTTGATTCATTGTGGCCAGCGTGATAACAGAGGCACAAAAAAGAGAGGGAATGATAAAGGGGAAGACAGACTGGGAGGTGTTTCTTGAGCAGACAAGAACTGGGTTCAAGGCAGATGCAGGAGCAACTGTGCAAAAGCACAGAGATGGAAAGGAGTATGGCTGGAAATTGGGAGGTCTGAGGGAGTAGAGAGGTTAGAATGATAGGCAGGGCTCAGTAAAGAGGTCTCTGGAGCAACCTCAAGAGATGAGAAAGGCAGTCAGTTCTCCCCAACCCACTGCGAGGGTAATTCTGCTTCTGTTTGATTTCACCAAAGACTTCATTTGAAAAGAAAAGGGGATGGGCTGTTTTACTTAGGAAGAAATCTCAGCAGCAGCAGTGGAAGAGTGGGACAAGAGCCCAGCTGCAGCGAGTTAAACTATGGATGGAAGACCAGGAAGTGCAGGCACAGTGAGTGCAGATTTCCCATTCACGGAATCTGGATAAGAAAGAACAAAGTATCTAGCGCAGCAAGGGTCCTTAAATTATCATACATTACTGGTATTTACAGGAGGAGCCAGACGTAAAAGCCATCAGTGTACACATGCCGTAAGACAAAGATTACTTGGGAATTAATGTACATAGAGAGGTCTGAGACTTGAGCCCCAGGGCACTCCCGTGTTTAGGGGTCGAAGAAATAAACACACAAACCTGCAAATCATTTAGTAAAATATAAATATGACTACATTAAGATTTAACACTTCTGTAGGGGGGGAAGACAACACAGGTGCTAAAAGACAAGCTAAGACTGAGAAGAAACAACTAACTCATACAAAAAAACCTCATATAACTCATATTTAAAAACCATGTAACTAGAATTTATAAGGAACTCCTAAGAATCAGCACAAAAAGACTCAACTGTAAAAAAAGGACAAGTGATATAAAAATGTAATTTATTGAATAGGAAACCCAAGTGGCCAATAATAAATACATATTTACATGTATATCTGTATATACCTCACTAGTAATCTAGGAAGGCTCTACTGAAGTAACAAGAAACCATTGTGCATTCCTTTGCATAAGCACAAAAATTTAATAGTTCAACAAGATCACATTTTGGCAAGGATGTGGAACAAATGGAATGGACATGTTGTTTGTGGATACGTAAAACTAATTTGGAAAGCAATTTGGCAATATAAGACTGAAGAAATAGGTACCTTATAACCTTGCAATTCCATTTCTGTGTACAAAGACAGTCATTGCAGCATCATTTGTATTACTGACAATTTGAACACACCTAAATGTCTAATGTCTACCAACCCAAGAATGGAGGAATAGTGGTATAATTCATATAATAAAATATTATAAAAGCAGCTGAAAATTAACCACCTTTCCAGCCATAATTAAGGGATTCCAGGCTAGTCCTCCCACCATGAACAACTATAAAAATGGACAAAACTTATGAAGCAACTACTTTCAGACAAAGAACAATAGGAAGGGCAAGACTGATCCCTGAGAGGAAACTCATGAAGTAAGCCCCTAAAATCACCGAGTTCCTCTAAGTGGGGACAATTTCCCAAGTGTAGTGCAGACAGCTAGAGTATGAGCAGCGTGGGGAGATCTGAGGAGGCAAAAACAGACTTCAAGACAGCTGAAACTGCTGGAAACCACTGGGCAGAGCAACAGAAAGGAGGGTGTCATGCAGACAGGGAATTCCAGAAGTCTATGTGTGCGTCCCCTAAAAATCCGTGGCTGAAACTGGCATGATGATTAATTTTATGTCTCAACTTGACTGAGCCTCAGGGTGCCCAGGTACTTGGTTAAAGATTATTTTGAGGTTAGTCTATGAGAGTATTTCTGGATGAGATTAACATTTGAATTGGTAGACTAAGTAAAGAAGATTGATCTTCCACAGTGGGTAGGCCTCAGCAAATCTGTTGAAGGCCTGAATAGAACAAAAGGCCTGGGTAAGAATTCTCTCTGCCTGGCTTTTAGCTGGGACATTTGTCTTCTTGCTTCTGCTTTCAGACTTGAACTTGGAACTCACACTATTGGCTCTTTTGCTTCTTAGGCCTTTGGCCTTGGACAAAACTATACCATTGGCTCTCCTGGGTCTCCAGCTTGTCGACTACAGATCTTAGGACTTCTCAGCCTCCATACTGCATGAACCAATTCCTGATAATAAGTGTGTGTGTGTATCCATCCTATTGGCTCTGTTTCTCTGGAGAACTCTAAATAATATAGCCAGGCGGTATATGCACAGAGAGACTCCCTGAGGCTTACTAGAAAGCAAAGTACTAAATGGGTTAAGATTAGAACAGAGATATTAAAGTTAGGGCAATCCTGGGGTAAGAGCATTGCCAGGGGAGTTCTGGTCTTACCAAAATGGAGAGATCTCATAAGTGCATCTTTAACATCCTTGGAATACAGTTGAAACAGCAGAAAGGTTACAACTTGAGGTAAGGATCATAGTCTAGACTAAGATCTATTCTAGGTCTGCCTTAATAAATTCTAAAATCAAACCATGACAAGATCCATAGGAAACAAGTTTGGAGGTTGAGTCTCGCCAACTTAGTGGGGCTTGGGAAACACTCTAGGCTCTTCAGTGATGTGTAAAGACAAAACAAAACCAAGTATAAACAAGTGTAAGGTCATTAGCCAATAATTACATTGCCTGCCAGAACAAGAATCCATACACCTCATGGAGAAATAACAGACTTCACAGTATTGTTCACAACGTACAATATTCAGTAAAAGCCCGTTAGACATACAAAGAAACAAAACAATGTGCTCCATAGTCAAGAAAAAAAGTAGCATATAGAAATGAACCCAAGGCGGTCTAAATGTTAGACTTAGCCAACCAAGATCTTAGTGAACTATTATAAATATATCCAAAGAATTAAAGGAAAGCATGGTCTTAATAAGTAAATAGATAAGGAATCTGCCCAGAAATGGAAATTATAAGGAAGAAACTAACAAATGCTAAAACTAAAAAATAATTGAAAATGTTTACTAGATAAGCTTACCAGCAGATTGGAGACAGGAAAATAAAGTCAGTGGACTCAAAGGTCAGCAGAGTAATCTCATAATGAACAGACCCTCCAGGATCTATGAAGCAGTATCAAATAGTCTACCATATGTGCAACTGGACTCTCAGAAGGAAACGTGAGACTGGGGCAGAAAGATATATTTAAAAAATAATGTCTGAATTGCCCCAATGTGGTGAAAAATTACAGCTTAAAGATCCATGAAGCTGAACAAACTACAAAGCAACTAAAACAACTGCAGCTTCTAATCAGAAACAAGGTAGGCTAGGGGTGCCTGGGTGGCTCAGTTGGTTAAGCGGCTGCCTTCGGCTCAGGTCATGATCCCAGGGTCCTGGGATCGAGCCCCGCATCAGGCTCCCTGCTCGGCGGGGAGTCTGCTTCTCCCTCTCCCTCTGTCTGCCGCTCTGCCTACTTAACACTGTCTATCTCTGTTAAATAAACAAATAAATAAATAAAATCTTTAAAAAAAAAAACAAGGTAGGCTAGAGGACAATGAGAGAGTTTTTTAAATGCCAGGGGGGTGGGCGCCTGGGTGGCTCAGTTGGTTAAGCAACTGCCTTCAGCTCAGGTCATGATCCCAGGGTCCTGGGATCAAGTCCCGCATCAGGCTCCCTGCTCTGCGGGGAGCCTGCTTCTCCCTCTCCCACTCCCCCTGCTTGTGTTCCCTCTCTCGCTGTGTCTCTCTCTGTCAAATAAATAAATAAAATCTTAAAAAATAAATAAATAAATAAATAAATGCCAGGGGGATGAAGGGTGGTGAATCTTGTCATCCCAGAATTCTATGTTCAAGCAGAAAATCTTTAAAAAATGAAAATAAAATAAAGACACTTCCTGATAAATGAAATCTAAGAGAATTTATCACTGGCAGAACTGTACAAGGAATGTTAAAGGCTGCCCTTTAGACCAAAGGGAGCTAAGATCAGGTGGAAATGTGGAACTATCCAAAGGAATGGAGACCATCATGGTAAACAAGTAGGTGAATGTAAAAGACTATTTTTTCATGATTTACTTTAAGAACTGATTGTTTCAAGTAAAAATAAAGAGACATTGTATAGGTGGATATAACAAATACAGAAGGAAAAGATGTAATAACCACTGAAAGCTGGGTTGTGGGGAGGGTAAGTGTAATTATACTATTGTAAGGTTATTACATTTGTTATATGGAAAGCAGGAAGTGGGACATTTGAAGTGCCAGGTCTGACATGAGAGGGGTATGGTGAAATAGAAATAGCAAAGTGATGTGTAAAGGTATTTGATAGTGACTATATCCTGGATCATAAGAGAAGTCTTAATAAATGTAAAAGAATTGATATAAAACAAAGTGCATTCTCTGAGCATAATGGAATTGAACTAGAAAATCAATAACAAACAAAAGGAGAATCTCCACTTGATAATTAAACAATACAATCTAATTAATCCATGAGTCAAATAGCAAGTCTCAAGGGACCTTAGAAAATATTCTGAAATGAATTAAAATGAAAATATAATGTATCAAAGTCTAGAATAGGGGCTTTTACTTCTGACAAAAATGGAACAACAGATTTACCCTCTGACCTAGAACAACAACAAAAACAAAAACCAGACAATATATGAAACGGTGGTTTCCAAGACTACAAATTAGACAAGGGGCAATGATCACTAAGTTGAGAAACAACATGAGCCCTATGATCATCACAGCTTACTGCTTGAGTTTCTAGGCAGTGTTACAGAAAGGAGGGAACTGAGGAAGAGCCCAATGGATTTCCTGACTTGAAATACAGGGCTAAGAGTTTGGAGAGATCAAAACAGCTAAAGTTTAAAAGAACACCAGAGAGAAGAGAACTGTGAAAAGAGTTCCCAGAGATCTACAGAGGTTTCTCTTGAGTATTTAGCCAGTACTCAAGAGTATATGTTTATGGGGAAACTACCCAATGCCAAAGAAAAAAACATCCAAAAATATTAAAAGAAACAGGATCTGACACTAACAAAGGGTCAAGAATCATGTTTATTCTCACCAGCCAGACTGTGAAAAGTTATAATAGGATATTAGGTGTACTCAGGAAGGTGCTGCCTTAGTAATGGGAAATAATCAGCCTTACACTGAGCACTGCTCTGGACCTACCTTGTAGATCATAAAAGCAAAACCTGAAAGGATCAAACTGTTTCCAACAGTCTTACCTGTACCCCAAAACAAAGTTCAAGAAAATGTACGGGACTAAAAAAATGACCAGCACTCAACAAGGTAAAATTCAGTGTCTGGCATCCAGAAAAAAAATTACCAGGCATGTAAACAAGCAGGGAAATAGCTCATCAAGAGGAGAGTAATCAATCGAAACTGACCCAGAACTGACACGTTAAAATTATCAGAGGACAGTAAAAATTATTTAACTGTATTCCATATATTCAAAAAGATAACTAGAGATGAGGAAAAATATAAGAAGAAATAGTAGCCTAAAACTTCCCAAACATAATAAAAAATACACATCCTCATATCTGAAGCTCAATCTTAAGTACAAGAAACAAAGAGAACTATAACAAGTCACATCATAACCGAATTGTTCAAAACCAGGGATACAGATAAGACCCCAAAGACAGCTAGAGAAAACAGACGTGTTACTTACATAGGAACAAAGATAAGGATAATACCAAATTTCTTCTTGGAAACAATGCAAAGGAGAAGACAGCAGAGTAAAAACTTTAAAGTACTGATAGAAAAAACCCGTAAATCTAGGATGATAGACCTAGTGAAAATATCAAAGGTGAGATAAAGAGGTCTTCAGACATACAAACGCTAAAAGAATTCATCACTACCAAACTAATAGTATAAGAAATGTTAAAAGATGCCCTTCAGGCAGAAGGAAAACAATCCCAGATGGAAACCTGGATCTACACAAAGGAATGAATTCAGTGAGAGCACTGGAAATGGTAACTGCATAGGTAGGTATCTATGACCTTCCCTCCTCATTATTTAAGTCTCTTTAAGACACAATGGAGTGACCTAAGCCAAATAGCAGAGGAGGCAGCTTCAAGCTCCCATCCTCCAACAGAAACAACAAACAAGAAGTAACTGTTAGAACCAACTTTATCAGGGGGCGCCTGGGTGGCTCAGTCGTTAAGCGTCTGCCTTCGGCTCCGGTCATGGTCCCGGGGTCCTGGGATCGAGCCCCGCATCGGGCTCCTTGCTCTGCGGGAAGCCTGCTCTCCCTCTCCCGCTCCCCCTGCTTGTGTTCCTCCTCTCGCTGTATCTCTCTCTGTCAAATAAATAAAATCTTTAAAAAAAAAAAAAAAAAAAAAGAACCAACTTTATCAGAACTCTGGAAAACAATCTAAGGTTTACATCAACCAAACAAATGCTGAATCAAGAAAACAGCAATTTTAAAGTGGTGAAAAGCCTTGTGGTTTGGTTTGGTTTGGTTACTTGCCCTTCTAACTCACCTACTCCCCATTTGGCAGCAATCTTGAAGACAGAAACCTACATTCCCAGTGTGGGAACCTAGTCACTGGTTCCACAGGGATTACAGTAGATCCTTTTTGCAAATTACTGTGTGTATCTGCTGTATGTTGGGGCTACCTGAGGGAATGATGCAGGAACTCATCTCTATTTTAACAAACTTGGAATTCACTGAGGCTAGAAAAGCAATGGGCATTGCTTGAAAACATCGCAAGGAAAACAACCACAGATGCATCGCACAAAAGGTTACAGCTGAGACACACAATGAACCACTGTTACAGACTGAATTTTGTTTCCCCAAAATATATATGCTGAACCCCAATCCTCAATGTAACTCTATTTGGAGATAGGTTATTATTTAAATTTTTATTTATTTATTTATTTTTATTTTTTATTTTTTTTAAAGATTTTATTTATTTATTTGAGAGAGAGAGAGAATGAGAGACAGAGAGCATGAGAGGGAAGAGGGCAGAGGGGGAAGCAGACCCCCTGCTGAGCAGGGAGCCCGATGCGGGACTCGATCCCGGGACTCCAGGACCATGACCTGAGCCGAAGGCAGTCGCTTAACCAACTGAGCCACCCAGGCACCCCATTATTTAAATTTTTAAAAAAGATTTATTTACCTGACAGAGAGAGAGAGAGAGAGCACGCACAAACAGGGGGAGTGGGAGAGGGAGAAGGGCTCCCGCTGAGAAAGGAGCCCGATGTGGGACTCCATCCCAGGACCCTGGGATCATGACCTGAGCTGAAGGCAGATGCTTAACCAACTGAGTCACCCAGGTGCACCAGAGATAGGTTCTTTAAAAAGGTAATTAAACTTCAGTGAAGTCATATGGGTGAAGCCCTAATTCAAGATGACTAGTGTCCTTATAAGAAGAGGTAGAAATGACTCAGTTGGTTAAGCATCCGACTCTTGGTTTTGGCTCAGGTCATGATCTCAGGGTCCTGGGACTGAGCCCCACGTCAGGCTCCCAGCTCAGCTGGGAGTCTGCTTGAAGATTCTCTTGCTCTGCCCCTCTCCGTCCTCCTCTCTAAAATAAATGAATAAATCTTAAAAAAAAAAAAAAAAAAGACAACGTAGAGACCCTAGGGATGTTTGTGTACAGAGAAAGGCCATGTGAGAACACAGCAAGAATATGGACATCTGCAACCAAGAAGAGAGGACTCAAGAGAAGACAGCCCTAACAACACATTGATCTTGGACTCTGAGCATCTAAGAACTGTGAAAAAATTAATTTCTATTGTTTAAGCCATCTAGTCTGGTATTTTGTTATGGCAATCCCCTAGCAGACTAATACAGACTGCCTGAAGTATGGGAGGGAAAGCCGGGGAGTTTCTTTGGGAAATCAGGGCATTTATAATCACCCATGTATAAGAGAGAATTTAGAACGCCACATGCATGCCCAGGGCAAGATGTGTGCTCAGAATATATCTGACAAGACCCTAAGTTTTCACCTTGGTCTGATACCTAGGATCAGTAGAGGCCTGGGTAAGTGTTAAAAAAAAAAAAAAAAAAAAAAAAAAAAGCAGCATGGTGACAATCTACAAAGACTAAGAGAAGTGGGTTTTTTTCCTTCTATATTAAGCTCCTGGTATTCACGGACCTCTCTATCAAACCATTAGCTGAACATAAGCCAACATGACTGAGACTTCAGTGACCACACATGACAAGGATATAGTCTGCAAAAATAGTTTGGAAAAGTCACAAAACAAGTGGACTATTACAGCCTTCATTGATTTAATTTTTTAAAAAGCTCAACCAACAGCAGGGCAGGGGAGATCAGATTTCCAGAATTACTACATTATAATATACAAATGTCCAATGACATTGTCAATAACAATCACAAGCCATGCAAAGAAACAGGACAGTATGGTCCACTCAAAGTAACAAAAATAAATGGGCAGAGATTGTCCCTGAGGGCGCCCAGCCCTTAGACTTACCAAAGATTTTAAAAGAAAGTATTAAATATGCTCAGGAACTAAAGGGATATGATGTATGAACAAAATGAAGATATTGATAAAGAGATAAATTACAAAAAGGAACCAAAGAGAAATTCTGAAGCTAAAAAGTACGTTAACTGAAATAAAACATTCATTAGATGGTTTCAAGAGCAGATTTGAGCAGGCAGAAGAATCACCGAACTTGACTGAAATTATCCAGTCTGAGGAGCAGAAAGAAAAAAGATTGAGAAAAAATGAACAGAGACTAAGAGACTTGTGGTACAACAACAAGACCAACATGTGCATTATGGGAGTCTCAGAGGAGAGAAAGAGAAACAGAAAGAATATTTGAAAAAATAATGGTCAGAACTTTCCAAATTTGGTGAAAGATATGAATCAGCACATCCAAGAAGTCAACAAACTCTAAATAAAATAAGCTCAAAGAGATGCACACCAAGACACATTATAATCAAACCGTATAAAGACAAAGTCTTGAAAGCAGAAAGACAGAAGCAACTTGTCAAGTACAAGGGATCCTCAATAAGACTAGCAACTGATTTATCATCTGAAACCATGGAAGCCAGAAGGCAGTGAGGTACTATATTTAAAGTGGTGAAAGACAGCTGCACTCCCATGTTTACTACAGCATTATTTACAACAGCCAAGATGTGGAAACAACCTAAGTACCCATCAGTGGATGGATGGATAAAAAAGATGTGATATGTGCATGCCATGAAATACTACTCAGTCATCAGAAAAGGAAATCCTGCCATTTAAGACAACATGGATGGACCCTGAGGGCATTACGCTAAGTGAGGTAAGTCAGAGAAAGACAAATACTGCATGATATTATATGTGGAATCCCAAAAATTCCAACCTCTTAGAAACAAAGAGTAGAATGGGGATTACTAGGTGCTGGAGGGTGGAGGAAAGAAGGAGACGTTGTTTAAGTGTACAAACTTGCAACTAATAGAAAAATGACTTCTGGAGATCTAAGGCACAACACAGTGGTTACAGTCAACAACACTGTATTATAAACTTCAAAGATGCTAAGAGACTAGAACTTAGTTGTTCTCACCATAAAAACAATGTTAATTATGTGACACGATAGAAGTCTTAGTTAAAGCTATAATCATAGTCGTACTGCAATACACAAATGCATTAAATCAACACACTGTACACCTTAAACTTACACAGTGTTCTGTGTTTATGTCTCAATTAAAAAAAAAGTGTCAAAAGAAAACACCTGTCAACCAAGAATTCTATATCCAGGAAAGTTTTCCTTTAAAAATCAAAAAGAAATTAACTTATTCACAGTTACAAAAACTGTGGAAGTTCAATAACACTAGATCCCCATGCATAAAATGCTAAAGTAAGTCCTTTTGATGGAAATGAAAGGATATGAGTTAGGAACTTAAAGCCATATGAAGAAACAAAGATCTCTGGTAAAGGTAACTATATGGGCATATAGAAAAACCAGTATTATTGTATTTTGGTTAGTAGCTCTGTGTTTTATTTCTTTTTTATATATATTTTATTTATTTATTTATAGAGAGATAGAGAAAACAAGTAGGCAGAGCAGCAGGCAGAGGAAGAGGGAGAAGCAGGCTCTCCACTGAGCAGGGAGCCCAATGCAGGGCTGGATCCCAGGGCCCTGGGATCATGACCTGAGCAGAAGGTAGCCGCTTTAACCAACTGAGCCACCTGGGCACCCTCCATGTTTTCTTTCTTACATAATTTGAAGGACAAATGCATTAAAAGTAATTATAAATCTGTATTATTGGGCACACCATATACAGAGATGTAATTTGTGACAACAATAATGGGGGGTGGAGTTGTATAGGAGCAGAGTTTTTGTGTGCTATTAAAGTTGTTATCAATTCAAACTAGATTGTTATACATTTAGGATGTTGAATGTAATTCCATGGTAACCACAAAGAAAATGTTTTTTAAATACCTGCAAAAAGAAATGAGAGGGAATCAAAATGGTTCACTACAAAAAAATTAAATACAAAAGAAGGCAAAAAAAAGAGGGAAAAAAATGAAGGACAAAAAAAGTATAACTTTGGGCTCCCTGCTCAGTGGGGAGTCTGCTTCTCCCTCTGACCCTCACCCCTCTCATTCTCTCTCTCTGTCATTCTCTCTCTCAAAAGTAAATAAAATTAAAAAAAAAAAAAAAAAGGGCGCCTGGGTGGCTCAGTTGGTTAAGCGACTGCCTTCGGCTCAGGTCATGATCCTGGAGTCCCTGGATTGAGTCCCGCATCGGGCTCCCTGCTCAGCGGGGAGTCTGCTTCTCCCTCTGACCCTCACCCCTCTTGTTCTCTCTCTCTGTCACTCTCTCTCTCAAAAGTTAAAAAAAAAAAAAAAGTATAACACAGAAAACAAATAGGAAAAAGGAAAAGTCCTTCCTTATAAGTAATTGCTTTAAATATAAATTAAGCAAAGATTGGCAGAATGAATAAACACATCCAACTAGGTGCTGTCTACAAAAGACTCACTGTATTTTTTTTATTTTGGGGGGAGGGAGGAAGGGGGGAGGGGTAGAGAGAGAGAGAAGACAGAATCTTAAGCAGGCTCCACACCCAGTGCAGAGCCCGACATGGGGCTTGATCTCACAACCCTGTGATCATGACCTGAACTGAGATCCAGAATTGGAAGCTTAACTGACTGAGCCACCGCGGCGCCCCAAGACACACTTTAGACACAAAGACACTAAAAGGCTGAAAAATGAAAGGTTGGAAAATACATTTCATGCTAATAGTAACCATGAGAGACCCGGCGGTTGCAACTATAGTAATATTAGGCAAAAAAGACTTTAAGTAAAAAATCGTTATGGGGTACCTGGGTGGCTTAGTTGGTTAACCATCTGCCTTTGGCTCAGGTCATGTCAGGGTCCTGGGATTGAGCCCCATGTCAGGCTCCCTGCTCAGCAGGGGGTCTGCTTCTTCCTCTCCCTCTCCGCCCCCCACCCCTCTGCTAGTGCACTCCCGCTCTCTCTCAAATAAATAAAATCTTTAAACAAAACAAAACAAAAAGAACCGTTATGAGACAAAGACATTACCTATTGATAAAAGGGCCAATTTTATCAAGAAGATATAACATATATGCAACCAAAAAAAAAACAGCGCCCCAAATTATATGAAGCAAAAACTGAAGGAATTGAAGGGAGAAATGGACAGTTCTGCCCTAACAGTTAGACTTCAATATACTACTTTAAATGGATAGACTATCTATACAGAAGCTCGACAGGGAAATAGAGCACCTGAACAACACTAAACCATCTACACCTAAAAGACAGACATAGACCACTGTACCCAACAATAGCAGAATACATATCCTTCTTAAGTACACATGGAGTATTTTCTAGGATACAGCATAAGTTAGACCACAAACTAAGTCTTGATAAATTTTAAAAGACTGAAGTCATACCATTCATCTTCTCACACCACAAAGGAATAAAGATAGAAATCAGTAACGGAAGGAAAATTGAAAAAAATCACAAGTAGTGGAAATTAAACAACACTCTTAAATAAACGGTGGGTCAAGGAAGAAATCACAAATCAAATGAAAACATAACATAATTAAATTTATGGGATGCTGTGAGGGCAGTGCTCAGAAAGAAATGTATAGTTGTAAATGCCTACATTTAAAATGAGGAAAGATCTCAAATCAATAACCTAACTTTATACCATGGAGAAGTAGGAAAAAAAGAGCTAACTACCTACAAAGCTAGCAGAAGAAAGGAAATAATAATGATTAGAATGGAGATTAATGATATACAGAGTAGAAAACAATAGAGAATCAATAAAACCAAAAAGTTGGTTCTTTGGAAATATCAACAAAATGGGCAAACCTATAGATAGACTGACAAAAAAAAGAGAAGACATAACTAAAATCAGAAATGAAAGTGGGACACTACTACCAACCTTAGAGAAATAAAAAAGGATTATAAGAGAATACCATGAATACACCAACAAATGAGATAATCTAAATGAAATGGACAATTGCCTAGCAATATGCAAATTAAGCCATCTGAAGGTGGACTAGAAATCTTTAATTTTTATTTAAATTCTAGTTACTTAACATTACAATGCAATATTGGTTTCAGGAGTAGAATTCAGTGATTCATCACTTACATACAACACCCAGTGCTCATCACAATAAGTGCCCTCCTTAATACCCATCACCCATCTAGCCCATCCCCTAACTACCTCCCTCCATCAACCCTCAGTTTGTTCTCTATTGTTAAGAGTTTCTTATGGTGGGGCGCCTGGGTGGCTCAGTCGTTAAGCGTCTGCCTTTGGCTCAGGTCATGATCCCAGGGTCCTGGGATCGAGCCCCGCATCAGGCTCCCTGCTCAGCGGGAAGCCTGCTTCTCCCTCTCCCATTCCCCCTGCTTGTGTTCCCTCTCTTGCTGTATCTCCCTCTGTCAAATAAATAAATAAAATCTTAAAAAAAAAAAAAAAGTTTCTTATGGTTTGTTTCCCTCTCTTTTTCCCCCCTTCCATACGTTCATCTGTTTGTTTCTTAAATTCCACATATGAGTGAAATCATATGGTATTTGTCTTTCTCTGACTGATTTATTTTGCTAGAATAGAAATCTCAATAGACCTATAACAAATAAAAGGACTGGAGTGCCTGGGTGGCACTGACTCTTGGTTTCAGCTCAGGTCATGATCTCAGGGTTGTGAGACTGAGCCCTGCATATGGCTCCACACTCAAGGTGGAGTCTGCTTGGGATTTTCTCTCTCCTTCTCCCTCTCCCCCTCCCCCCAGTTGCATGCGCTCTCTAAATACATAAATAAACAAAATATTTTTTTTTTAAAGTAAAAAGACTGAATCAATAATTAAAAACCTCCCAACAAATAACGATGAGAACCAGATGGCTTCACTGGTGAATTCTATCAAAAATTTAAAGAATTACCACCAACTATTCTCAAATTCTTCCAAAAAACAGAAGAGGAGGGAACACTTTGTAAGTCATTCTATGAGAGCAGATACCAAAACCAGATAAAGACATCATAAGAAAACTATAGACCAATATCCTTTATGAAGACAGATGCAAAAATCCTGAACAAAATACCAGCAAACCAAATCTGGCATATAAAAAGCATTATACACCATGACCAAGTGGTATTTATCCTAAGGATGTAAGGCTGGTTCAATATATGAAAATCAATGTAATATATCACATTAATCGAACAAAGGAAAAATACATAAGCATCTCAATTAATGCAGAAAAGACATTTGACAAAATCCAACATCCTGTCATGATAAGAACTCTCAGAAAAGCAAAAATAGAAAATTCCTCAACGTGATAAAAGGTATTTATGAAAACTCCATGTTTAATAGCAAAGTCAGTGGTGGAAGACTGAAACTGTACCTGTAAGATCAAGAACAAGAAAAGGATGCTGCTCAACACTCAACTAGAAGTTCTAGCCAGAGATACTAGACAAGAAAAAGAAATAAAATACATTCAAATTCCAAAGGAAACAGTAACACCATCTCTATTTGTAGAAGACATGATCCTATACAGAAAATCCCAAAAAATTCGTAAGAAAGCCACTAGAGCTTATAATAAACAAAATCAACAATGTTGTAGGGTATAAGATCAACTTACAGAATCAATTGTGTTAAACTGTGTTTGTATACATCAGCAATAAATAATCCAAAAAAGAAATTAAGAAAGCAATTCCTTTTACAGTAGAATCTAAGACACTAAAATACCTAGGAATAAATTTAACCAAAGATTTGTACACTGAAAACTACAAAATACTGCTGAAAGAAATTAAAGAAGACCTAAACAAATAGAAAGACATCCCCTGTTGATTAGAAGACTTACTACTGTTAAGACAACAATACTACCCAAAGCAATCTACAAATTCAAGGCAATCCCTATCAGAACTTCAACAGCTTTTTTTTTGTAGAAATAGAAAAGTCAACCCTCAAATTCATATGGAATTGCAAGGGTTCCAAATATGCAAAACAAAACTGAAAAAGAATCAACTAACCTAAATATGAAAGTTAAGAGCATAAAATTTCCACAAAGAAAACACAGGGGTAAATCTTTATGACCTTGGATTTCATATCAAAAGCATTAACAACAAAAGAAAAACTAAGGGCGCCTGGGTGGCTCAGTTGGTTAAGCCTCCAACTCTTGGTTTTGGCTCAGGTCATGATCTCAGGGTTGTGAGATCAAGCCCTGCATCAGGCTCCATACTCAGCGGGGGGTCTGCTTGAGATTCTCTCTCTCTCTCTCCTCCTCCCTCCCCACTCCCTCTCCCCCTCCCTCCCCACTCTCTCTCCCTCGCATGCACTCTCTCTAAAATAATCTTTAAAAAAGGAAAGAAAAACTAAATTGGGCTTCAACAAAATAAAAAACTTCTGTGCATCAAAGGTGATTATCAGGAATGTGCAAAGACAATCCACAGAATGGGAGAAAATATTTGCAGATCCGATATCTGATCAGAGTTTAACATCCAGAATATATAGCAAGTCTCTACAACTCAATAACAAAAAGAGGAATAGTGCAATTAAAAAATAAGCAAAGGACTCATATAGATACTCCTCAAAAGATATACAAATGGCCAAAAAGGACATGAAATCAGTATCACTAGTCATTAGAGAAATGTAAATCAAAACCACTATGAGATACCATTTCATACCTACTGGGGTGACTATAATAATAATTTAAGAAAGGAAAGTAAGTGTTGGTGAGGATGTGGAGAAACTGGAACGCTCAAATATGGCTGTGGAAAAAAGTTTGGCAGTTCCTCAAAAAAAAAAAAAAAATATAATTACCATATATCCAGTATCCTCACTTCTGGGTATATAGCCAAAGAAAATAAAATCACCATCTTGAAGAGAGAGCTGTCTCCATGTTCATCAGAGCATTATTCACAATGAGTAAAACATGGAAATAACCTAAGTGTCCATCTATGGGTGACTGCATGAAGACAATTTGGTATGTACATAGAATGGAGTATTCAGCCATAAAAAGAAGGAAATCCTGCTTTTTGTGACAACATGATGGACCTTGAGGGAATTATGCTAAGTGAAATAAGTCAGAGACAAATACTGTATGTCCTCACTTATATGTGGAATCTAAAAAAATCAAACTCATAGAAATAGAGAGTAGAATGGCGCTTGCCAGGGCCTGGGGGTGGTGAGGGAAATGGAGATATGTTGGCCAAAGGGTACAGAGTACAAACTTTCAGCTATGAATGAATAAGTTCTGGGGATATATTATGATGACAATAATTAACAATACTGTATCGTATACTTGAAATTTGTTACGAGAGTAGTTCTTCAATATTATCACCACACATACACACACACTTAGTGAGGAAAGACTGGGACAAGGTAAGGATGTCCACTCTCATTAGTTCCATTCAACATTATGAGGGCAATCAAGGCAAGAAAAAGAATGAAATAACATACGAATTGGAAAGGAAGAAGTAAAAATGTTCCTTAT
This sequence comes from Leptonychotes weddellii, assembly GCF_054177405.1. NCBI lineage: Eukaryota > Metazoa > Chordata > Mammalia > Carnivora > Phocidae > Leptonychotes > Leptonychotes weddellii. Next base: position 8,645,945 of record NC_138373.1, on the reverse strand, counting down.
TTGCAGATCACAGGATTTGTGTTCAGAGAAAATCTGATGCAATCTACAAAAGAACTGCTAGAGCTAATGAGTGAACTGAGCAAGAGTACATGAAACAAAACGGGATCAGTATATAAAAATCAATTACAGCAAAATTAAAATTATATACTTAAAAATACAATACCAATTATAATAGCATAAAACATGAAATATTTAAAATTTAACAAAATACATGCAAAACTTCTACACTAAAACATTACACAAATCTGCAAAACATTTTTGAGAGAAATTAGAGAAAACCTAAATAAATGGAGAGATACATGTTCATGGATTGGAAGAATCAATATTGTTAAGATAGCCATTATCCTTATGCTGAACTATAGATTCGGTGCAGTACCAATGAAAATCCCAGTAGGTTTTTTTTCCTTGTAGAAATCAACTAACTGATTTAAAATATATATGGAAAAGAACCCAGAATAGCCAAATCAATTTTGACATAAGAAATAACAATAACAAAGTTGGAGGACTTACACTACCTGACTTGAAGACTACAGTAAAAGTTACAGCAGTGAAGACAGTATGCTGTTTATTGGCATAAACAGACATACAGTTTACGGGAACAGAAGAGAGAATCCAGAAAAAAAGACTAATATATAGGTAGTTGGCTGATGTCCTATTTGGCACCATTGTAATTCAATGGCGAAGATGCCGGAATACTGGATGTATTAGTTCTCTATTACTGCAGAACAATTATTCTACAATTTAGTGGCTTAAATCAACATTTATCTTACAGTTTCTGTGAGTCAGGAATTTGAGAGTGGCTTACCTGGGTGGTTCTGGCTCAGGAGCTCTCATGAGGTGGCAGTCAAGGCATCAGTGAGGGCTACAATCATATGAAGGTTCAGCTAGTGCTGCCGGATTTGCTTTCAAGATAGCTTACTCATTTAGTATTCAGAGAACGCCCCAGTTCCTTGCCAGCCATTGGCAGAAGGCCTCAGTTCTTCACCATGTGGACCTCTCCATAAGGTTGGTTCATTGTCCTCAACATGCGGCATCTGGCTTCCCACACGGTGAGTAATCCAAGGAGAGAGAGCAAGGGGGAAGCCAAAATGCCTTTCATGCCTTAATTTTGGGTCACACACCATCATTTCTATCACATTCTGTTCATTAAAATCAAGTCATTAAGTACAGCCCACACCTAAGAAGAATTAGGTTCTATCTTTTGAAGACAGGAGTATCAAAGAATTTGTGAGCATATTATAAAATGCCCACACTAGATATCCATTTGGAACAAAATTAATCTCAGGCCCTACCTCACACCATACACAAAAAATTAATTCAAAATGGACCAGAGAGGGGCACCTGGTTGGCTCAGTCAGTAGAGCATGTGAATCTTGGTCTAAGGGTCTTGAGTTTGAGTTCCACCTTGGGCACAGAGGTTACTTAAAAAAAAAAAAAAAGGATCAGAAAACTAAATAAAGGGCAAAACTATAAAATTTCTAGAAGGAAACATAGGAGACAATCTTTGTGACCTTTGTGTGCCAAAAGCACTTACTGTTAAAGATAATTCAATATTGTACATATAGAATATGGATAAATGTCAAAAACAATGTTAAGTGGAAAAAACAAAGTAGCATAATGATACATGCAAAATTAAAGGATACTAAATAATAATATACCTAATATGGATATCTATATATATAAAGATAATAATTGCATGCATGGGAAGAAAACACACAACTTCAACATTATGTTCACCCCTGGAAAGGAAGAGAAAGAAGGGAATGGCATCCAGGTGGCCTACACAAAGGAACTTCAATTGTATCACTAATGCATTGTTATTTTTATTTTGTTTATTTATTTATTTTTAAAGATTTTATTTATTTTTGAGAGAGAGCGTGTGTGCATGAGAGAGAGTGCACATTAGCGGGGGGGGAGGGGCAGAGGGAGAGGGAGAAGTGGACTCCCTGCTGAGCAGGAAGCCCCATGTGGGACTCGACCCCAGGATCCTGAGATCATGACCTGAGCCAAAGGCAGATGCTTAACCGACTGAGCCACTTAGGCGCCCTGTATTGTTATTTTTAAAGATTTGAAACATGGCAAAATATAAATATTTGGTATATGTAGGTGACAGATAATATAATATTCATTATATTATCCTCTGTATATTTCTGAGGTTTGAAATACTTCATACTAAAAAACATTTTTAAAGGATCCAGTGGATTTGGCAACGGGAGGTTATTGGTGAACCTGACTAGAAAAATCCCTATTTTTATTATTTATATTATTATTTATATTGGGGTCAGCAAACTATGGCCTGCAAGCAGGCCACCAGTTTCTATAAATAAAGTTTCACTGGAACAGAGGCACCCCCTTAGATGATGTACAGTCTGTGGCTGCTTGCCTACCACAGCAGCAGAGCTGAGTAGTGACAGAGACCATATGGCCTCTACGCCTAAAATATTAACTACCTGGCTCTGATTTATATCATCTACAGTGCTTGGCTTAATGTCTTAAACATGGTAAGCTCTTAAGAAATGTGCTCGTGCTCCCAAACAGCGCACGTTGTTTACTTTGTTCAGTAAGTATTAGTTGAGCTCCTACTAACTGCCAGATAATGCTGTAGGCCCCGATTATAGTCAACAAGACAGAACTGGTCCCTACACTCTAATTTCTTTGTTCCGAGATCCAGGTTGCCTTGAAGTATAATATAGTACTTAATTGTGCTACTTCCCAGTAGAGGGCAGCCTGAAGCTTTTCCTTAATGGCACCGTCATAGCTGTTAACCCTGCAATCTATACCACCTGTGAACTGTCGTGAAGGACAAAATACCAGACTACCTAAGGTCTTATTCTCTCAAGACTGTCATTGACAAAATTATAAAATGGGTCAAGTTTGTCTTTGGAACTCCTGGCCTCCTGTTTCTTCACCTTTTCTTACAGGCAGGCACCACTTGCAAGTGAAAAAGGTGGCAGAACCAATCAAGTACATCTCACACCAATAGATCAGTCAGATTCCTGGGGAGGGAGAGAAGATTCCTGGGGAGGGAGGGATCAACCTGGTAAGCACAAACTGCAGACCAGAAGCTAGCCTGGACGCAGAAACATGTGGGTGCCTGCTTGCACATACAGACACCAACGTGAACGTGTACCCACATTAAAAGAAGAAACACATACCTCCTATTCATTAATTCACTAGTTCTTATGCACCCACTGCCTTCTTTGTGCCGCACAAGAAATAGCAATGAGCACTGCAGACACAGGACCAGCTCGCAAGGAGCACACAGTTTAACAGGGAAGTCAGACAGTACACACATAGAAATGCACGGAAAGTACAGAAGTAGGAAAGAAAAAGACTGTTTCAGTTACTAACAGCGTAAGAAACCAACAAATGTGTAGTGGTATAAGACAATCATTTTGTCTTTCTTTCTTTCCTTTCTTCCTTTCTTTCTCTTTCTTTCTTTCTCTCTCTCTCTCTCTCTCTTTCTTTCTTTCTTGCAGGGAGAGACAGAGAGAGCGAGCTCAAGTGGGAGGGGCAGAGGGAGACTCTCAAGCAGACTCCACACTAAGCGCAGAGCCTGACTTGGGGATCGATCTCTCGATCCTGAGATCACAACCTGAGCTGAAACCAAGAGTCAGACGCTGAACTGACTGCGCCACCCAGGGGCCCCAAACAATCATTTTCTGATCCTCACGGATTCTGTGATTCCAGTGCACTGGCTTGTTCCTGGTCTGCAATGTCTGGGAACTCAGCTAGGAAGACTTAAAGGCTAGGGGTGCTTGATGGTAGGGGGCTGGAATCATCTAGATGCATCTTCGCCCACACAGCTAGTGGCTGATGCTGGCGTCAGCTGGGACCTCTGCTGAACTGTGGGCTGGAACAGATACACATTTCTTCTGCCTATTGTCTCTCCATATTGGTTAGCTTGAGCTCCTTCAGAATAGGGCAGCTTGGTTGAAAGAGCAAGCACTCCCAGAGAAAAAGGTGGATGTGCACGGCATTTTGATGATCTAGACTGGGAAGTACCACAGAGTCGCTTCTGTCCTACTGTATTTGGTCAAGGCAATCTCAAAGACCTGCACAGGTTCTAGGGGAAGAGACACACTGCCACTGGCACGTGACGGAAGCAGGAGAAAGATTATATTGTAAGAAGAGCAAGCGGAATGGGAGATATTACTGTGGCCACCTTCAGAAAATACACTCTGCCCCAGGCTGTCATGCTAGCACAGGATGGGGGGCACAACTTAGCCAGAGGCCCATCAGCAAAGGCCTCTATGAGGAAGTCTTGTCTGAGGTGGAGGGGATCGGGGGCTAAGAGGAGCCTGGGGAAGAGTTTCAGACGGCGGTGGGTGGGAATGCTGGGTTTCAGTGTATCGAAAGAAGAGGCAAGGGAAAAGTGCTGCAAGGGGAAGATACGCAGGGAAGATTCTGTGTGCTCTGGGTTATGCCCTCTGTGCTGGACCCCTAAGAATAGCAGCAGCCTCCAGGCAGTGGTGTCCTAGGAAAAGAGAAGCTGGAGAGGACAGGAGCAAACTGGTGACAGTAGGGGAAAAGGTGCATGGTTTAGCTGCCACCCTACCCCAGAGGTCCCAGTATGGAAGATGAAACTGAATCTGGCCAAGTCTTACCCAGACAAAGTAACAGAAGTCTGGAGACATCTAACAGATGCCAGAGGCAGCTGGAAATAGAGGCTGCACAGGTCTATCAGCAACACAGTGGAGGCGGGGAGATCAGCACGTTTGCAGTAATTCAAGTTGCCATCACTCAGGCATCTGCTACCCTGTATTCCTTGCCCTTGTCCTCAATTCAGATCAATGACTCAGTGGGATTTTTTTCTCATCTTATACTTGGGATCGAATGTGTGTCCAGCTGCTGGTCTTGTCTCAAGAGTCAGCTCCAAGAGGTTTATCTTTAAAATGGATTCTCTGTATCACTGTGCAGGTATCAATACATTATATCAGCTCAAATTATAATTATCTGTATGCAAATGACAAGAGATAAAACCAGAATCATAACCGTGTAATTTAGGTTAGAGCCTGGCTTGTGTGCTTCTCTAAACATACAATTTCTTTTTTTTTTTAAGATTTATTTATTTATTTATTTATTTGAGACAGAGAGAATGAGAGACAGAGAGCATGAGAGGGAGGAGGGTCAGAGGGAGAAGCAGACTCCCTGCCGAGCAGGGAGCCCGATGCGGGACTCGATCCCGGGACTCCAGGATCATGACCTGAGCTGAAGGCAGTCGCTTAACCAACTGAGCCACCCAGGTGCCCTAAACATACAATTTCAATCCACCTACAGACCTATGACACAGATTACGTGGACACTAAACTACTTGCCACACTGGTCTATGCTTCTGCATGAATGCCTTTACTCACCTGGGGAAAACCTACTTATCTCCTAAGATTCAGCCTGTCACCACCTCTGTGAACCCTTCCTCAGCCCCAAACATATGGCCACGCCCACCCTGCGGTCCCCATTCTATCTTGTACAGACTAATTTCATTGCATTTATTTATTGTGTGCATTCACATATATATTATTCCCCACTCAAGTCTCTGGGCTCTTTGAAGACCTGGATTATATCTTATTTTTTCACGTTTGGATGTGCAACACAGTGAGCACTCAAATGTTGGCAGATCACTGCATGAGTGAAAATTTCATCTTCCAACTGAAGCTGGACAAGAATACGACTCCCCTACTCTGGTGGGAGATCACAGACAGTGTGGGTTGTCTTTTACTTGAAGCAGAGCCCATGCAAAAATAGAAGGGTCTAACAGCCACTGAACGCCATGTAAGGGTGCTGATTTGGTACCAGCTGCTGTTCTAAGTGCCTGCCATATGTTAGTCCGCCTAGTCCTCCCGCCAGGCCGGCTACTGCAAGTCCAGTACGGGGTGACAAGGCTGATGCTGCTCACCTGGAGAACAGGGCCCAAATGGACAGATGAAATGAAGAAAGAGATGTGGGGAGGTCCCATGAACCAGAGGCAGAGGGGCTAGTGAGTGGAGTTCTGTGTGCTGTATACTGGGGTGAGGTCTTTACTGCCTGCTGCAGGACGGGACCCCGAGACCTAACCCAGACACAATATGGGCAGGATGGTTCATCACACAGGAGCAAGTGTATCATTGCTAAAATGAGTAGCAACACACTCAAACTTCTCAATAAAACAATTAAAAATGCCAGATGTTGTTTCCGGTTCCACAGAAGACAGAGTAAGTACATCCATCACATTCCTCTTGCTAATTACAACCAAAACTCCTGTTCAAAGTACATGAGGCAACTATCAAAAGGCCTCTTGAAAGGTAGAGAACAGAAGGCCAACTGGCTAGGGACCTGAGAGAAGCCCCAGTGGTAAGTTCTCCGGGTGGTCTGTTTGTTTTGCCTTCTATTTATCTTGGCTTGGGTGACAGAGCAATCTACAATGAGAAAATGCCAACAGGCCCCCTACCCGACCACCCGATATGGAGAAGCCCCAAGAAAAGCCCACTCTCTCCAGCCAAATGACCAGGAAGAGGGTAGTTCTGCAGGATGGTACCATTTTGACTTTAGCCAACCTACTCCAGGCAAACACCAGGAAAAAACCCATACTGTTCCCCTCCCCATCAGGTACTGCAGAGACTGTGGGACAAAGCCCTGTTGACCAATGCCCACTCTGCCCCAACAAAGCAGTGGTCGCACCTCTCCCCTCCCCACCAAGCACTGAAGAGACTGGGGAAGAGCCCTACTATCCACAACCTGTACTAATTGAATAATACTAAAAAGGTGGCACACCAAATAGAGTGTGAGGATCTAGAAAAAAGGATTCTTTTTTTTTTTTTTTTCATTAGGGCCCAAACCCATGACCCTGAGATCAAGACCCGAGCTGAGATCAAGAGTTGGACGCCTAACTGACTGAGCCACCAAGGCGCCCTGCAGGAAAAGGGATTCTTTAAATATGAGTATGAAGTACTGGACATGCCTCCCCAAACAGCCCATGTGTGAAACCAATCAGCATCAACAGAGTGAAAGCTTTGAGAACTGAACTACAATGTGGAAAATTCTGAGGGTTCAAATTGGCCTCTGGGTAGCACACAAGTGGGGCAGGCCAAGATAGCTCTGCAGAGGTTTCAAAAACTAAATTTATCTTCAAACCAGAGCCTACAAATATGGACCAGAAGATGCATTCTGAATATAAACATACTGACTGCTAAAATAGAAGATTTACATAGGAACTACAGCCTCAAAATATAATATTCAAAATGTCCAGGATAAAACAAAAAAAATTACTCCTCATACTAAAAACCAGGAAAAACAACTCAAATGAGAAAAGACAAACAACAGATGCCAACACTGAGGTGACAAGATGTTGGAATTACTGAATAAGGATTTTAGAGCAGCGATCACAAAAATGTTCCAACATGTAATTATAAACACTCTTGAAAGATACTGGAAAACAGAAAGCCTCATCAAAGAAAAAGATATAAAGACCCACATGGAAATTTCAGAATGAAAAATTACAGTAAGTGGAAAACTCACAGGATGTGCTTAATAACAAAATGAAGATTTAAAAGAGGAAAGAATCCGTGAACCTGAAGATATATCAGTAGAAATTATCCAATCTGAACAACAGAGACAAAACAGAAAAAAAAGAACAAGTGCCCACAGGACAATAACAAAAGATCTTATTCCTTTTACTGGAGTCCTAGGAGAGGAAAAAGATTGCAGTGCACAAAAAATACTTGAGGAAATAATGGCTGGAAATATCCCAAATTTGGCAAAGGACATAAACCTACCAATTCAAGAATCTGAGCAAACCCTAAAAGGATAAATCCCAATAAATCAACACCCAAACACATCATAATCAAATGTCTGAAAATTAAAGACAAAGAAAAAATTTTGAAAGCGGCTGGAGGGAAAATACAGGCCCAGTGTCAGGCTTCCTCTGCCCCTCCCTGCCCCACGTGCTTAAGCTTTCTCTAAATAAATAAGTTAAAAAAAAAAAAAGATTAAGTTTAAAAACCAAAGAAAAAACTACCCAGAGTGATGTCACACAAAATGGCAGAGTAGGAAACTCTTTGCCAAAGCAACCACTGAGCTGGGAAAAGTGATTAGAGTCAACTATTTTGGAACTCTGGAACCTACCAGAAACTTTTAACAACCAGAGGAGTCCTTATAAAATAAAGGGAGAGGCTGCTGATTTTTCACAAGTGAGCAGCATGTGAAAACCAGCCCAAATCCTCCATTCCTCAGACAGACATGCTGCAGCTGTATGAACAGCAGCCTGCATTCCTGAAGAAGCTGGCTGATGCCAGGGCAGGCAGTGGAAACCTTGTCCTCCATAAATTTAGGGTTATGCATTTAGGACAGTCTGATGGATCCCTGAGGACCAGCACAGATGCTTGTGGTGGATTTGACCCCCCAGCAACAACAGCTTCCCTTGGGGGCATCTACCAGATTTGAAGAGACAGAATCCCCTTCCCCTGCTTCCCAATTTAGAGTCAGGCATTTAAGGAAATCTATGTCAGGTTACTTACTGACTGTAGAGAAAATGAAACAGAAACTTCAGTGGTTATACAAAAACAAAGCATACACATTTTGCAAAAATGGGTTGGAAAGGTAACACACAATTCCAGCCCTCAACAAACAAAACATTAGCAATTCCTGATGACTGAGAAAATTACCTTTGGAGACATTTTGAATGTACAATTCTCAACAAAAAATTATAAAATACACAAACAGCAAAGGATGGACCATTCACAGGAAAAAAAGAATTTGACAGAAACCATTCCCAAGGAAGCCCAGACATCGCACTTCCTACAGGCAAACTTTAAGCCAACCATCGTAAATGTGCTCAGTGAGCTCAGGAAACCACGGACAAAGAACTAAAGGAGATCAGGAAAACAGATGAAAAAAAATGAGACTATCTATGGAAAGAAAGAATTATGGAAAGGAACCAAAAAGAAATTCTGGACTGAAAAGTCCATTAAATTAAAAACTCACTAGAGGGGTTCAGCAGCAGATTTGAGAAGTAAAAGAAGAGATGAGCAAACTCGAAGATAGGTCCTTTGAAATTATCTAGTCTGAAGAGGAGAAGACTAAATGAAGAAACGGAACAAGCCTGAAAGACCCGTGGGAGAGCAGTAGGAAGGCAAAGAGCAGAAGGAGGGGGACAGCTGTAGAGGGCCTGTCACCTCACAGAATGATGGTGGTGGAGAGTCAAATCTGACAGCTTCGTGCCTTAGTGGCTGTTTGTGAATTTGGTTGGTGAACACACAGGAAGCGGGAGATTGGGAGAGGAAGCGAGTATCACAAGTTCAGATTTAGGCAGAGTCTGAGATACAGATAAAGGCACATAGAGCTGCCCTACAAAGAGATGAAATGCAGTCCCAGAGCTTCCAAGAGACGTCCTGTTTGAGGAGAGCATTTAGGAGCCATGTAAACACAATCTTGGTAACTGGGAAGATGGGACAACTGACCACCATCTGTTAAAAGAGCGCCAAGAATGGGGCCCCTGGGTGGCTCAGTCGTTGGGCGCCTGCCTTCGGCTCAGGTCATGATTCCAGGGTCCTGGGATCGAGCCCCGCATCGGGCTCCCTGCTCCGCGGGAAGCCTGCTTCTCCCTCTCCCACTCCCCCTGCTTGTGTTCCCTCTCTAGCTGTCTCTCTCTCTGTCAAATAAATAAATAAAATCTTTAAAAAAAAAAAAAGAGCGCCAAGAAGAGAGCCCTGGAGAGAGACATAGTGCTGAGTCGAGGAGCAGAAACCAGGGAAGGAGCAGCAGACAGAAGTGGCCTCGTGGAACCCACGCGGGCATAGGAACCAATGCTGGAGTGACTGCTAAACAGCAAATGCTGCGGACCTACTACGCGCCAAACTGCCTTTCCTTTATGACGTGCCCCGCGGACCCAGGCACGCCTCATCAGGGTGGGAAGCGCGGGTGGCCGGCCCAGAAGCGAGCCTCAGGGCCGCGCGAGGCCCAGCCAGCCGGAGCGCGTGGAAGGGGCTTACCTGATTGCGCACCTCCGGGCACTGGCCCAGCCGCGGCCCCAGCAACCGGCCAGCCCAGGCGGCTGTGGCCGAGGAGGCCCCGTCGTACTCCAGCCTGGGCCGCGAGGATTCGTCCCCCGCCTCCCTGGCCAGCCGACCCCCTAGCGCGGGGAAAGCCGCGTGGTCCCGCCATGCACCGCGCGCGTCTCGCGTCACTGCGGACGACTCCCGCGAGAGCTGGCGGAGGGAGCCGGTTGCTAGGCAACCGGGCTAGGTTGCTCCCTCCCCGCCTGGAGGCTTCGGGTCTGGGTGGAAAGAGCGTGTGGTGAGGTTCCCGCCCTTGGTTCTCGCCTTGCAGACCTGCGGAATCCAATTCGATGACCCTTTCCAAACACGACGGGGGAATCTACTCGGTTCCAGGAATCCACGTCCCCTAGGGCGGTGGTTGCCTCCAAGGCTGTGGCTCTGTGAGAGCCCAAATCCCCCCTCGGCTCTGCCCTTTGCCGGTGCAGGGTTTTTCTGGGACCCCCGAGAAACTGAGCGCCTGTCCGTAGCTGGAGCTTTCTCATGGTTCGTCCTTTGGTTTTTGTTTTGTTCCCTTGTAAGTTCCCCAGACCTTTGTAAAGACTGCCTGGAGAATGGCACATTTAGATTGACACCAGACCCAAAGGGCACTTTTTTTTAACAGTTGCTAACGGGTGTTTCCTACCCCCCGCCCCACCACCCCTCACAATCATTCTGTCCCAAGGTCTGGCTAAAACTGAGCAGCTAACACCTGTTCTACCAGTCTCAGCATTAAAGAAAAGCCCTTTGCCGGGGCGGGAGGTGTCAAACTCTGAAATTCCTCTCTCCTACCCCGAACTGATTTTGTCACCTCTCTTGCTCCTTCATTTTATTGGGAAGAGTTCACATTCCTCCAGTTCTTCTACAAACACACTTTTCATCCTCATTCCAGCCTGTAGGCTCTTTCTGGCTCTAACCAGCAGCTCTCTGGCTTCTCTTCCTTTCCCAAATAGCTTGGATATCATGACCCATCATTTCAGTTCTCACTTAAGTGAGTTTTCTCTTTGCCCTTTTGGCCAATCTCCATCCCTTGCGAAACCAAGCTGTGTCTTTTCTCCAGTCTGGCTGCAGAGATTCTAAACATCGCTGCTGAAAAACAAAGAATGGTGCCATCACTCCTCCATAAATGCATGCTTTCTAATGGCACTGGGCTCCTACTGCAGACTGGAAGTTCTTACATCCATTCTGTGACCTTGCTGTCATATTAACTACAGCATTTCCCCCAAACTTCCTAAAGTCTGCCACAAACTTGCCACTCAATCCCATTCTACTTTTAGTAAATGATTTCACCACATCTACTTGCTCTGGAGCAAGTGAGGTATCCCAGCCATCCCTTTGTGGTTGCCAGAAACTGCAAGGGAGGAAAAGGTCTTTTTCCCTCTACTGTCTATGTTCTTGATGAGGGAAGACCTAAAGAAGCAGTTAAACCTGAGTGGTTTTATTATTATTATTATTATTTATTTGAGAGAGAGAGAGAGCACAAGTGGGGGGCAGAACAGAAGGAGAAGGACAAGCAGACTCCTTGCTGAGCACAGAGCCTGACGCGGGGCTCGATCCCATGACCCTGACATCATGACCTGAGCCGAAACCAAGAGTCAAATGCTTAACCGACTGAGTCACCCAGGTGCCCCAAACCTGAGTGTTTTTATGCTAGGTTTGATGACGAATGGAGAGTCATGGAAAAATGTGACCGGATGAAGGAAAGTGTGAGCAAACTTGGGGAAACAGCGGGGATGGCCTGTTCAGATTTTTCTCAGCATCCCTCACCTGGAGATAAGGCTATTCCTTTCCTCCAGGATAAGGAGGGTACCTCTCACATGACCTGCTTCAGAGGAAGGTCAGAAAGTCCTTCCTGTACATGCCATTTCTCAGTTTCCCTCCGCTTCAGATATTCAGTATGCCAAAGTGCCATATTGAATATCAGCATGTCCCAAACCCTGTCAAAAGAAAACAGTCCAGATAAAAATGAAATTTCCTTTGTTCCCTGTCCTCGTGGCACCCCCCCCCGCCCCCGCTTTCCCTAGAAGGAACTACTACCATAAATTTTGTTTCTGTATACACCTAAATATATATGTATCCATAAAACTTAACTTTTTGAGTGTTTAGATATCCCATAATTTCCTCACTGGCTTATAAAGCCATCTGTCATACACTGTTGCATAGAGACAGAAACAGATCTGAGGGGCTGCGGAGAAGAATGAGTAGGGAGTGACTGCTAATAAGAGGTTTTCTTCTTTCTGGGGAGATGAAAATGTTTGGGAACCAGATAGAGGGGTGGTTGCATGACAGTGTGAATGTCCAATATGCACTAAATGGTTAATTTTATGTGCATTTCACCTCAATTTAACAAAAGCAATAGGAAGCCATTGGAAGGTTTTAAGGGAGGGTAACAAGAGCAGACGTAACTTTAGGAATGGTGGTTACTCTAGTGGCAGAATGAGAATGGTTTGGCAGGGGGCAGAGCTGGGTAGGTGGGAGATCGGGAAGCCTATCGAGGCTATTTAGATGAGAGGTGATAGCTAGTGTCACATCACACCCCTGCTTACGATCCCCACCATAAAGCCTCCAATCCTTCCAATGGCACTCAAGACCTTCTATGATTTGGCGCTCACTTTGGCCACCCTCTGTCAGCACAAGCATCTGTCATGATCAGTGTTCCAAAGTTTCTGTCACTGCCATTAGCTTTGCCTGGAGTATTTTTCCCCTTTCCCTCCCCCACTGCCAACTTTTTTTAAAGATTTTTTTTAATTTTAGAAAAATTTAAGTATTTTTTTAAAGATTAAAATTAAAATTTAATTTAAAAATTTTTAAATTTAAAATTTTTTTAAATTTTAATTTTTTTAAATTTTAAATTTTTTAAAAATTTAGAGGTAGAGGGACAAGCAGACTCTGCATTGAGTGCAGAGCCTGACGTGGGGCTCCATCTCAGGACCTGAGATCATGACCTGAGCCGAAGTCAGGTGCTTAACTGACTGAGCCACCCAGGTGCTCCCCCCCATGCCAACTTTTACTTATTCTTTAGGTTCCAGCTTAAATGTCATTTGCTCATGGGAGCTTCTCCTGACCTCCTTGAACGTACTAGCTCCTTTGCTGTGTCCTCCTTTTCATGCACCTTTTGGGTCTTGCCTCCCACTGGTTCCGTGCCAGTTGCCCCGCAGGATTGCGAGCTCCCGGAGGGCAGATGTGTCCCTGGCCTGTAGCCCTCGTGCCTTTCAACAGGGTGGACGTGGAATAAGAATTTGTGGGAGGAATGAATGGATCCGCATCTCAAGCAATGTGCTACAGCCTTCCTCCTCTTTCTGCCATACTTCAATCTCTACCTCCTCTTTGTTTTAGCTCTGAAGCATGCTTCCATCTTTCTTTCTTTTTTTTTTTTTTTAAAGATTTTATTTATTTGACAGAGAGAGACACAGCGAGAGAGGGAACACAAGCAGGGGGAGCGGGAGAGGGAGAAGCAGGCTTCCCGCGGAGCAAGGAGCCCGATGCAGGGCTCGATCCCAGGACCCTGGGATCATGGCCTGAGCTGAAGGGAGACGCTTAACGACTGAGCCACCCAGGCACCCCGTGCTTCCATCTTTCTTAAAAACACTTCTCTTGATGCCATCACCTCCCAAAGTTATCACCTCAAACCTCCCTTTCCTTTGAATACCGCTGGCTCAGTCAGAAGAGCATGTGACTCTTGATCTTGGGGTGGTGAGTTTGAGCCCTCCATTGGGTGTAGAGATGACTTAAAAATAAGTAAATCAATGGGGGAGTGTGGAGGATCTTGTGGGGTGACAATAAAGTGCTTTCAGTTGGCCAGGCTGCCTGGGTCAACCCAGGAGGTGAGGTTGAGAGGCGGGTCCATCTTCCTACCTAGGACCTGTCAATGGCTCACTAGGGAACAAAATGAAAACTTCTCAGCCCGGGAGTCAAAATTTTCTTTAGTTCGGCTACAACTTACCTTTTCAGCTTCATCTCCCATTTCTCTGCTCACACAGTCGACGCTTTAACCAAACCAGAGTATAACTGTTTTCCTAACCTCGCTTCCTCATATTTGTATCTTTCGTGACATCTCTCTGTTTCTGCTATATCCTCGTCCCTAATTTCTACCTTTTGAAATCTGATCTGTCCTTTATGGATCAGTTACAGTTCAAATGCAGCCTTTCCCGATCTTCCCATTTGGGAGTGATCTCAACAGCTCCTACAGCATCTGCTGGTAACTCGCACTCAGAACAGCAGTATCGGCACGATCTCGTGTCACTCCTCGAAACACGCCCCCCTTCGTTTTCAAGTGCCAATTCACCCGATTTTCCTCCTACCTCTCAAGCTGCCCTTTCAAAGGTCCTTGCCAAGCGTAGCCTGCTATACTTGGCTGTTTTGAATACCGAAATGCCTCAGTGCTGGACCCTCTTCTTTCCTCACGCCCTTGCCTTGGCCATCTCAGCTTTGGTTCCAGTTACCATGAAATTCCAATCGCCTCTAACTTCTCTGAGCTCCAGGGCCCACCTAGTATCTTCACCTGGATGCTCAGAGGCAACTCAGCTGGGGACATATCTGTGCCAAGCTTGGCCCTCTTCCTGTGGTCTCTCTCTCAAGTGGATGGCACCCCACCGGTTCCACAAGCCAGAAACCTGGGACTCCTCTCTCGAAACCGAGGCCCGAATATTTTGCCTTTTACGCGTGCTTCCGGCCTGTCATTTCTCTCCATGTCCACCACCGCCACTGTCTTATCTCCCACCATGCTCTGCCTGGACTGCAGCAGGAGCTTCCTACTCAACTTCTGCACCCACTCTTGCTGCCTGCCCTCTGGTCTGTTCTCCACACTGCAAATGGAATGGTCTGTTCAAAATGCAAGTATGGTTTTGACATCTCTTTGCCTAAAGCCCATCAGCCGCTTTCCATTGTCTGCATGGATCTGCTCCTGCCTCTCTGTCCAGATTCATCTTATTTTTAAAAAATATTTAATTATTTTATTTATTTGAATAAATAATATTCAAATATTCATGCGCATCCGGGGGCGGGGGTGTGTGGCGGGAAAAGAAGAGGGGAAGAATGCCAAGCAGATTGCGCTGAGCACAGAGCCCCATGTGGGGCTCGACCCCACGACCCCAAGATCACGACCTGAGCTGAAACCAAGAGTCAGATGCTCAACAGACTGAGCCACCCAGGCACCCCCAGACTCATCTTGAACCACTGTCTGGGCTCTGGCTGTACTGGCCTTTCAATTCCTTTAACGGCCCCCAGGGCCTTTGCACATGCAACTCCTGCTACTGAGAATGAGCTTTCCCTCCCTAGTTGTTGCTCAGTTAACACCCCCTGACACTCTGTACCTTAGCTCAGCTCTCAGTTTATCAAGGAAGCATTCCTATAACTGTCCTCCCATGCTCTCAGAGCATTTTGTTATTGCGCTCCCTCTAGACATACAGTTGGCCTTTGAACGATGTGGGGGTTTAGGGTAATGACCCCCCACACAGTTGAAAATCCACGAGTAATTTTCGACTCTCCCTAAACTTAATAGCCTACTCTTGACCAGAAGCAGGACCAACAACATAAACGGTCGGCGAACACATATTTTGGGTATGTATTACATTCTATATTCTCACAATAAAGTAGCTAGAGAAAAGGAAATGTTAAGGAACTCCTAAAACACATTTACAGTACTGACCATATTTATGGGGAAAAAAAATCCACATATAAGTGGACCCCCGCGGCTCAAACCCGTGTCCTTCAAGGGTCAACTGGAGTTATAAATTTGTTCTTGTGATTATCTGATTACCCTACTTGTTTCCCTGACTAGCCTCCAGAAGGGTGGGTCTGTTTCTGCTCTCCACTGTGCTCCCAGTGCCCGACAGAACAGGCCTCTGATGACACATGATGCGTGCATGCAACTTTTGAGGGTGAGGAACAGAATGTCTTCATCTTTGAAAATTTTAGTGCTCACATAATGAATGGATGCACAAAATGTGTGTATAACTAAGAATGCAGTGTAAAAAGAGAAATCATTCATTCACCCCGAAATGCTGACAGGCCTACCTACTGTACCTTCAGGAACGCATTAGAGACTCAGGACAACCACGGTGGGCAAGATGAACTCACTTGAGACAACAGTACAGAACACGCCTCAGCTCTGTGCCCTCAGCTTAGATTTCTGCTATGCTGTCCTCCCCCTTGGCCATTCCAAGCCTTTGTTCCTTTTTACCTTGGCAGGGCCACCCCTACGCCCCAAGCAAATTTGGTCCATCTGTATAAATCCTAACTCCCGCCCCTCAATGCGTATCATTCTAGTGGCCTAATCTCACGAATCCTTACAATGCTCTGCTGACCAGTGACCAGCCAACCAAGCTGCCTTCTAGAACTGGGGCCTGGCCACAGGATGCTGGGAAGACCTCTCGGGCGGGAGTACCAGAGCCTCTGGGGCATCTGGTCAAGGCCATGTGCAGGTGGGGGAGTTGAGGGCTGGGGTACACCTGGGAGAGTCGCCCTGCCGGGTGGCACAGCTACCCCAGGCCAGACCCGGGTCCTGGAAAGCACTTCAAAGCTCAAGGCAGTCCTCTGCCTGGCTTTCTGGACCCCTCAGCTTCACACTTGAGCCCTGGAGTGATCTGTAAGAGACCTGTGACCAGGGTGCCTGGGGGGCTCAGTCGGTTAAGCGTTTGACTTCAGCTCAGGTTACAGTCTCAGGGTCCTGGGTTCAAGCCCTGCATCCAGCTCCCTGCTCAGCCAGGAGTCTGCTTCCTCTGCCTCTGCTCTTCCCCCTGCTTGTGCTGTCTCTCTCAAATAAAATCTTAAAAAAAGAGAGAGCTGTGACCAAGGTCTGTCCATTGTCTCATCAGTGGTTCTTCAGATGCAACAGGCTCACCCTTGCATTCTGCTGCAGGGAGCAGAAAACCCCAGCTGTAGGCAAGCATTCCCCATTTCTGTGTTTATCCAGATCATCTTCCCACTGGGCAGTCCTCCCCTTACTTGATGAGTCATTTGGGTAATTCTCCCACTTATCATCCTTGGGCCTTCCCCACCCACCTCCCTCCCTCAGATGTCCCCTTGGCTTCACGCACCAGCAGTGCGAGATTGCAGATAATGCCGCTGGTGAAGTTTCCGTGCAACCAGCCCCGGCCGTTCATCAGCTCCCCCTGCAGATCCTGTGGTAGCTGGGACTGGCTTGTTCTGAATCCCCTTATGACTGGCATCTTCTGTCCCTGAGCAGCAGTTGTCCCATCCAGTTTTAAGGTGACAGGTTCCTTTTGCATCTTGATGGTGGAGAAAGTTGTATCCATAGCCCGAGACGCCAGATTTTATGCACAGACCTGGGCGTCAAGGTAAATGACAATACTGACCATTCTGGCATGTTCTGTTCGATCATTCCCAAGGACAGGAGAGGGTACAGGGGACGGAATGTGACTGAGGAGTGCAAACCAGGTTCTCTATAGCAGCTGTATTCCTTTTTTTTTTTTTTTTAAAGATTTTATTTATTTGAGAGAGAGAGAGAGAGAGAACACGAGCAAGCACAAGAGGGGGCAGGGTCAAAGGGAGAAGCAGACTGCCCCTGAGCAGGGAGCCTGATGTGGGAATCGATCCCGGGACTCTGGGATCATGACCTGAGCTGAAGGCAGTCACTTAACCAACTGAGCCACCCAGGCGCCCCAGCAGCTGTATTCCTCACAAGTATTCCTATCTTTAAGATCTCCTCCCAGAAGTGCAGAGGTTAGGTGGGATTCGGTGAGCCCCAGGAGAGAAGTGTAGGCTTTTCACTGGAACCCTGACCCCAAAACTACGTTGGATGGTCAGTTAGCACCACCGTTCTCCATTGCCAGGTTGAAATATTTATTTGAAAAATTGAAAACACAGATGCAATGTATTATACAAAGAAAGGTCTTAATACCATAATAAAAGTATTGTTGGAAGGGAATAAGAGCCTGTCGCTACCTGCCCTGGGAAGGTAGGCACTCGGTGAAAAATGAAATCCATTTCTAAGAACTATTCTAATGGAAAACTGGGTGGGGGGGGGGGAGGTTAAAAACAGAACAGAAGAAAAACAAACCCAACCTATCCCTGCGAACCTAAATGTGAGAGTTTGTTATAAGTTATCAGCAAGATTTATCGGAACCCCCTCGGTTTGTCCCTAGGAGTAGTAATCAGCTTCATTTAGGGCCTTCAAACTGAGGTAGTTGAGGGTCACCTGAAAGACATGTCTGGAAATGATCTACTCTCAGAATCGGACCCAATGGCATCTAACCCATGATTTCCCGTTGCTTTGGCTCCTGGGGGCGAGAGGCTGTGCCACCACTTTGGGTTGCTGATCCTGCATTTGGTCTGACCCTGGGAGACGGAGGGGCATCTGCGGTGAAGGCTGGTGGGCCCGCAGGGGTGGCTGTCTAGGCTACAGACAGCGTGGTCTCCGGGGGACCGAGGATGGCGGAGACAGGCCAGAGCCGGTCTGGCTGAAAGGCCAATGCCAGGATCGAAGGCTTTCATTGGCAGGAAGGATTTCTAGACACTTGCAAAGGTGGTAGAAGGTAGCAAGAACTTGACCGGTGGCTAAAGTGGAGCCGGGAGACCCCTCCAGACTAAGGAGCTGGCCGAGAAGTGAGCATTTCCCAGGTGCAAGCTCAGGACCAGCTCCTCTTCGGCGAGAGGCCGAAGCAAGCCAATCTGAGGATGAACGACATGCATTGTGACCCCCGTGGTACCTGGTTAACCCTGGTGTTGACTTGGCAGCTCAAACACTTCCAACGTTAAGGACATTCTGGGCAATGTTTGGTTCTTCCAGCCACTGGATTAGGGACTTAGATTCAGGTGGGACCCTAGGGATCTTGCTGTCAGCGGCAGAACTAGGCAACAATCTAAATTACAGTCTAATTTAAACTCCTGACTCAGATATAAAAGAACCCCACAAAAGGCAGGTCTTTTCTACCTTTTTTTTTCCTTATTATGTACACATACCCCCTTACTCTAGAGATATTAGAGCAACTGTATAGAAAATTAAATAAGGGATACGGCTGTCTTTCAACCTCTCATCAGTCCTAAGCCATCTTTTGTTGTTCTGCCTTGCTGTGACCCAATTACACTGGCCCATGGGACTTCAGTCACTCAGGATGCTCAGTGACTACTTTAAAAGGCTATGAGGTTCATTTTTAGCCTTAGGATGTCATTCCTGTTTGAATCAAGTATTTCACACCAAGTATAAACACCCTTACTTGAGAAAAGCCAAGGTAGGACAATTTGATTTTGGCTAGAGGATGGGCCAGCTCCTAAGGCAAGAGAGGACAAATATTACGCTACCCCCGACGGATACTTCTTGTGTGACACGGGATTAGCTTGTGTTCCTGTTTAATCTCTTTCTTCACGGTCTTATCACTCAGGCGAAGTCCGCAAAGATTTTAAAAATTACTGTGGCTTCTTTTTAGAGGGAACGTTATTCAGAGAATCCCAGTGTGGTCCAATATACTAGATTTTTCTCACCACTGGTAATTCGGAGCACAACAGTTCGGCCGAGATTCTGGAAGTGAGGACTAGTCCGCTGTGGAAATGCTGACCCACTCTGAGACCACACCGGCTGGCTTAATTGGCACAACTGGGCCAGGGGTGCCACGCACCACTCCTTCTGAGCCCCGGATGGAAAAACGCTGAGCACAAAGAAGTGTTAAGCGTAAGACCGCTTATCTTCTGCGGCTGACCCCTCTTTAGCCCAACGTGATCGCCTGTCTGAGTCTTGGAATCTGAGCTAATGGGAGAGTGTTTTTTGAGTGCCCTACTTAGAAAATGCACAGAGAGGGAGGGGGAGGGGGGGGAAGGAGGGCGGTTGATTCACAGTGATCAAACAGGGACCTCGCCACCTGTCACATAGCAACACTTAGCAATGCTCCTGTGGGACAGGTCCTGGGAAGTGCTTGTTGGCTTCTACCTAGGAGTTGCTACAGATAAGGAAGGAAGATACCGTTTGTCCAAGATCGGAAGGTCACTTAAATGCTGGGGTCTGTCCGTCTGGAGGTGGACAAGTGCTGTCAGGCTGCCCACCCCTAGGAAGCCGTTAATGTGCCCTCTGTCCTCATCCTGTCCAGGCAGCAAGGGCCCGGGACGTGTGGCTGGAAGGCTCAGAGCCAGTGGTCTCCCTTTCTCGGTTTCCCTGACCCAGGTGCTCTGAGGAACCTGCTTGCCTCGGGGTCTAGGCCAGTAACAGACTGGGAAGCATGTTGGCCTGGTGTCTGATTCCTGAAGACTCATGGCCTGGGGCAGCCATGCAGCCCCATCATCACCACACCTCAAATCCTGATTGCTCAAAGCGTCTTTCTGGAGGCTGCCGCCGCCG
The DNA here is from genome assembly GCF_054177405.1 of Leptonychotes weddellii. Lineage (NCBI taxonomy): Eukaryota > Metazoa > Chordata > Mammalia > Carnivora > Phocidae > Leptonychotes > Leptonychotes weddellii. Next base: position 8,625,650 of record NC_138373.1, on the reverse strand, counting down.
CTGAACAGAGGTTAGTAATAAATATTAAAGGTACCCAACCAAGCACAGGGTTCTTTCCTGCCGGGAGCAAATCTGCCTGATCTTCTGGGTCTGTCCCTTAGGTAGAACATGGAATTATCTTCTTCAGGTTCAAGAGGATGCCCAGGCGGCCAGTTGGAGAGAGGAGTTGGAAAAGCCCTCACGCGCTCCCTCTCAGGGTCCCACCTGGGCCTGAAGGGAGGTGGCACGGAAAATTCATTCTGGGGTAAGAAGGTGGCTACTCTCCCCAGCACACTCAAGCACATGATAAGGTTTTTCAGCCTGGGCACCAGAAGTTCCCAAGAAAGGGGTCTCCTGAGACCTGGGTTGTGTGCACCCCCCCTTTCCCGCATTCTTTACCCCTGGTCAGAGGCTTTCAGCTGGGCTCTCGCTTTAGGAAGGAAAGGCACTCGCTCTGCTTCTGCCCTTGGAGGAGAGTGGGGCCGAGCAGCGGTGCCCACCTCTGGAGAGTGGCCTCGGCTGCCCCAGACTCGCTCAGCGGGACACTCAGCATGGAGGCTGGTGTGGAGCACCAAGGAGAAGCCTGAGCAGCACCATTGCTGTTAACTGCTGTGGTTAGGGGCCCCCGATGGCTCAGAGCTCCAGGGGTGCTCCCTTTGGGAGAGTTGGCTCTATGAGGGAACACTGAAAGAAGAAAACAAAAACAAAAACAAAAACAAAAACCCAACCAACCACCATAAGAAGCAGTGGGAAATCCATGGAACTGCCAAGAGAGGGGAGAGTTGCCTCAGCGTGCTCGGCCAGGACGCTCCTGCTGTTCAGTTGGCACAGATTTAGGACGGCGTCCTGGCTTGGAGCCCCGCCAGCCCTCTGACGCTCACGAGTTGGTGCAGATGGTGAAACAGAAAAGGCTGAGGAGAAAACAGAAGAAAAGGCGTGAGGTGGCCCCTCACCAGGGCTCTTGGAAACAGCGAGCCCCTCGGACAAGGCCGCCGAGCATCTGGGGGTCTAATGGCAGGCAGGATGGGGAGGGAGGTCCTCTCCGCGAGGGGTGGCCCTGGTCCCCCCCTCCTCTGTGGAAGGCAGAGACTGGGGTCCCTGGCACTGGACAACGGGAGTGGTGTGGCTGCCACTGGGACTCCCCTGGGGCTTAGGCCGTGGCTGGCGAATAACACACACACAGACAGGCCACAAGATTTACACTCGGACGTGTGGGGTGTCGACGTGGCTCTATTCTTTTCCGGTGTCCGCTTCATGCAGTGCAGGTGGAGACGCTTCGGTTCCTGAAAGACAATGATAATTTTTGCTTCCTAGCACTACACGTGTGCACGCATTCCTTTCACCAACAAAAACGGCCACCATGTTGGGCTCTCCAATACCTCACGCTCATAACCATCTACTCCCTGAGTTACGTGCCCAGGAATGACTGGTATCCATCTGTGGTTGGCTCCCAGAGTCAGTCAAGACAATGAGAGTTTGCAGTCCTGGTCATGATCAAGTTGGCCGCTTTGGGCACGTGGGAAAGCAGCAGACTCTGGGTGATAACGCCTCTCTGGGCTGGTGGGCCCACCATCATCCCCTCACTGTAGCCCATTTCTAGCCCCTGACCCTTTCTCTCATGCGGCCATTGCTGCCCACTGCTGATTCTAGTCAGTCACTGAGGCTTGTAATCCCCTCGCCCCATCTGCAGGCTCTTCACTGACCGCCATCCATTCGTTCACTACTCAACTCTATGCACGCCAGGCTAACTGGGCCTGGAAGGGAATGGCTGCAAGGGAGTGACGAGCCCACTGGTCAACATTAAGGTCTTGAGAGGTGACAACAAAAGCTTTCAATTCACCCCAAATTATGCCAGTTTTGGGGCTTGAACATTATTTACAACTGAAACATGCTCTGTGAGTTGAGAGGGGGAAGTCAGGGACCCGAAGGGCGCCTCATTCTGTCACGTCTGAGGGGAAGGCCCTCCACGCACCCTCCCCTCTCGGTGCCCTGCTGGCCCTCAGAGAGGCCCACCTTCTTCCCAGCCCTCGGCAACACCAGCGAGCTCGTAGTGCTTTTTTCGAAGCTCTCCCAGCTTTTGACGCTCCTTCTGCAGGTCATTCTCCAGCTCCAGCACCCTGACCTGTGGGAAGAGTGGAATTTTCTTTTGAGCAGCAATCTGACAATGGTCTCACTTTGACTTAATCCCTCTCCTTCTCTGCTGATTTCCTCTATCCTCTCCTGTTTACCCGTCTATCCCAGTGGCTTTTCCGTTTCCTCACTGGGACCCTCTCCTGGAGGTGATGCTTTATAGCCCCAGTGGGTGTAGGGCTCATCTCATGCTCCTCTGAAATCTCTACCTGAAAGCAACTCTGATATCTAGCCTATATGTGTGGTGTGTTCCAATCCAGTTCCCCTTCTGCTTCAATCCCGCTTTCCTGGAAATCCAGGCAAGAGTCAGCTCAGATGATTCTCTCTGAGGGGCTGGTACAACTTAGGGTTATCATCATACAGGAAAAAGCACAATCCTACCAAGAAAACGGCTGGTTCCTGGTTACCCCTACTCCTCATTAATTCTAGTTATTTTACTAGTACTAATACTAGTTATTATTTTATTAATTCAAGAATTGTTTGCTGAGCACCCATCATGTACCCCGGGCTCTGCGGCAGGTGTTGGAGACGCGGTGGTGCAGAGACGGACAAGGTCCCTGCTTACCTTGCAGGGGGGGGAACACAAACTCACGAACAAGAACAGATCAGAACGTAACGAAAATGACACAGGGTCACGTGATAAAGGCCAAGCGTGATCAGCAAATGCTACTCAGGCAGGCGGGAGCTTGAGGTATCGGAAGAACAGAAAGGAGCCCCATGTGGCCGACGCATGAGTGGGGAGAGGGTCACGAGAGAATGGAGAAACAGGCCAGGGTCGTTTCATCCAGGGCCCCAGGGTTGGGGGCAGGAGTTTGGATATTAACTCTTAAGTGTGAAAGGGAAGCCACTCGAAGATTTCAAGCAGAGATGTGACGTGCTGTCATTTATGCTTTTAAAAATCTGTAGAACCTGAACAAACTCTATGGGGTGGGGCGAGAGTGGTTAGGCGGTTCCTTTTTTTTTTTTCTTTTCAAGTTTTTTATTGTGGAAAATGTAAAACCATACGGAAAGATGGAGACGATCTGGCGAACCCCATCATGGACCTTTCACCGAGTTCCACCAACTGTCAACCCAGGGCTGGACCTGTCTCAGCAACGTTCTTTCCTATTCTCTGCCCCCAACTGCCCCACCACCCAGCCCCACCATGGGACCACTTGGAAACAAGTCCTCGCATGCATTGCAGTTAAGCTGCCTTTGCAGTAGTTCAGGAGAGAAACGATGGTAGCTCAGGCGGGGTTAGGAAGATGGAAAAGAGGGGGAAGGTTCAGGCTTGGAGAGTTGGAGTTGACAGGACCCGCTGGGGGACTGGATGTAGAAGGGTGAGTGGGAAGGGAGGACCCAAGGATGACTCCTAAGTCTTAGCACCCAGGTGTGGGGGGTTCCAGTTACTGAGGCGGAGAAAACAAGAAGAGGGGCAGATCTGGGTGGGAGGGAAATCGGGAGCCCTGGTTTGGACCCATTAAGTTGGAGACGTATTTGGCATCAAGTGGAGAGATCAAGTAGGCAGTTGGACAAGCACAGAGCTCAAGGAGAAGATCGAGGCCGGGGAGAAGAATCTGGTGCTTATCAGCATATAGATGGAATCTGCAGTCAAACGGGACTGGATGAGCCCAGTAAGCAAGACAGTGTAGATGGCAGGGGCTCGCACCTGATGTGATTTTTCCTAAAAGTGCCAAGTGACCCCCACAGAGACTTTCTTCACATTCTCAATCTGGACTTTACCCCAAGACTGGGACCGGTAATTCTAGAACAAGGATGTCAGATCTTTTTTCAGGATCCCACTGATTCCTATTTCTCCACATGCCTTAACTTTACGAACTGGGAGAAATGGCATTGCCTTTGATGGGTTCTCAGTGAATCGATTTTTCTTTTTTAAACCAAGGTCATACACAAAGAATTCATATCAGAAGTTTTCAAAAAATTGCCAAAAACCAAAACCAAACAGAAACAGACTCATAAATACAGAGAATTGGGGGTGGCCAGAGGGGGAGGGGGTGGAGGAATGGGTGAAACAGGTGAAGGGGATGAAGAGGTACTTTACCAGATGAGTGAGTCATGGGGATGAAAAGTACAACATAGGGAATATAGTCAACAGTATTGTTACGACGTTGCATGGTGACAGACGGTGACTATACTTAACGTGGCGAGCACCGAGTCATATACAGAATTGTCAAACCACTGCATGTATGCCTGAAAGTAATGTAACATTGTGTGTCAACTCGACTTAAAAAAAAAATCATCCATCGTAAGACATCAAATACTAGTTGATGTCCGCTAGGAGATCCCTGATGGTAACGGTGAGGGGAACACCAGTCCGAGACCAGTGAGCCACAGTTAAGATTCTGAACTTAACCCATCGTCTGTCTCCACCTCCACTGTCCCTTCCAGTGTCATTTACATTCATGCCTGGGCTACCGGGTCCATCTGTGTGTGTTTCCTCCCCAAGTCTCTCCCCTACTGGCTTCTCTCCATGGGGATAATACTTGGGATCGATGTCACTGGCAACCGATGGAGCAGACGTGGAAGCGGGGATCCTACCTGGGAATCCATCTCCTGGCGTTTGATCTGGGTCAGTGTCATGCTGGAGAAGTCCATATTGTCTGCAAGGGCGGAGGGAAGGTCTTGTCAGGTGAGACCCTGGCCGACTCTCTCGCCTGAGAGGCAGGCGTATGATACCAGCACTCTGCTGAAATGCTCGCTAGTTCCCAAAACACATGTGAAAGTCACTGATGTATAGACGGGGAGGAAGTGCGCTGACAGGGTAACGAGGATTGGGCGCGCCCCTACCCCCCAGCCCAGAAGAGTCGTGTCTTTGAATCCAGAGCAATCGCTACATGAAAAATCGACCTTAAGGCCTGTTGCTATGGTGACAGAAACAGCATGTGTACGTGGTGTCCCCCCCTTACGAGGAAGTAAGCACGCACGTAGAAAAGATGAACGAGAGAGAACGTGGAAACGGAGTTGTGGGAAACTGGGGACATAGAGACTAGCTGGACAGGTTGGATATGGAAAGCAGTGCTTCGGGGCGGCTACCTGTCTCCTCAATCTGGGATTTGCCCGAGATGGTGGAGGCCACGACAGTGGCGGTGGCCTGGTTCACCCCCCGGGAGGCCTGCTGCAGCTGGGCCAGGTTTGGGCTGTCCTTGTCAGCTTTCACCTGCCAGGACCAAGCAGAGTCAGGTTCACACAGCATACGGCGGCAAGGACAGAGTCAAAGAAGTTGGTCCAATGGTTCCTAACAAACATACGGGATCACTAGGGGTCACTAGTCGACTTCTTACAAATTGCTTCCTATAAGGGGCGTGTGTTGTGGCTCAGTCGGTTGAGTGTCGGACTCTTGCTTTTGGCTCAGGTCATGATCTCAGGATCGTGAGATCGAGCCCCATGTCGGGCTCTGTGCTCAGTGGGGAGTCTGCTGAAGATTCTCTCTCTCCCTGTCCCTCTGCCCGTTTCCCACTGGGGCATGTGCACGCTCTCTCTCTTTCTCTCTCTCAAATAAATACGTAAAATTTTTTAAAAAAGATTTTATTTGTCAGAGAGAGAGACACACACACAAAAGCACGAGCAGGGGGAGTGGTGGGCAAAGGGAGAAGCAGGCTCCCCGCGGAGCAGGGAGCCCGATGTGGGGCTCGATCCCAGGATCCTGGGATCATGACCTGAGCCGAAGGCAGGCGCTTAACCTAAGGCTGAGCCACCCAGGCGTCCTAAATAAATCTTTAAAAAATGCTCTTATAGGGTCAACTCCTGGCGTATGTCTAATATGAAAAATTACTCCTGGCTTATTTGCTTGGTAGCCTCAGACTCTAGCTTTATCAGTTCTTGTGATAAACTGTTCTAGTTGCGGACACTAATTTGGGACAACAATAAATAAGGATGATAAGGACGCTCCCCAGAGTACTATAAAACTCACAGACAGATTTTGGTAACAAGCTTTGTATTACGATTAGTTGGGGGCAATGGTTCAAATTTGGAGACTTCAGGAACCTCAGAGCCGAGCCAGGGAACCAGCTCATGGCGCTGACATATTCCTTATTTGAGTGCTCCTTGAATGCCCGGATTGCTAATCAGAGGTCGGCATGGCTAGGACCCTCAAAGGCCACTTGTCACAAAAGCGCTGAGAGCCGAGAGGAGAGCCCGTGTGGCGAGCTGGGCGGAGGAAAGGCTCTCAGAGGAGGGGAGGAGGGGACCCTTGAGAGGCAGAATTTTAACTTGGGACCTCATCTACCTGGACCCTGGATAAATCATCTGTTCTTGGGGCAGGCTCCACCGTCCCAGTAGTCTCCAGCCTCGCCGGACCTTACAGTGCCCTGGGGAGTCTGGTGCAGGTCCTACCTTAGAGGCAGCCACAAGCTGGGCTGTGCTAGCAGCGATTTCGTGCGAACACACCATCAGTTCCTCAAATTTCCCTCTGCCTTGCACCACCAGATCGGCTGCATCCCTGGTAGTCAGAAAGGGACGAGACAAATTATGTCACGGACAGCTGCAACCCCTTATGATCCCGTCTCCAGAGAGCACAGCCGGCCCGGCCCATCCCTGTGCAGCCCCAGGAGATCCAGGCTCCCTTTCCAACTTTCAGTCCCGTTGACTTCCCTACCAACAGTTCATTTCCAAGGGGCAGACTGTTTGCCCTCGGTTGCTGTCTGGGATGGGTCGATGGAACTGGGGCTGGGGCTGAGGAGCCCTGGGAGTGACAGACACTTACACCATGACAGTGGCTCCCCAGCCCACGGCTTTGGAGGCCGAGATGAGTCCTTCCGTCCATCGGGAATTCTTGGCATAAAACTCTTTAGGCGATGCTGTGCCCTGAGGAAGTGAAAGGTAGTAACGACTAGCTTTTTCTCAAGGGCCTCCTATGCCCCAGTTGCTTTTATGTCTATTACTCCCATACGGACCTCACACCAACCCCAAGACGTAAGCATTATCACCCCATTTTACAGATGAGCAAACGAAGACTCAGAAAAGCAAAGATACTCTTCCCCAGTTCATGCAGGAGATAAGTGGAAGTAAATCCTAGACGTTTCTGACTCCAAAGCCCGTAGCATTTCTCTTATATCACATTTCCATGTTGTATATATAAGAATCTCTATCTATTCACGTGCACACAGGAACAACGTGATCCGAGAGGAGTCTAACTGCTCGCCACGATTTGCCAAAAGAGAAGAGTACTCAGTGAATAATTGAAGCAAATGATTTCTCCTTGGAATTTTAAAATGCCTTCATGCTTTGGAAGTATCTGATAGTCTTGGAAGCCACAGGTGCTCCTTGCTCGGTCCCTCTATCTTGGGGAGAGAAAACATCCCCTCTTGGACTGATAAAAAGCACCACCACTAAAGCAGATATGGCTGCCTTCTTTGAAGGATAGTGTTCAGGTCCGGAATCCCTCCCTGGGCCTCTGTCCCCTGAGCTACAGCTGCACACAGGGTGTGAGAAGGAAACACACAAGCAGAGGAGGGAGAAAGCCCAGTGAGCACGTCGACCAGAGACTGGGGCAGAGTCTGTGAATAACTGTCAGCAGACTCTGCCGCAGGAAGGAGACATGGCCGCACTCACTAGGAAAGGTCAGCAACCAGGCTGGCCCTTCTGATTTGGCCAATTTTTCAAAAGCTCTCCCTTCCACCTCTGAGGGTTCAGGCTTGCAATGCACACGGGGTTTCCAGAGCAGGTTCCAATGATGTTGCCTGGGTTAATGACCCTGCAGCTGGAGGCTGAGGCTGACTGCCCTCTGGGGACCTGGGAGCACCCCAGCTTCTTCCCGTGGGCATCTGCGCTAGGCCATGAGAAGCAGCTGCACCCTCAGATGCACACCCGGGACGAGATGGCAGCATCCGTGGATTTTGCTGAACGTGGACGAGTGTATTGAGTAGGTATAGCCTCTCGGTGAACTGGGAGTCTGTGAGTGACCTGTCCAGGGGTCCTCACCCATGCTTACCCGGCCACTCTCCACTATCTCTCTCTGGAGGTCCTTCGAGGCCACGATCAGGACCTGAATAGCTTGCATTAGGCTTGTACAGGAACCAAGGATCCTAGGAGGAAAAAAAAAAAGTTGGGGTCACAGAAGAGAGACCAAGAACAGTGAAGGAGTCTGTTCTCTTTTTCAGGCCTAAATACAGGCAAACCTGGGATGGGAAAGGCGGAGGAAATACACCTTCACGGAAAGGCACGTGAGTAGGGAGACTTGACTGGGGACAGTTATGTGATGATTCTCGGGGTTTCTCTTCCCCTAAAATGCAACGGCAATATTATCATCAAGAACACCATTGTCGACAACTACACAGACTCATCCGTTGCCCATGACTGCTACTGTTCTAATTAGTATAATCCACTGCAGGGGAGACTCATCTGATCACCTCGAGGTGGCCCCACACGGCTCGGACTGACCTTTCGTTCACCTCCAACTGGACTCCTGTGTCTCCAGCTCGGGATTTGCTGAGCATCTCCTGTTAAAAAGAAGCAGGGTTTCTCAATACGTGGTGGGTACTGAGCGCTCACTGGCATCCCGAGACACTTTGTGTCCAACATCCTGTGGCAGCTGAGAAACCCAAATCCAGAAAGGGCCCATCCACGTCCTGGTGAGTCGGGAAAAGAATCCAGACTTCTGATCTCTTCAGTGGGAAGCAGCCCCAGCAGGCTGGCTCTACCATCTGTGAGTGTCCATCCCAGGCGGACGTGTGCACAGAATTCTGGGAGCTATGGCACCCTGCCAACGGGGGGCAGCAGATCCCAGGTCCCAGCAGCAGGTACTCGCCCCAAGGCAGGCAGCCTGAGTCTTCCACCAAAGGAGCGCTATGGGACCTTTCCAATGCCACCCACTCAGCTTTTCTCTGGGACAATCATGTCTGCTGATTTCACGGGTGCCTGCCACTGAGAAAAATGTGCATTATCTCCTTTAACTCTTACAACACCCCTCCGAGGCAAGTACTATTACCACTGCCCCATCATGCAGAAACGGGACCTTAGTGAGGTTCGTGGAACGACCTATTCCAAGGGACACGACTAGCAAGTGGTCAGCCTGGAAGTATGACGCAGGATGAACCGACACCAAAGTAGGTGAGGGGCTACTCATTTTCTATCCTCAGGGATCCTGTGGAGTTTGGGTTTTGGTTGGGCTCATAAGGGGCCTCGGTAGCCTTCATGAACAAGTCAGAGACATCCAGTGGGCAATGTCACCACGGGGAAGCTGCAAGAGCCTCGCTTTAGGAGACGTGCCAGATGCTTCCATACCTCGATTCTGGCCGTAGCAGTTTTGATGGCAGCTGACGTGGCAGCCATCTCCTTGTCCACCAGGTCCCCCAGCTCCTCCTGTTTGATGTCCAGGCCTCTGGGCAGGAGCTCCTGGGAACAGCATCACAAAGGCCGCAATGACCCTTTGACCTCCTCCTCTCTGTTCTCCCGTGGCAGAAAGCAAGGGAGAAGGGCCCTGCCATGTAACACACTTCTGGAACCCACAGAGGGGCCTCCTGTGCAGGCCTCATCTGGAACTCGCTACTGCGTGAACCCCAGAACCTCACACTCCACCCCCCTCCTTCTAGAAAGCCATCCCTGCCTAAGCCCACAATGCCATTCAGTTGCAGCTGCTTGGACCCTGACCTCACAGTTGCACGGTACAGTGTATTTGTGGCTTGGGAGGTATTTTATTTTAAGATTCATTTATTTGAGAGAGACAAAGACAAAGAGACAAAGAGCAAAAGTGGGAAGGGCAGCGGGAGAGGGAGAGAGAATCTCAAGCAGACTCCACGGCTGGGCACGAGCCTGATGTGGGGCTCGATCTCATGACCCTGAGATCACGACCTGAGCCGAAACCAAGAGTCGGACGCTCCACCGACTGTGCCACCCAGGTGCCAGTTGGGAGGTATTTTAAAAACATCTTCAAATATCGGTGATGCCTTCCAACCAGACACTCTGCCTCTTATTGGACTTTGCGTCCACAGCAATCATATGAGGCAGTTACTAGTCCTGTTCTACACATGGGAAGCCAAGGCTCCGAGAGGTCAAATGTCTTGACCCCAGTCACACTGCTAATGAATGGCAGAGAGCAGGGATTTGAACTTGGGGCTGATGGCAAAGCCTGTGAATTGTGAAAATATTATGTGTTACACCTACGAGAGTACAAAACAGATATGAATGGTTTAAAGAATAAGAACAATGGCCCACGTATCTACCACCCAACTTAAGGACTAGCTTAAGGAACGTTATCAGTACCTTTGAAATCTCCTTTGTATTCTGCCCTAACTCCATCTCCACCCTCCCTGCTTCCCACCTCAAGATAAACACAGAATTCAGGAGAATGCTTACTTTTTTTAAAACTCCCTATGAAGGCATCCTTAAACAGTATAATGTGAAGTACATATGTTTTGATCTTTATTTATTTCCTTTAAAGACTTTATTTATTTAATAGAGAGTCTTAAGCAGACTCCACACTGAGTGCGGAACCTGACTTGGGGCTTGAACTCATGACCCTGAGATCATGACCTGAGCTGAAACCAAGAGTCAGATGCTAATTGACCCACTGAGCCACCCAGGAGCCCCTGGTTTGATTTTTATTTAAAAGGAATCCTACTCTATGCATTTTCCTATGACTTGCTTGTTCACTCAGCAGTCCGTGTGTCCTATAATGTGGTAATTCTATCCCCAGGCAAACACCCTAGAGAAACTCTTAAATCAGGAGATATGTACCAGAGTGACCAAATACACATTCGTGACAGCCCCAAACTGGAAAGAACCCAAACATCCATCAACAATAGATATATAGCTATATAACAGATATGTAAATAAATATAAACAGATACATAATAGATGTATAACTTGAGCTATAGTCACATGACGGACTGCTACAGAGCAGTGAAAATGAACATATCTGCATGGATGAACCTCACATACAGAATGCTGGAAAAAGCACGGTGTAGAAGAAAGTCTGTAACACACAGAACTAAAAATGTTACTTAGGGAAAAAGGACATAGTTTTTCTATTATCTTCACTTGGAACCCTGATTAAACATTCTACATATAACTTCTACACTCCAGCTTCTAAAATCTGTGCCACATTCTATGGTAATTCCTTCAGTTCTATCATCCAATTCACTAATTCTTTCTTCAGCTTTGTTTTAACCTGCTGTTGGATCTCTATGCTAAGTTATGACTTTCAGTGATTATATTTTTCATTTCTAGAAGTTTGGTGGTGGTTTTTCAAATATATCTGGTTACTTTTGAAAGTATCTTATTCCCTTGCCACACTTTTTAATATCCTTTAAAAAGTTCTTTAACATATCGGACACATTTATGATGAATGTATGGGCCTTGGGACTTTATCTGTGAAAGTTCCTTGGGGTTTAGAGTCAAAGTATACCTCTTCAGAGACCATTTGGATCTGCCTCTGCCGGGTACCTGGGCCCCTAATGACCTGATTACTTTAATTTTCTGTTTGGGTTTTTTTTCAGGCCACACAGGTAGTAGATTTGGACCCTGAAGCCACAGATACGTGGCTTGTAGTTAGAAATTCCCTAGGAGGCCGTGTTGCCTCCTTTTCCCCGCTACAACCAAGGTTGAGACCAGATCTCTCCAGTAGAGTAGGCTTTTCCCCCGTTCACTCGGGGTGTGATCTTTTGGAGTTCTGTTTTGGGGAGGAAGTCTCTGCATTCCAAACTTTGACCCTACTTGGGCCTAGGTTTTGTTTCTTACTCTCCCCTGTATGTGTGGCCCACTAAAATCCAAGCTCTAGGCCAAAAGATGAACAAACACTGGCTCCTGCATCCTTTTGGTTTCTGATTCTGAGAATTTCCTTAGTTTTCCGCCAGTTCAGATTCAAGTAACATTTTTCCCCCCAAACTTTATTTAGCATATTCCACGCCCTGTCCTAGGAAGAGTTCTAAACATCTGGTCAGTCCTACTGCCAGAAAGGAAACCTGCCCAGAATCTTCCTCTCACACCTTGCTTTTTAAAATTAATTTGATTCTTGGGGCGCCTGGGTGGCTCAGTTGTTAAGAGTCTGCCTTCAGCTTGGGTCACGATCCCAGGGTCCTGGGATCGAGACCTGCATCGGGCTCCCTGCTCGGCGGAGAGCCAGTTTCTCCCTCTCCCACTCCCACTGCTTGTGTTCCCTCTCTTGCTGTATCTCTCTCTATCAAATAAATAAAATCTTAAAAAAAAATTAATTTGATTCCTACTTCCTCACCTAATGGTGTCCTACACATGTGCGTACTGAGAAGCAGTTCTGCATGGCCCTGGAGAAGGTGGTCTATCTCCAGCAAAAGGCAGACTGGGGTAAGGCTGCCTAGGCCGCCATCAGCAATTTAATAACACTAAAATACCACTGGGATCATGTCATTCTATTGAGAGAAAGGTCAGCAATTCACCATTATCCATAGCCTTCCTTCACCCAGACATTCACAATTCCCTACCTCGTCGCCCACTTCTCCCCAGTATGAACCTTCCTACCCATCTGATCTTTTTATCTGCTTTGCTTTCTCCATATGTATATTCCATTAAATAAACATTCACTGGGTGTTAGCCACCTGCCAGATACGCCAGGGACCAAGGGGATGACGTGAAGAAGGTGCAGGCTCTGTCTTTAAGGATCATGGGGGAAAGAGACAGGTAGGCAGGTACACTGCAGCGCTAGCCACCAACACCGCAAGGTGAAGGTGGTGGGTGGGAGGGACCCAGGAAGGTGAATAAGGGCCAGACTGTGACAGTCCTTGGGTATCACATTACATAGTTTGATTTTTGTTATCAAACGAGGAATCACAATCAGATCTCTGTTTTTGGAAGAGATTAGAGGAAAAGAGGCCAAGAGGCAGAAAAACTAATCAGAAGGCTGTTATAAGAGTTCAGATGAGGGATGACGAAAATCTGAACTCCGGCCCTGATCTCTTCATACCCTGGACTTACTATTATGACCCATTTTTGGAATCAAGTAAATGCCTTGTACTGAACTCTTAAAATAGAGCTGATTACCGCTCTCATCCCACTGTAGAGAAATGGGTGATTTCCTTATTTTCCTTTCCCATAGGGACCATGTCTTATTTATCCCTGTACATCTAATACGTTCCCCACTATGTACAACGTACTCACTGCATCTTTATTAAATCAATAAATATGCTGTTATCACCATGTTAGGTGTTAACCTGTTCAACCAGATACAAATCCCGGAAAACAGAGAAACTATGCTTATTCTTCTTTGATACTGCTTAGCACAGTGACGAACACACAGTAGGTTCTCAATGCACAGCCAACACATGAGATATAACGGGAAGGTCGTTCAGGGGGTCAGATTTTTCAGCGCCAACTCTCGCTTTCTTGAGTCAAATGGAAAGCGCAGAAAGAACGGGCTGAGGACATCACTGAGTCCCTGGCAGATCACCGGCACTCACCCCCAAGAACCTTTGTTATTGTCCCCTGTAGTAACACAGCTCCTACCTCGGTAATGGCAGAGATCCTGTTGAGGCAGCTCTTCACGGCCGTGCCGTCATTCTCCCGCGTTCCTTCCTCTTCCAGGAAAGCCAGGTAGAGGAGGGTTTCCTTGCCAAACTGCTTGCAGGCCTCAGTTAGTGCTGGAGATGCAGGACAACCAAGACTTTTGAAGGCCCTCTGCTCTCCCTGTTTTCCAGCCCAGGCCCCCAGCCCCGGTACTCACAGTCAGCAGGTTCCGGCGGGGCTCGAAGGCAGGTGGTGCTCACGTAAGCCATGGTGTCACTGGTCAAGTGGGCAAGGAGGGTGACCGAGTGGAGGAGCCCACTGATATCTGCCAGGAGTTTAAAGAGGGTTGCTCAGGGCTGTTGAGGGGTAGGTTTACCTCCCTACCTCCTTCCCTGCTTTGCAAGTTATATACACCCCTTTCTTGGTGCAGAGGAACCCATTGCTACTTCCATACGCAAGCATTTCTGAACCCCGTCCACCCGTCACTAAGCGACAGACCCTATCCTGCGCCTTTCTTACCTTCTGGGTGGGCCAGGTAGCGGCTCCAGCTTTTTTCCAGTTGCTCGAGGCAGCTGGAAACAGACTTGACCTTGGAGAGAAGGTGATCTGTGGTGGAGGGAGACAGGGCAAAGTCAGAGGCGGAGTTGTCAGATCCGCTTGCTTCCCGTGAGGGTAAGGCACGTGACGGATGCGCCTACCTCGTGAGTGGCCTCAGCCCTGCAGGAGCTGCCCTAAGATGGGAGGGCGGAGGAAAGAGGGTTCACTGCGCTCGTACAGGACTCTCTCACTGCAGCCTCAAAAGCTGTGCTTCTGGGCCCATCTGGTCCCTTAGCCAAGAGCCAGGGCAGCCACATCAGCGGCCTAGAGTGAGCCTCTCCCTTCCTCGGGACTGCCTGCCCAAATAAATCCAGGCCTTCCTGTTACGTCTTTCAAGGACCTCGGACTCTCATTAGTCTTGAGCCCAGACCCTTGGCTCCGTCAGGCTAATCTGGGCTCATGCTGTGCACACAACACAAAACAGCCATTCCCACTCTGTGCCTCTGGGCACAGGGCCGCAAAGATTGTCACATGGGAGTTAAAGTACGGGGGCCTCATGTCACTGCACAGGTGTGGCTCCTGGCTCCTCCACCAGTGGCTACGATCGCAGGCCATGCACACCTGCTTCCTCAAGTGAAAACAGAGGAACAGGACCACCTCATGGCACCACAGTGACGATTCACTGGGCCGAGGTGTGTGGAGCACTTAGAACGGCGATTGGCACGTGGTGCGCGCTCTGTAACGTCAGCTGTTTGTTATTTTACCCCCCGCTTCTTCCCCTCCAGTGGCTCCTGTCTGTCCTCTTCCTTCAAAGCCCAGCTCATAAAGTCTCTCCTCAGAATCCGCCCACGGCTGCCCCACTCTCTGGCATTCCCTCAGTAAACTGGGAACTCAGTGTGCTCCTTCCTCCTTACAGATGGGTTCCCTGCTGAGTAAGATAGAACAGCCTTTGCCGCAGATGTCACCAAATGGAGACATTTCTTTTTTTTTTTTTTTTCCCAAAGATTATTTTAGGGAGAGAGTGTGCACGTGTGCAAGCAGGGGGAGGGGCAGAGCAAGTGCGGAGAGAGAAACTCTCAAGCAGACTCCCCGCTGAGCACGGAGCCTGACATGGGGTTCGATCTCAGGACTCTGAGATCATGACCTGAGCCGAAATCAAGAGTCAGACGCTCAACCGACTGAGCCACCCAGGCGCCCCGTAGACATTACTATTTGATAATCAAAGTCAACTCTTGGTTGTTTCCTGCCATCTGCCTTGTCCTCAGTGGGCCCTCTGGTAGCTACACCCAGGACTTCACCGGTGCCCTGGGCCTGGATGCTCTGCCACCTGAGGCCCCTCCTCTCATCCACAGGGCTTCTCTGGCTCCGACCGCTGCCCCACCCGAGTGCCCTTAGGACTCTGGAACATGCAGAGTGGGCCTTGTTCATGCCTGGGACCACACGGGTATTCTCAATGTTCCTGCCCCCCGTGTGGGCCTGAAGCTCCCAAGCAACCTTCTCTTCATTCAGGCCATGTTCTTCTGTCCAGAGACACATTGGGCCGTCTGCTCCTCCTCCCCCTGGTGCTTGGACTCGAGCAGTGGTATCACACCTGGGGGCTTTAGAAAGTTCTACCACCTGAGGCCCTGGGCCGCAGAGCTTCTGGCTGAACTGATCTTAGGGTGGGGCCTGGGCATCGCCAGGTGACTCTGACTTGCAGCAGGTGGAGGACCCGTGAGCTCAGGTCACGCGGGATTCACCGTCACCACTGACCACTGAATTTGCACGTGCGGGCAGGCAAGGGGGGAGGGTACCTGCAGAGCTGGCACAGCTGATCAGAGTGGGCTCCTCGAGCTGCCGCAGGGCCTCCTGGACCACCTGCTCTGCGGCCTTCCTTGACTCTGCCAGCAGCATTTTCCGTTGGTCTTTGGCGACCTGGCACGCTGATTCCTAGAAGTGGTCCAGGGAGGTGAGGATCGGACACAGACCCCATCAGGAGCCTTCGAGCAGCATCCACCTTGACACAGTGGGGAGTCCTGGCATCTTAACTCAAGCTACTGCTAATGAGGTGGGCATCCGTTACTTGCCTTTGCGCTGGACAGTTCCCGCTGGGTGTGTTCGAGCTGTTCCTGAAGAGCGGATAATTCTTCCTCCCGACGAGCCACGGCATGCGCCAAGCTGCTCCGCTCCTTCTCAAGCTCGGCGATCTGGCCGGCCCACTTTGCCTCTGACTGCAATGTTGGCCGGGTTAAAGAGGGAGAATTAAACGGTCCACTTCCCAGGAGTCCAGACCCACCAGCAGGCCACAGGGAACAGGAGGCGCCACCTTCATTCCCCCAAGCACACACTGAGCACAGATGGGACCAGCTTGGTCAGCTGCTGCGTGGGGCTGGACGCCAGGTGACAGCAGTCCCAAAGCCAGAGAGGGAAAAATGCGGAAGGGAGGTGATGCTCACCTGGGCAGAAGTTTCCAGGCTGCCTTGGACAACCTGGAGTTCCTGTTTGCTGGTGGCAAGTTCTTGCTTCAAGCTCTCTAGTACTTCCGTCTGTTCTTGAGTCTGAAAGAGAAGAAAAACAGGAGCACTCTGATCTGGGTGGTGGTTGCAAGAGATAAACACATATAAAAACCCCCAAGCTATTGGGGCACCTGGCTGGCTCAGTCAGCATGCAACTCTTGATCTCGGGGTCACGAGTTCTAGCCCCATGTTGGCTGTGGAAATTATTTAAAAACAAAATCTTAAAAAAAAAAGTCCCCAAGTTATCAATGGGAGATTTGTGTACTCTCTTGTATGCAAGATTGGATGCATCCAACAAAAAGTGGGTGGGAGGAGGTGATAGCCCAGAGTGTTCCAGAAAGTTTTCTTCTGGTTAAGCAGGGAAACCCGAAGGGAAAATTTTAGGGACATTTCCTAAATATCATGCTTCAGCTTATAGTACTGATAATAGAACTAAATCTTCTTTCTTATAAAGTGTTTTTTTATTTTTTAAAATTGAAGTATAACTGATACAGAACTGGATCTTTAATTCAGACATCCCAATACCTGGTATGATGCTGAATCTAACCATCTTGAAACAACTCTCTTTTTTTTCTTTCTTTCTTTTTTTTTTTTTTTAAAGATTTTATTTATTTATTTGAGAGAGAGAGAATGAGAGAGCACATGAGAGGGGGGAGGGTCAGAGGGAGAAGCAGACTCCCTGCCGAGCAGGGAGCCCGATGCGGGACTCGATCCCGGGACTCCAGGATCATGACCTGAGCCGAAGGCAGTCGCCCAACCAACTGAGCCCACAGGCGCCCCTGATTTCTTTCATAAGTGCTACTTTTCAAAGAGCAGGTTGCAACCCATTAGAATTCACAGCTAACATTAAAAAAAAATGAAATAAACGGGCGCCTGGGTGGCTCAGTTGGTTAAGCGACTGCCTTCGGCTCAGGTCATGATCCTGGAGTCCCGGGATCGAGTCCCGCATCGGGCTCCTTGCTCGGCGAGGAGTCTGCTTCTCCCTCTGACCCTCTCCCCGTCATGCTCTCTCTCTCTCAAATAAATAAATAAAATCTAAAAAAATAAATAAATAAATAAATGAAATAAACGGAGGCACGTGGGTGGTGCCAAGTTGGTTGAGCATCCAACTCTTGGTTTCGGCTCAAGTTGGGATCTCAGGGTTGTGAGATCGAGCCTTGCATCAGGTTCCGTGCTCAGCGCGGAGTTTGCTTAACACTCTCCCTCACCTTGCCCCTCCCCCCAACCTCTGTAAAATTAAATCTTTAAAAAAATAAAAAATAAAAAAATGAAATAAACAGAGCAAAAAAAATCCAAATGCATCCACAGAGTAAGGATGAATATTGCTTTGTGACACTTTTACTTCCATTAAATAGACCGTATTTCCTACTCTGAGTCACAGAGAAGCGTGACTGTTAAGTGTAAGGCATTCAGTTTTCTCTCTGACACATCTTACTGCAATGGGACCTGCCTGCCAATCCCACCCCAACTCGTGGGTGTTCTCCCGACCACAAGTCCTCATAAATGTTCACGTCTCTCTCTGATCTCCAGGTGCTTTTACTTCTCTCAACCGTCCCAGACTCGCCCTTGGCAAGACTTTGCTGATGCACCTGCTCAGCTGAAGCCTCTTTATCACGCCATGCCTCTAACCCCTGGTGCGTCGGTCACCCTGTCCCATGCTCACACCTGTTGCAGCGCGCTCACAGGGCTCTAACCCACAGGGCTGCCTGTTGCAGCAAAAGACAAGGTCTTTCCACCTGGGCAGCACCCCAGGCCCGCCTCCAGCTCAGACAGAACCCCTCCCTCATTCCCCCTGCACTTTTCCTTCCCCTCACCTTCCGCTGCGCCTGGTCACTTATTCGCTGGAAGGAGTCCTCTAGCTCTTTTTTCTCTCGTTCCAAATCCGCCTGGGCTTGCCTGGCCACGGACACCTGTTTGGTCACCTCTGCATTCTGTAGGGGAGGAACAGTGTCTTGAACTGGCTTATCTCAGGTTTAACAACTCGGGGACAACAACTACTTCTAGAACAAATGACAACATTCAGACAGCTGGACACAGAAATCACTTTTCTACCCAGAGAGAAGCCAGAATAGAGATGTCATCTTCAGATACTCGACGCTCAAGAATTTAAAAGAACAGGGGCAACTGAGTGGCTCAGTCGGTTAAGCGTCCGAGTCTTGATTTTGGCTCAGGTCATGATCTCGGGGTCATGAGATTGAGCCTTACATCAGGCTCTGCGCTGGGCGTGGAGCCTGCTTGGGATTCTCTCTCTCCCTCTAACCCTTCCCCCCAACCCCGCTCTATCTCTCCCTAAAAATAAATGAATAAATAAAATAAAAGAATAATAAAGATGGCGGATAATCCAATCAGGGCTGACATCAAAAGTCAAGACATGGAAGGCCAGCGAGCCTGAAAAGCAGTGGTTTCCATGAAATGATGGTGACCCACTCAGAATTGGTGGGGACAATGGAGCGGCGGTGTCTCCTGCGTTGTGGGGACAGCGCACGGTGCAGGGTCCTACCTTCCGCAGCAGGTCAGCGTGGTTCTGCACCAGCTCACTGTACTTTTCCTTTAGCTTGCTGTACCGCTGTTCATTGGCTTGGGCTCTCCCTGTATTGTCAAGAGCCAAGGTGAGCAGTCTACCCCTGCTGGGACCCTGTGCCTTCCTTCCATAAGCCAGAATCCCTAGAACAGCCTTCCTCCTTTTCACAAATGCAAACACCTTCTACGCCCTCAAAAATCCTACTGAAATAAACTCCTCTTCATCGGTGTTTCTGGCGTTAGGCTATCTCTCCTTCGGAGACCCTGTCCCCCAGGCAGATACCCCACTGTCACCTCCTGGTTCCCGTCCCCGCATTCTGAGCCCGTGGGGCTCTCCACTGGCTGGGCTCCCACCCGCCCCTCAGACTGGCGACATGAAGGTCCTTCCTGGTGGCTCTTCTGGACAGAAGCACGGCTGGGGCTCTGCCACCCAGCCCCATCCTTCCCCCTGAGCCTCGCCTGACTCTGCAGCCCCCGCCTTCAGCCCCAGCCTAACGGACTCACTTTCTATCTCGGTCAGGCTCCGCTGGGCCTTCTCCGTGTCTTCGCGCTTCTTCTTGAGCTCGTCCAGCTCGGCCCGGAGAAACTCGCTGTCATCAGCCGCCTGCTGCCGCAGATGTTGCTGTTCCGCAAGTTCAGCCTCCAGCTCGCTGACCCGGCCCTTCAGCTGCAGCACGGCCCGCTGGCTCTGTGGGACGGACTCGGCCAATGAGCCCCAGCGCTGGGCCGCGGGGCTGGGCTGGGCAGGAGAAGCGGGTCCTCCCAGGCTTCTAGCACTGATCCAATGAATACCCATGTTTGCCTAACAAACCCCCCCCGCCCCCACCAAGGGCCTCATGAGAGTTGAGGCTTCTGGTCATTATAAGCCACCGGCCAACAATGGCGTGACGGCAGGAGGACTCTGGTCTTGTTGGAGTGGCCTGGGAGCAGTCCTGGACGAGCGGGCACGAGGGAAGAGGGGATGTTTGCCTGCCCCCGTGAGTGAAGCCCGACCAGCCATGGGCCTGGGGGGCAGTCCTATTTACCGCTCCAGACCCCGCAAACAGCCATGAGAGTTACAAATCAGACCTTCCGATCGCCACGGGAGGAGAACAGGTCTTCCTCACTGTTGGCTTCACAGCCAGCCGGCGGTCATGGTTAACTCAAGAACCAAAGGGAGACAGGGCTTGGCTCAGAAGTCATTCTTAAGGTAGGAATGACGGAAATGCAGCACCACCAAGACCATGGAAGGACCAGGGCCTTCTGGCTTTCGAGTTTCTACTAATGAGCACCCCTGCCATCCCCCTTAAAATGTGGTCCGACAAGTGTCTCTGCGAATATGAACATGCCACGGCGAAGCCCAGAACTGGATCAGAGCCCGACTCATACCTCAGTCTTCATGTTCTCCAGCTGTGCCTTCAGCTCACTGACTTCTCTGTATAGTTGACCAATTAAGTGATCCCTGGGAACAGAAGGAGAACAAGTTTGCTTCCACTGTGCTTCCATCCCTTTCCTTTTAAATGCGAGCTGGGAAATCAGGGGAGGAAGTTAAAAGCTGGTGTTAATTTGGGGAAAGGTTTTTGAAATTCCATACATTATATGCTAAGACCCTCCGTGTCACTGGATCCGAATCTAACACCCATGGGTTATTTCAACCTCATCTGATCTCCCTCTGGGATTCCAGGGGCCGATATTTGAGCATTGCGACACTTCTCTGCGGGGCCCAAGTGTCACTGAGCATCCCGCCCTGGTCGGGGGTGGCCAGCCAGACCCCGGCTTCATGTAGGTTCTGCACCACCTGCCTGCTCCCAGTGTGGACTCACTTCTCATCCTTGTTCACGCCGTTCTGACTGTTGAAATTGAAGGGGTCACTGCTGAATGAGCTGCCAAAGATGTCATCAAACTTGTTGTCAAATAAATTCTGTGGTGACCAAAAAGGAGCGAGGACAAAGTTAGAGATCCAGAGACTTCTGTACGGGGCTCAGAGGAGTGAGATGTAAAAAAAAAAAAGGGATCCTTTCTTAACTGGGTTCAAGTCCATCTGTGGTCCCTCTTAGAGACCGCAGGGCAGGGGCCTCAGTCTAGGTTAGCGCTTCGGTTAGAAGTTGGTCCAGCTTGGTGACAGCCAAAGGGTCTTGGTCAGAGCCTCTCCCCTGCCCATATGGGGCAGCACGAAGGGCCGCACGTGGGGCTCACCACCTGCTGTCACCCTAACCCTAACCTAATCCTAACCCTAACCCTCGGGTTCCAGTGGAGGTGCTCCTCACCTGCTGGGAGGCATCCATGTCCACGAGGTCATCCTTCTCCAAGACGGGCTCGCTGTCCGGGGACGAGGCCTCGGCCGGGATGACCACCACAGGGCTGATGTGTTCTGACAGCGCAGAGGCCCGCAGGAAGTTGGGTGGGTTCTGAGGAGGGAAGACACCCCCCCAAACCGTGTCACCCGCCAGTCCTGCCCGTCTCTGAGATCTGAGAGCACCCAGGACCCGGCAGCTCCCACGGCAGGGCCGGGCGCACGTACCTCAGGCAGTTGAGGGATCTGAATGAGCCGCTTGAAGTACTGGAGGTTGCTGGAGCGGTAGAACAGATCTTTCAACCTGGGGGTGGAGAAGGGCCTGAGGGGTGCTGGGCACCTCCCCGGCCCTGGGGTGGGGACAGTGCAGCCCCCCAGCTGTCCTGCTGCCCGCCCAGCCCAAAGGCGCGGGCTATCAAGGAAATGACCTCCATGGCACTGGGATTCGATTGTGACGCTGCAGGGGGAGGTTATCTGGAGCCTGTCCTCACTTACGTGGTGGTAAGGAAAGAGGGATTCAAAGGACAGAATCCTCTGGAAGAGTGGATCCCCCCAGAACAAATTTCTGCATCGCTGTGGAATCTATGCTGTTGCATGGCAGATGTCTTCCCAGGAACGTTTGGCTTAGAATAACATGAAAATAAATGTACTCTCTCTGAGGATACGCGACCTAACCACGGGCATGGGGAAGGAAACGTCATTACTGAGGGAGATCCCTTTGTTTTGGAGCTCTGTGTTATCTCCCCAGTTAGACTAGAAGCTTCCAGAGGGCGGAGACTGGGCCCTGCTGAGCTGGGCTTGCCAAGGAACCACGCACAGAGGAATTAACTCATCAAGCCTTCACTGGAGAAAAGCAATCTATTTATACTGTGTCCCAATCTTGGATGGGTATGGGAATGAAGAAACCAATTTTTTTTCTCATCTTCGGGTCTCCATTTTGAATCAAAACATGGAAAGCTGAGGAAGCAGAGAGCATCAGACAGATTTCCTGAGAGGAGAGCGGATGGTGGGTCTCTGCGCCCTCTCCCTGCACCCTACAATCTCCTCCAGCTCAGCCCAATACACTAAACCCCTGGGATCTCAGGCCAGCCCTTCTGACCCCAAGGTTGGGGTTGCCCCTGTCAGGTCATTGGCACTTTCCCCGAATTCGGGGACACTGAGGCCTCAGGGAGCCGCCGGGTCTGTGCAGATGAGAGAGTGAGGCAGCTGCTCACGGGAGAGGGTTTTATAAGCTAGAAAAAAATGAAAGGAAATAAAATCACCTGACCACACATCCCCCTCTTTCTGGGCTGGAGCCAACAGTAATAGGCTGCTTTGCTTTCATAAGCTACTGGAATTTACCATTCCAGGAAATCAGCCCCAGGGCCTGTCTCCTAGGATTTAATAAGTCATTTATTATAGAATAAACATATAAGGCTTTTCAAATGGAATAAGGAAACCGGGAGGTTAGGACAACCCTGAACTTGGCCTCTGACTGCTGCCCGGGGAACCAGCAAGAGAAGTCTGAGCTTGGGGTTTGGCAGCTATGCTTTTTCTCTGTTGTCAGGGCTGAAGAAACTAACAGGCAAAACAGGAGGGTCAAAGAGAGCGTGCTGAGCCCCAGGGCTCTTCTCGGCACCTGGGCTCTCTCTCTCATGCCATTCCTTCCCCTCTTCCTTGGGCACACGTAACCAGTGATGAACTGTACGTCTCCCCTCGCCGGCAATCTTCTTCCCCAAATGCACAGAATAATTTACCCCTCAGTCAGACAAACTCTCCTCTTCTAGACAAGACAGCTGGCTTACTAGTTTAGTAATTTATCCAAATATTTATGCGTAATTGGCTGCTACGTATCAGGGGCTAGGGATGTAATAATGGAGAGTCAGGCATAAATAAAGCTGTGCTAAGAACCATGAAAGAAATAAATTAGGTGCTGGGCTGAAGAATATGGGGGCGCGGAGGTGGGGCTGGAGGAACAGGAGATGAAGAAGACCCGACTTAAATAAGAGATTTAAGGCCAGAGATGCTTTTGTGAGGAGGTGACCAAAGATGACCCAGAGCCGGCCAGGCTGGGAGAAGAGCCTCACAAAGAGAGGGAACAGCAAGCACTAAGGCCTTGATGGAGAAATGAGCTGGGAACGTTCCAGGAACTGGAAACGGACCCCATGTGGTGGAAACACCATAAGCCCTAAACACAATAAAGATAAGGTCAAAGATAGCAAGCAGGGCCTTGGAGACCATGGAGAAGAGCTTGGATTTTCTTCTCAGTGTAATCAGAAGCCACTGAAAGGCTCTGAGCAAGGGAATGACGTCTTTATGAGGTTGTTCTAACTGCTGGGGTGGGGGGACAAGATTTCAGGGGGCAAGGGTGGAAGCAGCCCAGGGCATCCGCCATATTGGAGGGTCGTGGCACAAAACGATGGTAGCCCCAGAGATGGCAGCTATGACTGGAGCCAAGATATATGTGCAGAGCATCTGCCACTGGAGTGGACATGGGAGAGGAGGACAATGGTGAGTTCCAGATCTCTGGCCTAAATGGATGTGGTAGCATTTACTGAGATAGAAAGGGCCGGGAAGGAAAAATTTGTTTTTTTTTGTTGTTTATTTATTTATTTTGAGAGAGAAAGAGCATGAGGGGGAGAGGGAGAGAGAATCTCAAGCAGACTCCCCGCTGAGCGCAGAGCCCAATGAGGGGCTCGATTCCACCACCCCGCCATCACGACCCAAGCCGAAACCAAGAGTTGGACGCTCAATCAACTGCGCCACCCAGGCACCCTGGGAGAAAAAGTTTGCGGAGGAAAACCTAGAGCTCAGTTTGAGATGTAAGACAGATAATTGGGTGCGTGAGACCCAATTCAGAGGCAAGGCTCAGTCAGCTAGAGATACAGATCTGGGTGTTGCGTTTCACGCACATGGACCATACGTGGTATGAGAACGTAGGGAGAAGAAAGAGAGGATGAAGCCCGGGGCATAGAGCAGGTGATGAATGAATGGATGAAATCACCTTCTCCGACATGCTCGTGTGGACTTTTTCAGAGAACGGATAGCTTCGCCAGCAGTGGTACATTTACTGCCGTCCTCGTCACCTTCCTCCACTCTACTGCTTTACTCTGCCGATACCCTCATTCCTCAATCATTTTAAAACAAGTGCTCTTGTGTGGACTAATCAAGTTTATAGCATTCGTTTCTCTCACTTAAGCCACTTACTTGGTGAATTGCTCCATGAAACGATCCCGGTGGCCTTGCAGGGTGTCGGCTGGGAGACCTGGAAGAAATTGGGAAAAGAGTGAGAGGGAAGAGGACCACAGGAGGACCAGGCGAGCCACAGCGGGGCTCTGGAGGGAGAGGACCATCCACCCTGGGGCTTGTGGCCAGCCTGCCAGGCCTACAGCTGCCCCAGGAACAGGGACTGGTAACCAAGGGGGCCCAGAAGGGCCAGCCATGAGTCTAGGGGTGCTTCTCCTCCACATCTGTCCTTCTGTTTGTTCCTGCAGCATGAGCCATTCTGGGTGCAGTGGGCTGGAAGTTGTGTTCCTGACCACGGAAGACACCGTGGTGACCTGACCAAGCAGCAGGACGGACCCCCAGCAGGTGGCAGAGGTGTGGCTCTCTCAGAAGTACGTGCACTGGGTCGGTCCAGCACAGACGTTAATCTGCGAGGGATCCATAGAGCCTGCACGAGAGGATGCCTGCCAGAAGGCAAAGATTATAGGACAACACTCAGGATCCCAGTCCGGTGCTCACTCGGTCACGGCCAACGGCAAGATGCTGGACAAGCAACAGCCTCTTAGACCAGCCCCCTCTCCTACAGAGTGGGTTCTCTGAGGTCCCTTCTCTTCCCAGAATGCATGACGCTGCATACTTCAACTATAGATCACAACTTGGTGATCCCTTTATTTCTTGTCTTGTTCCTTAAACGTACATTTTAGGAATTTTTTTTAATTAACATAAAATGTATTATTTGTTTCAGGGGTACAGGTCTGTGATTCATCAGTTTTACATAATTCACAGCGCTCACCATAGTACATACCCTCCCCAGTGTCCATCACCCAGCCACCCCCAGCCCTCCCACTGCCCCATTTTAGGAATTTTTGAATAGGAATACATTTACTTGGTACAAAGAGGGAGTACGTGTATAAACATACGATAATTCAAAATGCCCACCAAAACGGTGGATGATGATGGCACTTTATCTCAGTGGCCTCTCTCCCCAGAACCCTTAACCCCAGTCCAGTCATGAGAAAAACACCGGGCAGACTTAAATCAGGGGACATTCTACAAGTGTCCGACCAATTCTCGAAACCATCAAGGTTGTCAAAAACAGGGAAAGTCCGAGAAACTATGACAGCCAAGAGGAGGTTAGGGAGACACAATGACCCAATGTAATGTGGTGTCCTGGATGAGACGTTAGGTAAAAACCATGGAAATATGAATAAAGTAGGGACTTCAGTTGATAATAATGTATCAATATCGGTCCATTCATTGTGACAAATGTATCATATTAATGTAAGATATTAACAATAAAGGAAACTGGGTTCAGGGTATGGGGGGACACTTCCTCAGCGATCTTTACAACTTTTCTGTAGATCTAAACTATTCTAAAATGAAACCTTCATTTTTAGAGAAGTATATATTGTGCAGGATAACTGCCTTTCTTCCCTTGGGATTCAGTCTGCTCTCTGCCCCTCTGGGTGCGCTCACTTGTCCAAAGCCTTCCTAACACTTAAACATCCGATTCCAACCTCCCTTCCACGAGATGCTCCTGGATTAACCCGAGTGATGCCGCTTCCTGTCCCCCCTAAATAACCAGACCCACTTCTTGTCAGTGACCACAGTTCTAGACTATCCCTTGTCCCTGTCTTCCGACATGCATCCTTGTCCCTTTGCCAGGGCCGTAACACCTTGCTTGTATCCACTCAGGTCTTGATTTTTCTTGGTTCTCCCTCATCCATACATTCTGCACGTGTATATCCCTCATGGGGAACGCCTCTGAGTGTGGACCAGAAACCACCCAAATCAGCTTCACCTGGGGTATGGTTTCACCATGCACTGGACCTACTGGACCCACCCACAGCAGACCCCACAGGAGCAGGACCCACACACATTGTATAAACAAGAAGCACACAAAAGTATAAGAACTCTACAGTAGTTTCCAAGATAGAATCTGCAAAAGCATCCCAGGGACCTGTGGCTGGGTAGGGGCTGGCCCACCATGTACGAGAGCAGCTCTGTTTTGTTTTCTATTTCCCCATAAAGTTCCACGTGTCCAGAGAAGCTGCGTGGATGAACACTTTGGAGACCACTGTCCTTGCACCTGTGGGTCCAGGCTGGGCCTGGTATCATTCATGTGGGTCCTAGATTACATGACACGTGTGGACGGAGATGTGACGAAGCCAGAGGTGGAGGGAGGGAGCTGTCCCAGGACACTGCTATGGAGAGCCAGGTGCTTCCCTGGGCACAGCAAAGCTTGTGCCCTGCTCCTCAAGGGGGTTGGGAGCTCTAGGAACTTTGGGAGCAGTGGCAGAAAGGACACTGAAAGGACAGCCTCTGGCTGTAATCCTCCTTCCAGCCAGAGGCGCACAGAGAAGATCCGGCCCATTGTACTCACAGGAGTGGAGTTTGAAGAGGAGCTTGACAGTGTAATCATACAGATGACTGCAGTCCAGTATGACCTGGATCAGCGGGGCGAGACGGCACTGCCCGGCTGCCGTCACGGACACCGAGCGGGACATGTCCAGGGAATTGAACACTAGGGAATAAAGGGGGACACAGGCAGTAGGGGATAAGAAACTGCAGGTGACCTTCTCCGAGGGGCAGAAGACAGGGGTCTGACACACGCCAAGGACCCGCTCTGTGCATATGCTATGTCATCGGACTGCAATTACCCCTTACAACACTCCCGTGGGACGGGTACACATGGGAGGAAACAGGGTGAGTCCCCGGAAGGCAATCACATGGGGAAAATAGCAAACATTAATCAGGACACGAAGGAGGGAATAATTCAGCCCTGGCTTCCTGGAGGCTTGCCACAGGGTCTTGGGACACCAAAAAGGGACACATGCAGGAGCCCTGGGTGCACAGGGCTGAGGATGAACCATCAGGATCAAAGGCTGCTGTCGGTCCCTGGGGGGCAGGTCAGCTGAAGGGCTGCCCTACACTCTCTCGAGCTCCAGACAGCACGTTGCTCCCTCCCTGTCTTGCTCCACAGACCCTTCCACGTTACCCTCTGCTCCCTTGTTCTTTGTTTTTTTTTTTTAAAGATTTTATTTATTTATTTGACAGAGAGAGACAGCAAGAGAGGGAACACAAGCAGGGGGAGTGGGAGAGGGAGAAGCAGGCTTCCCACGGAGCAGGGAGCCCGATGTGGGGCTCGTTCCCAGGACCCTGGGATCATGACCTGAGCCGAAGGCAGACGCTTAACGACTGAGCCACCCAGGTGCCCCCTTTTTAAATTTATTTTAGGGAGAGAGAGAGAACATAAGCAGGAGGGGCAGAGAGAGAGAGGGAGAGAGAATCCCAAGCAGACTCCACGCAAAGCACAGAGCCTGATGTGGGGCTCGATCCTATGACCCTGAGATCACTGAAACCAAGAGTTGGATGCTCAACTGACTGCGCCATTCAGGCGCCCCGTACCCCTTGTTCTTAAACCAAGCAACCAGATGCCTGGCCGTGGACACCCAGTGCACACCACTGGCCAGAGCCGAACTCCTTCCTGCAGTGGCTGCCCACCACCTGCAGAGACTCCACCATGGCCAGCATCGAGAAAAATCAGTGAGCCCGACTGCCCCAGAGGAAAGCCCAGAGCAGCTGTGCTCAGCCTTCCCTCACTGCACGATTCCCTGTTAACTGGCTTACTCTGGCAGCTGAAAAAAAAAAAAAAATCCCAAACAGTTCTAATGAAAAGGCAGCTTTTCTTTTTGACACAAATTAAAAGCAGCTGTCACTGCAAGGCGGCCATCCTCAAGTTCACGGACTTCCTTGGGCTCCACTCTAGCAAGGGATCACAGACCACTCCATCTTCCAGCCCGCCCGCCACTTGCCAGGAATGCCCCTTGGCATCCGGTAATATCTAGAGCAGTGTGACCGGGGATAAGTTACTCAACCTCTTTGTGCCTCCAGATGGTCTTCTGTAAAATGCAGGGGCTTCTAAGAGCACGTACCTCGAAAGGGTCTTGTGTGTATTCAAGGACAGGGTCGTGTAAAGTGCGGAGCACTGCAGTGATTCTCGGTGTTGGCTTTGAGATTGATTAGCATCACCTGGGAAAATTCAAAATCTAATGTTTCCCAGCAACTCCCCTACCTCCCATTCTGTTTTAGTTGGTCTGGGGTAGGGTTGGGGCATTGGTAGGTTTCAAAAGCCCCCCAGGTGATTCTAACATGCAGCTAGGGTTGAAAGCTGTATTTCCTGGCTGAGTGGTTCTCGTGAAGCAGAATCAGTCGGTAGCACTGTGCAAAAGAATTCTGTGATGGCGTAAGTGTCCCTATGAGCCATTCAGTATGGCAGCCACATGGGGCTACCGGGTGCCTGAAATATGGCTAGTGCAACCGAGGACCTGACTTTTTAATGTTATTTAATTATAACTTATTTAAATAGATGTAATCTAATTAATGTAATTTAAATTAATTTAAATAGGCGCTACCTATTGGACAGTGGCTACCATATTGGACAGTGGTGACCATATTGGACAGTGTAGACCTGGCTGGGGAGGGAGTAGGCTGCTAAAACGCAGATGGCTGGGCCCCACCCTCAGAGATTCAGATTCAGTAGGTCTAGGGTGGCACCAGGGGCTTTGCATTTCTAACAAGTTCTCAGGAGATGCTGATGGTGCTGGTCCAAAGGACCACACTTGGAGAACCGTTGCAAGCGCTGGAAATAAATGTTAACTGTAACTGGCCCACGTTTCCCACAGGTGAAAACCAGGGGCACCTGAGGGTACTGGCTGGCACCTTGCCAGGGTCACAGACTAGGACTCAGAAGCTGGAGGGATTTCTTCCAATGCCAGTTCCCCTGGTTTTTGCGGCACACAGTAGGGAACTGGGGACGGGATAGGGAGCGGGGGAGATGAGTGGTACAGGGCTCTTGATTCCGAATCAGTGCTCGCTCAGGGGCAAGAAAGCCACCACCATTTAACCATGTTGGGGTTTGTGCCAAGACTTGGGGGAGCTGCTCCCCCCTAGGAAACTCAAAGTGGCTGATTCACTCCTGACAGTCCCACAGCATTGGGCTGGATATTGATACCGTTTTATGAGCACTGTTCCACCCTGTCCTTTCCTCACTGCTGTTTATCTGAAGCACGCATTCTTGAATTTTGTTGAACACTTGCTATATACTAGACACTGGGCTAGAATGGAGGGAAGTACTCAAAGATGAGTAGGACATGGTTCCAGATTCCAGGGAGGAGCTCAGCATCCAGTGGTATTAATACAAGTGATCAACACGTATAAAAACAGCCAGGGAGGGGTGTCTGGTTGGCTCAGTCGATTGAGCGTCCAACTCTTGGTTTCGACTCAGGTCATGATCTCGTGGGTCGTAGCATCGAGCTCCAAGTTGGGCTCCACGCTCAGCAGGGAGTCTGCTTGAGATTCTCTCTCTCCCTCTCCCTCTGCCCTTCCCACTCATGCTCTCTCTCTAATAAATAAATAAATCTTTAACAAAATAAAAAATATTTAAAAAAATGCATCCATACTATTTCTCCTACCTGGCTGGGAACACCTTAGGGCAGGGATTCTATTTTGTGTTTCACTTTTACTTCTCTACTGACCTTCTTCTTTCTCCTGCAAATCACGGTTCCCAACTGGTTGTGGTGATCCTCTCACACATCCAGCACTGAACTGATTGGCCGAAGTACGAAGGCATTTGCCACCCTGGCCCAGCCCTGGCCCAGCGCTGGCTGGTATCAGGCCAGTTGTAAGTAGCTGCTTACATGCCAAAGGAAGGTATAATTCAGGGGGAGAGGGTGTCTGTTTTTCCTGAGAAAATCAGAGCCCCAAGAGTGGGTCCCACATGTCCAAATGCTGAGAAGGTCACCAAGCTTGTGCATAAATACTCCTAGCTTGGAATCCACTCTTTCACGGAGCTGGGCACTTGTTGTGGAGCATCTTGAATCTTAGGAAACGGGCTTTTCTGTTCCCCAGGAGAGAAGGGGGAGTCATGCTGGCAGGTGTGGGAAGAAGGGACAGCGAAGAGAAGGGAACGGACTGCTTCCTTCCTGATTCCGGTCAGGGAAGTGTTGGGGGCTGACAGCCGGGAGGCACCAGAACTCTCAGCGAAGGGAGTCTGGAAGGGCGGCCAATTCTCCTTGCTAGTGGAAAGGGGCTTCATGGGCCTCTCACATGGACTTGGCCAACAACTCAACTCGACCAGCTGGTCGACCCTGGCTGCCGACCAAACAGCACACAGCAGCCCCTCCTCCTGAGCAGCAATCCATCCCGAGTGCCAACCCAGCTGAGTGGCAGACAAAGCACTGGCCAGCTCGGGGGCCACAGTCCGAAGGTTATCAAAGAGGTCAGACCCGTCTTCGGGCTCTGGGAGGCCCGGGCTTCCAGAGGGAGGCCCGCAGGGTGGGGAGCATGGTCGTTCCGCTCAGAATGAAATCACCGACTCTGAAAACACCCACGAGCTCCGGCCCCTCCCTGCACCAGGGACGAGGAAAGCAGAGATAGGGTATGGATATTCCCATTTCCTGACATGTGCTGCATAACCTCGTAGGGAGAAGGGGGCTAGGACGGCTGCTCTAAGCCGGGAACAAAGCTCAGAATTAGGCAATTCCCATGACAGCTTGGGCCAGATGGGAGGGAGAGACTCACCAGTTTGGAAGAGATTAAGTTCACACTCCAGGTAGTCAAACATCTCCACTGTTAGCTGGAAACTGGACACAAGAGGAGAGAGAGCTTATATTCCAGAGCCTGAGGTCAGTGCTTCACCTGTCCCCTCCCCCCTGCTCTGTGTTGCTGTCTCTGTCCCCAATGCATACGTGCGTGCACACACAGAGACACGCCCACCCCCACACCCAATCCTTAGCCCCCACCCACGTGGGTCTTAAGGCCATTTGAAGATCAAGCAGGGTGAATTCCACAGTGATGGTGGCAGAGGGGAGGGCAGGTGCCATGCTGGGTGGGGAGGGCAGCAGGTGACACCGAGAATCGAACCCTGGGCAGCCTGGAAGGATTCTGGATGAGGCACCAACACTAAGTGCCCCACCCCAGCCCCTGCCCTTGCCCATCAGGCCCTGTGTGACAACATCGAGCTTTCTTCCCTGCTGGGTCCCCAGCATGAGGACGGCCACTCACAAGTTGTTAACGTCGCTCTCTCCAGCCTCATCCAGCTGCCGGTCGCTCATCTGAAGGTTGCCTGGGAACCTGGGATTCTGGAAAGGGAGGCAGAGGATGGCAGTCGGGACAGGGCACCTCAACTAAGCTGACATCGGGCAGCAGCAGGCTTGATTCTGCTCGTGCAGCTACCCACACCCTTTGTGGGGGATGTGTCAATGCACACAGACCCCCCCCGACCAGCTCACAGCAGAGAATATCCCCTACCCATCATCAGAGGTGAAGGCTCCATCCCGTATCTGGGAGCCAGGACAGGGCTCTACCCTAACAGTTCATATCCTGGAACATTCTTCTAAAGATGCTCTCTGGCCCTCCAGTGAGGCCCAGTGTGACAGTGGCCGGCCCTCGACCATCCACGAGGCGCAGACAGTCCCGCATATATGTATCCCCAGTACATTCTGAACCCCACCCATGCTTCCCTCTGTCCTTCGGCCACTTCCCGAAGCTGCCATTGTGAGTTCGGGGAAGGCAAACCCATTTTCATATTGGCATTATCTCTTCCCCAGTGTGGCCTGCCTGGAGTGGTTGGAACACAAGGCAAAGGGAAAGGTGCAGACGGGCACTGATGGGTGGCCAGTCAAGGGGGTCTCAATTCCACGGAGAATACTTTAGGCTCTGAAGACATAAATCCTCCACTGCACACCTCCTGGCTCTTCCCTCTGCCCTGGCCGCCCCCTCCAGCCCTCAGGCTCACCCCCAGGGCTCCTCTGTCTCAGAGCCGGCCAGTTCCTTGAGCGCCCCCTTCTGGCCGTATTTAACCTCGCTCAGTCTGGACAGAGACCTGTTCTTGTGTCCTTCGCCCTTCTTGCTGCCTGTTCTTCCACCACACTGCTGTCAAAACCCTGTGAGCCTGGGTCTTTGTTCGAGGACCAGCTGCCAACATCCCTAGAGAAGGACTCACAGCTGGAGTCCCCTTTAATCATGTTCTCCAACCTTAGTGCCCCTTCCTGGTCCTGGCTACTGGCTCGGCTCCTCACCGCCCTGGTCCGTGCCTTCCTCCTTACATCTCTGGATCTCCCTCAGCATCTTGCTTCCCACTCCCTCCCCCGTTTTGAATGTGCCAGCTATCCTTCCGTTCCTCCTGCTTCAAAAAAGGAAGGGCCAGCCTCTCTCCTGACTCGGGATCAGCCCTCCTTGTGCGCTATTTGATCAGATCTAGGTTCTGGTTCATTCTGTCCCTCATGGAAGTCCTGATTGAGCACCTGTTCTGCGCTAGATGCTGGGCAGGGCACAGGGCACAGGACACAGGACACGAGGAGACATACACACCTGTCCTCTGTCCTCCCGGAGCTCGGAGTCCAGAGCGCCCGTGGCCTCACTTGCTTCCCTGGGCTGCTGCTCTTCTTGCAATCGCCCAGGTTGTTCCCACGGGCCCCACATCTCCGTAGCTGTTGCCCCCCACCCCTCCTGCCAGTCTTCAGAGCCCCCACCACTCTGGCCTGTCCCGGGGGCCACCGTCCTAATCTGGCTCTCACCGTCTTCCACTCTCAGTGGGATGGTCTCACACAGCTGCCCGGTCACCCCCTCCCCACTCTCCACCTGCCTGTTCCTCACACTGAGGAGGATGTGTGGCCTGTTCCTCAGGAACCCAAGATTGTGCTGGGCCTCAAGCCCTTCTGTCTGCAGCTGACCCTCTGCCTGGCACGGCCGCCCTGCCCTTCTTCAGTGGCCTTTCCTCTACCTGCAAGGTGGCAGACAAGGCTCTGGGGGTCTGGGGGAGGTGTGAGTGTATTCCCTGGGAGGGAGGGAGGGCAGGAAACGAACTGTGGGGCCAGAGGGCAGACCGGCAGACTGCATGTCCAACACCAGCTGCCCCTCCGGTTCGACACGCTGTCTTTACAACGTGATTTCGACATTCCACCTTGGCTGGTGTGGTCCCTGTCCCACCCCCTTGAATCCAGGGACCCCTGTGACTGCCTCAGCCCATATAGGACAGTGGAAGGGATGCTCTGTGACTTCGAGGCTGAGTCTTATAAACGCCACGCACTTCTACCTTGTTCTCTTGGGAAACTGGCCGGGCTGCAAGGGAGTCCTCACAAGCACTGAGACTTCGTGAGGAGGGAGACGCCAGGCCACGTCCACACTGTCCCAGCTCCAGCCAGCACCGGACTGGGACCGCATGGGGGACCTGCGGCCTGCAACTGCCCAGCCCAGCCCTTCTGGAACATCCGACCCACAGAAGGCGTGAGAGATGATAAAAGGCTGCTCGTGTTTCAGCCACTGAGCTGGGGGTGAGCTCAGGTGTTCTGCCTTTGAGAAGCCTACCTGGGTGGCTGGTGTCTGGGCATGGTACCCCATTACAAGCTCCTGTACCATCTTGTGCATCTCTCCGTTCCGGTCCTCACTGGACTTGCCTGGCTTGTCTCCCAAGCAAATACGACTCCTGGAGGCCGGGCCAAAGTCCCTTCACCTTTCTCTCTTCAGAACCTAACCCAGTTCTGGGCTGCGGCAAGCACCCGGCTCCACACAAGCAGAGGGAAGGGTGGCCACTGAGCGGCAGGGGCTTTTTTGCCCTACAGGCCTGGGTTCAAGTCCCACCTCATCGCCGAGGAGCTGCATGACAAGGCAAGACACTCAAGCACGCTCCCAGTTTCATTTTCCTAGGCTATAAGAATACCGCCTTCTTAGGGTCGCGGCGAGAATTAACCAGGAATGGCTAGCACACAGGGTGGGTTCCGTGAATCAGAGCCCCCCCTTCCCCCGAGTCCATAAGAGGTAAATCTCCTCCCTTCCTCATTTCCAATGCCAGCTCCCCGCTCTGCTTCCAGGCCATTCCTGCCCACCCCTGCTCCATCCACACCCTCCCTCCACCGTCCGCCTCGATCCGCTTCCTTCATCTTCCCCTTCCACGCCATGGCCCCGCATCATCTCAGAAGGCCTCTGGCTCCTTCTACAGGCTCGTGCGACCGCTGCGCACTGTGACTCGGTGCCGCAGGTACGTAAGCCTCCTCCCCCTGACGGACCCGGGCACTCCTGCCGAGCAGACCCTTTCTACGTATCCTTACGTGCCACCGGGTTACCCAGCACGACGGTTTTACCTGCATTCAGCGCATTAGAAAGACCGTCTAAGGCCACAGATGGATGCAAAGAAGGTTCTGTGTGGGAACTCACTACGTAAAAGGAAGGGACTGTTTTTATTCACAGTCAAGGCAGTGCTTCTGAAACATTTTCCTAAGGCAGCCTAGTGGATAGGGGTCCTCTCTGCAAGATGGGGAATAAAAAGGTGCGGAAAATGTGGGCCAGAATCCCAGTCCTGAGTCCCACTGCAGCCATCCTATAAAATACCTTCCTCTCACTGGATGTGGTATAAACGCTCCCTGAGGGGCCCGGGCCACCTTATTCCCGGAAGGACCTGAGAGTTTGGCCCACAGAGGTGGCCGGGGTGGGGAGGTTGTGGGGGGGAGGGATGGGGGTGGGGGGCCTGTATGCAGAACCGTTGGCAGACTCACTTTGGTGTGATATTCCATCTTCGTTCTTAGCAGTCTGAGGTAGATGCTGCAGAGCTGTCCATACCCCTCGCTCAGGTGGCCCTTTCGGGAAAAGAAAAGAAAGCAGGGTATCAATACTAACATTTGGGGGAGAGACTGACAGTGAGGACTTCTGTTTTCAACAATAGATATATTTTTTTCTGATACTGAAAATAACAAATGGCCATTGTGGAAAATTCTGGAAGATACACAAAAGCAAAGGTACAAACAAATCACCCTTAATCTAAACACCAGACAGAATCATGGCGAACATTCTGGAGTACAAAATGTTATTTTATTTAATCTTTTTTCAATTTAAACAGACATTTTTTTTTAAAGTTTTATTATTTAAGTAATCTCTGCACCCAACATGGGGCTCAAATTCATGATCCTGAGAGTAAGAGTCGCATGTTTGGGGCACTTGGGTGGCTCAGTCGCTTGAGCGTCCAACTCTTGATGCTGGCTCAGGTCACGATCTCGGGGTAGTGGAATCAGTGATCGCTGATCACTCACTGCAGAGTCTGCTGGAGATTCTCTCTCTCTCCCTCTGCCCCTCTGTCTGCTTTTGGCTCAGGTTGTGATCCTGGAGTCCCAGGATCGAGCCCCACATCAGGATCCCTGCTCAGTGGGGAGTCTGCTTCTCCCTCCCCCTCTACTCCTCCCCTGCTCGTGCTTGCTCTCTCTCTCTCTCACTCACTCACTCTCTCTCAAATAAATAAAATCTTGAAAAAAAATGAAAAAAATAAATGTTTAATAAATGCATAAAATCTTTAAAAAAAAAAGTCACAGCTCTTCTGACTGAGCCAGCCAGGTGCGCCTAAAATAATGTAGATGTTATTTGTTCGAGCTGTTTTAGGTTCTCAGCAAAGTTGAGCAGAAAGTACAGGGATCTCCTATATACCCCCTGTTCCCATGTGTACAAAACTGTCCCCACTGTCAACATCAGCACCAGAGTAGGACATTTGTTCCAACTGACAAACCTTCCCTGATACATCATTATTGTCCAAAGTGAAGTTTACCTTAGGAATCACTCTTGGTGTGGTACATTCTATGGGTTTTGACAAATGGATAACGCCCTGTACCTACCATTATGGTATCACGCACAATAGTTTCACTGCCTTAAAAATCCTGTGTTCCACCTTTATTTTAAAATATAAAATGGAGTCCATTTTTTAACTTAATATACTTCAATTTTTTCTCTATCTTCTCAAATTTTCTTCTGTTTCATTATTTAGTGATATTTTTAATGATATTTTTATCGAGTGTATACTGTAATTTATCAAACGAACTCCCTACTGTTGTACGTCTTAGTTACACGCATTTTTTTTTTAAAGATTTTATTTATTTATTTGACAGAGAGAGAGATAGCGAGAGCAGGAACACAAGCAGGGGGAGTGGGAGAGGGAGAAGCAGGCTTCCTGCTGAGCAGGGAGCCCAACGCGGGGCTCGATCCCAGGACCCCGGGATCATGACCTGAGCCGAAGGCAGACACTTAACAACTGAGCCATCCAGGCGCCCTGCAGGCATGTTTTTCTATTATAAGCTATATTGCAATGAATGTTCTTACCGTATAATCTTGTGTACCAACACGAGAACTTCCTTTGCATGACTTCTAGACAAGGCTTCTGATTTAAGAATTTTAAGTCTCCCACCCTGAGTAATCACAGTCTGGTCATAGGCTATTTCCTTCCTCCTGTCTCTCTATCTAAGTGCAGGAGAGGAAGCACCTCTTCCAGATGGACTCCAGCCGACTGAGAGCAGCTAGAGCATTCTACATGGGATGGGGATGGAAATGGGACAGATCCCAGATCCCAGCTGGGGACAAATAAGCCTTCCCGTGGAATCTGCCCATGCAGTCATGTCCTGGGTGCCTGAGAAGAAGCTGGAATTAGCAGCATGATGCTTGCAAGTCCCAGGTGCACACAAAAGAGGGAGGGTAGGGGCACAAAGAACCCTTGAGTCAAATAGCTGTGGTTCCCACATGAGCTCTAACTTCTACATCTCTGGGTGCATCTACATCCTCTAGAGTAGAGGAACCCCACTGACACATGCCTCAAAGGGCACCAAAGGGAGTGGGGTCATCAGAGGAGGTTAAAAATATCAATGCCAGAGATTAGACTATTTCCTAATGTATTAGTTTTCTATGAAAAATCGTATTTTATGAATTGTACATTGTACTTGTTCGTCATGGAAAAATTAGAAAGTAGCGGAGAGCAGACAAAGTGAAACTATGGTTATCATCGAAGACAACTATATTTCACATGAAAAGGCACCAGGATCAAAAAGCAAAAGATGAATCGGTCATAGACTTCAATGTAAAACGTAAAACTATAAAAGTCATAGGAGGTAACAGATGACCTTGGGTACGGCAATGACTTTTTAGATAGAACACCAGAGTCACGCTCCATGAAAGAAATAATTGATCATCAAGCTGGACTTCATTAAAATTAAAAAAAGTCTGGAAAAATTACTGTCAAGAGAATGAGAACCCACAAACTGGGACACATGTGATAAAGGACTGTTATGCGAAACATATAAAGTACTCTTTTTTTTTTTTTTTGGCTTTTTTTTTTTTATTCTTATGTTAATCCACATATAAAGTACTCTTAAAACTCAACAACAGGGGTGCCTGGGTGGCTCAGCCATTAAGTGTCTGCCTTCGGCTCAGGTCATGATCCCAGGGTCCTGGGATCAAGCCCCACATCGGGCTCCCTGCTCCGCGGGAAGCCTCCTTCTCCCTCTCCCACTCCCCCTGCTTGTGTTCCCTCTCTCTCTATGTCTCTGTCTGTCAAATAGATAAATAAAATCTTAAAAAAAATAAAACTCAACAATAAGAAGATAAACAGCCTGATTAAAGAATGGGCCAAAGACCTTAACAGACACCCGTCTAAAGAAGATAGCAAATGAATGTACGAAGAGATGCTCCCCCTCGTATGTTACCAGGAAACACAAATTAAAACAACACTGAGATACCAGTACACACTTGTGAGAATGGC
The DNA here is from genome assembly GCF_054177405.1 of Leptonychotes weddellii. Lineage (NCBI taxonomy): Eukaryota > Metazoa > Chordata > Mammalia > Carnivora > Phocidae > Leptonychotes > Leptonychotes weddellii. The sequence continues at coordinate 8,587,534 of NC_138373.1, read as the reverse complement.
CAAAATCCAGAATACGGATAACACCAAATTCCGTGAGGATGTGGGCCACAGGACCTCTTGCTCATTGCTCGGTGGGAATGTAGAATGGTGCAGCCACTTTTGAAGATTTTATTTATTTATTTGACAGAGAGAGACACAGCGAGAGAGGAACACAAGCAGGGGGAGCGGGAGAGGGAGAAGCAGGCTTCCCGTTGAGCAGGGAGCCCGATGTGGGGCTCGATCCCAGGACCCTGGGATCATGACCTGAGCTGAAGGCAGACACTTACCGGCTGAGCCACCCAGGCGCCCCTAATGCAGCCACTTTTGAAGACGGTTTGGCAGTTTCTTATAAAACTAAACTTACTCTTACCACACAAATCAGCAATGGCACTCCTTGGCTTTTACCCAAAGGAGTTGAAAACTTATGTCCAAACAAAACCTGTTCATGGGTATTTATGGCAGCCTTATTTATAACGGCCAAAACGTAGGAAGCAACCAAGACATTCCTTAGTTGGTGAATGGATAAACTGTGGTACAGTCAGACAATGGGATATTACCGAGCACTAAAAGTGAAATGAGCTATCAAGCCCTGAAAAGACATGGAAGAACCTTAACTGCATGTTATTAAGGGAAAGAAGCCAATCTGAAAAGGCTACATACTGTATGATTCCAATTCCATGACATTCTGGAAAAGGCAAAACTGTGGAGACAGTAAAAAGACCAGTGGTTGCCAAGGGCTGGGGGAGGTGGGGAGGGATGAATAGGTGGGGCACGGAGGATTTTTGAAGCCAGTGAAACTATTCTGTGTGATACCACTGTGATGGGTACATGTCCGGATACATTTGTCCAAAGCCACAGAATACACAATGCCCCAACACCACAAGCGAACTATAATGCAAACTACAGACTTCAGGTGATTATGATGTTATCAGTGAAGGTGCATCACTTGTAACAAATGTACTATGTTGGCAGGGGATGTTCATAAAGGGGGTCACTACACGTGTTTGGAGGCAGGGGGTATATGGGAAATCTCCATACTTCCTGCTCAATTTTGCTGTGAATCTAAAATTTGCTCTAAAAAAAAATAAGGGGGTCCCTGGGTGGCTCAGTCAGTTAAGTGGCCGACTCTTGATTTCGGCTCAGGTCATGATCTCAGGGTCCTGGGATCGAGCCCTGAGTTGGGCTTCGTACTCAGCGAGGAGTCTGCCTGAGATTCTCACTCTCTCCCTCTGCCCCTCCCCCCACTGAGGTGTGCATGCTCTCTCTCTCTCTCTAATAAATAAATAAATCTTTAAAAAAAATTAGGTCTTAATTAAAAAAAAAAAGTAAAAAGGTTTCTAATATCCAAAAACTCTCAGCCACATGGAAGAGAACACTACATAGGAAGCAAGGCCTAAAGGAATTCCAGTTTGGATAACAAGTCAGGCTAGGTATCTGGGTTGACCTTCCCATTGAAAACTACTAAAATATTGGGTAAAATATTTAAAACTTCTTTTTGAAGGCATTAATGAACTAATGAGAGGCTAAGGAATCCTCAGGTCAGGGACTGAGTCCACACAGGTACCAGGTGAATAAGTGGAATGCTGGGGTGATGGAGTTGGTGGAGACAGGGGTTTTGCCACGCCACGTGAACCAGGTGGTGAATAGGAGGCAGGGCTCTGGCCTGCCCACGTTGAAGAGTCTGGTGGAAGAGGCAAAGACTGCTTCCCTGGGGTAGAGGAACCAAGGGTGAACTGGAAATAACGTAGATCCCAGCACTCCTGCACCAAAAGAGTCCTCCCTGAGGACCTCAAACCACTGTTATGATCAGAGGGAGGGAAAAAAAACTTCTGGGAATTGGACCCAGGAGCCAGAGCTCAAGGGGCTCTGCCTGGAATTCACAAAGCCTTAAATTGAGAATTTAATTTAGAGAGATCTCAATGGAAGGAAATGCCCGTTCTCTCTGGAGGAACATGACTTGAAAGAGTTCCCACAAATACGATTCCCAGGAAAATGAGCAATGCACAGTAAAAAATAAGCACAAAAAGAAACTCCACAGCATGAACAACATTCATCAAAAACAACGGATGGCAGGAACAGATCTCGAGGGGCTTTAGATAACGGAAGTATAAGAAGTGATATATGAGGTCACTGTCTAATTTGTCTAAGTAAATAAGAGGCTGTTTCAAAATACATAAGAAATCATAAAAAATGACAAGAAATCATAAAAAATGACAAGCAGATTTGGGGGAAAAAAAAGAACTCCAAGAAATAAAAGCTAGACTAAAATTATAAATCTTATGAAGAGGTTTAACAACAGATTAGACCCAGCTGAAAAGGGAACAACAAATGAACTGAAAGCTAGATTTACTGAAATTACCCAGAATGCTGTAACGAGGCAAACAGGAAGAAAACGATGAAACAGGGGTTTAAAGACATGGGGTGAGAGGGGCACTTGGCTGGCTTAGTCGGTGGAGCATGAAACTCTTGATCTCAGGGTCATGAGCTCAAGCCCCATGTTGGACATAGAGCTTAAAAAAAAAAAAAAAAGGCACTGGGGTATAGAGTGGGAAAGACTGACATAACCAAAGTCTCAGGGGTAAATATGGAGTGGAGCAAAGGTGATAGTTGAAGAGACAGAGAATTTTTTGTAACTGATAAAAGATATTAACCCACAGATTCAAGAAGTCTAAAGAATCCCAAATAAATTTGCACCTATTCCTAGTACGGTCTTAAAATGGTCAGAGGAAAACCACATTTGCTTTTAAGAAGGGACAATGACGCTGATAGCCAGCTTCATGGAAATGATGGCATCCAGAAGTCAGTGGAAGGATATCTTGAATAATATCGTCCATGTGCTGAGAGAAAATAACTGTCACCCAGAATAACTGTCACCCAGAGAGAGTATCTTCCACATAGGAGAGTGAAATAAAGACATTCCCAAACAAGTAAAAGCGGTTATTTGCCACCATGAGATTCTCACTAAAGGAAATAATTCAGGCAGAAAAAAAAGTGACCCCATATGTTAGAATGCAAATGTAAAGAAAGAAAGAGGACAGAATAAAACAATTAAAATAAAATATCTTATAGTCTAAAAAGAAAAACAAAACCAAAATTAAAATACATGACAACAATAACATACAAGTTTAGAGGAGGGCATGGAGTGAAAATATTCTAAGGTCTTTGTGTTATAGAGGAAACAGCTAAAGACATGAATTTTAGCTCTTGATAAACTAAACTTGCATTTTGTAATTATTGGATAACATACCAAAGGGTAAGAAATAAAAGCAGAGTTAAAAAAAAAATCTCCTAACTAGTAATAAGGGGAGAATGGGACGAGAAAAAAAATACCCAATCAATCCAAAGAAGACAAGGAATGAAGAAAAACGGAAACAAGACAGAAGGGGCAAAGAGAAAGCACAAACTAAGATGGAAGGTATAAATCTAAAAATATTTTGCATTATAATAAACATAAATGGGGTAAATGTACAGCTAAAAGACAAAGACTGCCATCTTGACGAAAAGCAACAACAAAATCCAACTAAATGCTATTTATAAGGGACTTTTCTAAGACACAGAATATAGAAAAGTCAAAAGTAAAAGGGTGGAAAAAGATACACCAGGCAAATTCTAACAAAAAAGAAGAAGACCCAAGCTTTCCATGTTTTGAGATATAACTGAAAGCTCTCCAACATGCACCTGGGAGGTTTGGGAACAACTCTCAGCTTTGTTCAGACCAACTAGCCTGTGATGTAGGAAAAGCTGCTTCCCTCTCTGGGCCTGTATTCTCATCAGCACTGGGTGGACTGGATGCCACAATTGCTAACATTCTGTGAGTAGAAGTAAGAATTTGAAGGAAAGGGCCAGAGCTCTCAACCAGTGGGGGCAAACAGACGTATCAGAATCAACCCAAGAAAGTCTTCAAAATGCAGATTATGCACCATCAATACACATACTCCTTGGACAACAGAATCTAGAGGGATCCTGGTGTGTGTATAAAAACCTTCTTTTCCAATTGATTCCAATACCACCACCTACCTCCTCCCCCATCCTAAGGCACTGAGAATCTCTAGATTCCCAGGGAAGAAGGGAAAGAAAAGGTACTGGCATTAAGAATTGGGAATGCTAGTTCTCAATGTACTGTGACCCACATGGGACCAGCAGAAGGAAAGACACAGGAATTGTGGCAAAGTCACTGCTGAGGGATCCAATGCCCAGAGAGCATTACGATGTGAGGTTCCATTGGCAGGAGAAACTCCCAGGCCCTAGAACTTCCCTACAACTTTAGGGTCCCCAGGTAAGACCGTGGATATCATGGTACTATTTGGGGCCATTGCTGACCCCTCCTTGATGGTCATGAGAGAAATCCTAAGCAAGTTGAAAGAGAGGAATTCATTCCGTTCCACAGTCCTTGTTCTGTGGCCTCTGGGGAAGGAGAAGCAGGTGCAGGTGGCCCCTGGGTGCATCTCCAAACTCACCCACATCCTGCTCATGTCACTCAATTCATTTTTGTATCTCAGGGAGTCCTTCAGGACCTGGAGAGGGAAGAGAAGAGCTGATGAGAGAAGAGAAGGCAAGGAGACAGAGGATGGTGTAAGATGGGGCTGGGGTGGGCAGAGAGGCTGACAGACAGACAAGTCTACCTCCAACCAGCAACCTAAAGGCCAGGAGAAGGGGGCAGCTGCCCCCCCCAGTGCCGGAGTGGACAGTGCCCCTTTCCCCCAGGCGATCCCACTTTCCCCACATGGGTCCCCGGCCCCCTGGCCAGCCCCTGCAGTCCCAGGAACTCACGTTTGGGTGTCCATCTCGGAGGAGTTTGTGAAACACGTGGCAGAACTTCCAGCAAAGGACAGCATTGCTAGAGAGGGGTAGCCGGTTGACAACAGACCAAAAGGTCTGTGCCCCTTTCTCATGGTGGGTGCCCAGTATGCATGGTGGGGGGGGGGGGTCATGGAAAACAAAGGCATGGATGGGCCTTTTCCAGTTTTACAAGCGTGCTCTGGGCCAGTGGCGGTCCTGGTTTACCTTTAGCAGGAAGATGCTTTGGTTGAAAGAAGGGCTTCGCTGTGGGAGGAAGACTCTGCCCTTCCCCTGGGTTTGGCTGAGGGTGTGATGGGGTCTTTCGGGGAATAATAACAGCTCACATTTTAGCAACACATTACAGTGTCTCAAAGTCCTTTCTTATCCAGTATTCAGAAGTGAGGGCAGGCTTCAGCTCTTCATCAGGGGCCCTGGCCCTGGTGGGGACACCTCGGCTCCTCTTCCAAGCAGCACCTGACTCCTCTCCATACAGGCACTCTGCTGTTTTCTGTGCTTTATTTCCTTATTGAAGTATAGTCGGCACCCAACGTACATTCATTTCAGGTATCCGACATAGCGATCAGACAACTTCACATATAGCTACGGTCTGCCACCAGATGACACCATTTCAATATCATTGACTATATTCCCGATGCTGTACCTTGCATCCCCCCTGATTTAGTCATTCCATAACTGGAAGCATTTCCCCAAAACTTAAAATGACTCTTATACACCCCCCTTTCCATAAACCTTCTTGGTTTATTCTTCTTGGTGCATGCATTTCCCTATACCTTGAACTCGCTGTATATGGAATCCTGGGACCACATCCACCCGAGATCCAATTTCAAATGCACCCACAGACTCCCTGCCACAACCTGCATGTAATAAACGTCCATCTGGTCTAGCATGATTTTAAGTTAGCGCTTATATGGGCCTCACACACCCAGCAACTGGGCACCATCAACTCCAAGTGTAGGTCTTTCCCCAGAACTACAGGCTTCTTTGTCAAGGCTCAGGTAAGAAGCGGGGTGCCATGCAGGACAGAAAGACCTGCCTTGGGCCAGAAACTCTATGATTCATCCAGAACACATGTTGTTTTGCTTCTGAGCTGGAAGGTATCAACAAGTTCCTTCCCCAAACTGAAATTTGCATTTCGAGGGGGGTGGGCTTGAACACAGACTTCTGGGTCTGGAAGCTGATGTCAGCTTTTGGTCTTAGAGGGGTTTCTGAAATAACTACAGTTTCCCTTAAAGCACAGTCCCCTCAGGCTAGATGGAAGCCAAGAGGAGAGCTGGACAGCTTGCAACCCCTCTCACAGGCTGACTTCTCACGGCAGACTGTGGTTACTTTACCGGAAGTGGGAGCAGGTGTAGAGCTAGCCAGGCACCCCGACTTTGAGAGGCAAGGAGACCTTTCTGTCCTTTGATTTCATAAGCATTTTAATGCACCCACTGCGTGTCAGGCAGGCACTCAGGGATATAAAAAAATAAATAAAACTCTGTCCCTAGCCCTCTGGGAGTGGATACACAGGGGGGGGGGCGCGGGGAGGGGGACAGTTAGACACCCAGGATAAATGGCTGTCTGAACAGCACTTCTGACGTCAGATTTCCAAATGCTTATTCAGCTGGGATTGAGAGGGGCTGACGGTCTCCAAAAAAATCAATAAAGAATAAATGTTTTGCGGTATCTTTAGGCTTTAAAACCCTACTCTTTGGAGTAGAGCCTTTTAACATTTATCCACCTCTTAGAAATGGTGAAGCAGAGAAACTCACGGAAGGTGAGAGTGGGAATGTTAGACCTTTGAAATCTTCTTCAGCCAAGTCTTTCATTTGACAGACAAGGGGACGAAGGCTCACGGAGGCCCCGCTGGACCCACTCGAGGCTCCAGAGCGAGCCAGACTGCTGCCGAGGTGGAATTCCAGAACCTCCTTGTGGTGCCCCTTCCATCACCCCGGGTAGCCTCCCTGGAAGGCTGTGATGTGGCCCAAGCACACTGACCTCGACAACAGTCTCTTATTTCATATCTCAATCGGACGGATCAGTATTCTTAGCAGATGGGGGTCAGGACCAGGTCATTCCCCCTGAGAAAGTCATCGGGGCTTTTCTTGACTTGGTAAAGCAAGGGGACTGTGCCTTTCTGGGGATAAAAGGGCAAGGTCTAACTAGGCTCACGGTCAGGCCAGGTTTCTGGGGTACCTGGGAGACGTTCTAGAGCCCCCAGCCTGCAGCAAAGCCCTAAAGTCCAACCAAAGTATCTTCCCACCAAAGACAAGCTGCTTACCCACCAGTAAAGAGCAGTACGTGCTGTTAGCAATGCTTCCCAATGGGCTGCTATGGGCTAGGCATCCTGCTGGAGGGGCAGGGCTCCTCTGGCCACCGTACCCGGAGGGTCTCCTCTAGGGGCTGAGGTGGGATGGCTTCCACAGGAGCTGTTCTGACCCGGCTGTTACTGCCACCACGAGAAGCCCAGCCTCCCCTTGCCCCGGGCTGTACCCTGCTCCTCCCCGGCACACACACAAACAATAGCTTCGCCCCACTCGCGCAGCCTTGCCTTTGGAACTTTGGGGGTCAGCCCTCCAGCTCTTGGGCTCTATCCGTCAAGGGCAGATCCCAAGGGATCCAACAGCCAGCATGCAGCCTGCACTTCCCTC